>NC_054055.1:43733746-44044103 GCF_017639655.2 Falco naumanni
ATGTGATGCCCACATACAAGAAGGACCGGAAGGAGGATCCAGGAAACTACAGGCCTGTCAGCCTGACCTCAGTGCTTGGGAAGGTTATGGAGCAGAACATCCTGTGTTCCATCACATGACAGGTGCAGGACAACTGGAGGATCAGGCCCAACCAGCAAATTTTATGATTCTAAGTACAGGCATGTACTTAGAGACCTAAAGCCAACTGCAATTAACTATTTGTTTTTGATAAAAGCTCTGTTTTGTTTCTCTTGACAGAAAAAATACCAAACAAAAGTATCCACAAACCAAAACCCAAACTCCAAAAACAATAAACTACAAAAAAACCCAAACCAGGCAGGATGCATTTTGGCTTTGTATTTTGCTTATAATTACATCTCAATGATGACCCAAGATTGCTAATAATAGAGACATAAGTATGAAATCTCTTATGGACAGACCATACCATATTGGCAAAAGATAAAGGAAGATAGGGTGACATCATAAGAAACACAGAGTTTGTGTTAGTTGAATGTATACTTGTATTTTTGAATCTATGGATTAAAAAGAAGTAATAAAAAAAATGATGGAGTTGGGAGGCAATATACATTCTAGTCTTTGATACCTGCATGCAATTTTAGTGAATAAATTTGGGAGGAAATTTGCTTGTGCTATGTGATTACTATTCCATTTTTGACTTCCATGTGGTCTCTATTTGCACAACTTTATAACAGGCTTAGTAATACAGCATGCCAGTAACCTTACATAATTTAGACATTATTGAAATCTTACCCTAAAATATTGAATGTAACATACTCTATGTGCTGTACTTATTTCAGTATATGAATTATGAATATCATTAATTATATTACCAGCAATTTATGTTTCAGAAGTTGAAATAAATTTTTTTGGTGTGCCATATATACATAAATAGGATCCTCAATTTGTTAACTTAAAGATACACAGAATTTAGACTAAATATTTTTTTATTATTCTAAGATAAAAAAATGTCTAGTATAAAATGCAAGAAAAAGCTAAAAGCTTAACAGAAATACATATAACTTAATTCTCATAAAGGATGGAAAAATATGGAAAAAAATCACTGAATATTAAGTATCTGATATAAAAAAACAATCAGCAAATACAAAAATAAGGAAATAAATATGACTATTAACAACAAATAAACCTAAACTCAAGAAAAAAACAAAAATACCTTAAGCTACTCAGAAAACATTTTTATGACTAGAAGCAGATCTGATAAACTATATATACCTTAAACAAAAGACAGGTTCCTTCTTCTAGTTATCATCCTACTGATTGCATGTCAGGCTTTCTCCAGAAGGTTTTCCTTAATACTCACTGCTGTTTCTGATAAAACACTTAATCAGAGACCACTTTTTTCAGCAGCGATTAAGTGTTCCACAGTCAGTCATAGATAATTGGGGGTGGGGGTGGGGGTGGTGGAGAGGGGAGAGAAAAAAAGAGAAAGAGAAAAAAAAATAATGAAAAGAGATGTAGAAAGAAAACTATAAGAAAAAAAGGGAAAAGAAAAAAAAGACTAATTATTGGGATCTTTGCATAGATTAACACTCACATAGGGAATCAAATATCTCAGACAGGATGGTCAGTCACTGTTCAGATTATGATGGGTGCCTGTAATAGTGTTTTCAGCTAAGACTCCCCAAACTGTTGTTCTGATAAAATTTTATAATCCAGGTGGCCTGTGTTCCTAGTTGTCAGGGTCCTGAGTGTACCCATGTGCATTAATTGCTCCAACAGCCTCACCTGCACCCTCCAGCGATGCACCCACCACCCCACCACTCCTGCTTTGCTTGCCTAGCTCGGGTGCTCTGGGGCTGTACCCTATCAATGAGTGCATTGCATAAGGCCTGTACTGGGGTCACCCTTGGCTCCCCGCTCATCTTGCCTCAGGGAGCAGCCCTGCACTTACTGCTCCCTGACGTACATGACCACTCCAGCGTGTGTACAATGCATCACTGGTGATCATCTTAAGCTGCATGCAAAACATCTGCTGGTTATCCTCAGTACATGCAAGAGATTATCATACATAACCATTTCTGTATCTGCATGAGCACTTTATATTGATTATTTTCCAGAGTCTTATCTACCTAAAGGCTGGTCAGTTTGTTGCAGATGGAGCACTTCACTCATCAGAGAGAAGCAGCACTATGCTTATTGATATAAAACAGCAATTAACACAGTTTAATAGTAAGTGTGACAGTGATTTAACAAGATTTGATGGCAAGGTACACTTGATTATGTAATGTATAGAGGACAGGGCCAGACAAAACTGTCAGGGAGACCCTGCTGTTGAGTCACAAGGTTCAGAAGGGAGCCCCTTGTGCTCTAAACTTCTCAGAGGGGAGCTTAGGTGTGGCTGGATCCAGACTTAATTCCAGACTTGGTCAACAGTTTAAAGTATTGTATGTGCACAATCAATCCTTTATAGCACTTAGCTAAGATTTCAAAGTTCAGCATGCGGTTAATCACCATGAATTTGTTGTGTCAAGGAATTTCTCAACCTTGAGGAGTAACCTGGTGAGGTGCCCCTGTTCAAGGAGAGATCCTGGCGTGCCGCCCGCTGCCATACAGGAGAGTTCAACAGGCTCGAGGCTGTCCACTATTTATGGAGTAACATTATTGATTTATAGTCGTATTTGCATAACAACTGCATTGTTTGGCGCATGCTCAAGCAGCCCTCAACTGTTGAGCAAGATTTATGGCCCTTTGCTATTGTTTTGTTATCTGTCTCCCCAAAGTCCAGCTTAAGCCAGATGCAGTCATCACAATCACCACTAGTGGCTATTGCTTAAGCAGAAAAGGTGGGACAAGGGGGTGGAAGGGGAACCACCACACAGTTCTGCACAGGAACCATCTGAGGAGTTTCTGAAAAGGCTAGGTTTTCCACCCAGGGTGTCAATCAACATGTTGAACATACAGAGTGGTCTGGACACAATATTTCACCTGGGAAAATCTTAGGGAGAGTTTGAAACGCTGACCTGGAGATTTCCTCTGCAAATTAGTCGAATGCTTCATTGTGAAGATGACTAGGATTTCAGTAAATAAACTTGTCTCAAGCCATTCCATTATCCCAGCTATGCAGATAACTTTGCAGAGAATCTCTGGACCACCCTGAGAACTGACAACTTATGTGCGCTGGGTATGCATGAAGGCTCAGAACTCATACCAGCTATATAGCAGCTATAGCTAAAGGACAATTTTTAATCTAACTTGCAAATTATATTCCATACCTTTTGCCATACAAGAAACAACTAACTCCAATGTCTTCTGCTGATTCTGTGGACATAAGAATAGAAGAATAACAGCTTAACTGGAATAAAATGCTCTGTTAATATATCATAGTGAATGCATCTCCTCATTGAAGCTGAAAGACTGGACGTACTGAAGAAAAAGACAGAAGAAACACCTACCTGCCTAGAAGTTTCCAGGTCTGCAAGGAGAAGGCTTGCACTGACCAAAAGCTGAAGACTTTTTAATGAGAACAGACCCCCTCAAATAAGTCCCAGGACATTTTTGGTCATCCTCATTAATATAAAACTGTGTATAATGTACAAATATAATTTGTGGTGGTCCATCTTAAAAAAAACAACTCAGCCTTGCAATCAGTTGAGTTACCACCACGTTTGGAATGGCAATGTGCACAATAATGATTTTGCTTTAAAAAGAAATAATGTGAAGTACAATATTCAACATCATGAATTTAATCATATAAATAATTGAAGATGGGCATTTATTATAAATTAATGACTATAGCATAATTAAGGAGGCTTTGTTTAATCACATATTTAGATGCTAGAAAATATCTTGCTTCCCAACTACACTCATGAAAGGTATACACACAATTTTAATTTTAGTCTTGGAAGCACCTCTCCCAATAGATTAGTCTTAAATGTCAGTGTTCCAGACTCTAGCCAAATGCAGCAAATGAAAATGTGATAATAAGAGATGTGACGGCTGTACAGCATCTATAATGCTTTAATTGACATTGCCTTCTAACATTTCTTACACACAATATCTAGTTAGGACTCAGAGGCTCTGTAGTTCCTCTGTCAGTTGCTCATTGTTAAATTTCTCCATTTTTCCCTCCATTATTATTTTCCTTGAAGACTCAATAGCAGATCAACCATAGCATATTTTTTGCGAACCTATAAAGTATTCTCATACTATTGGTAGGAAATTTGAGAGAGGGACTGCAGGGTGATCCTTTGGCTCACAATGACCACTAACTGTACTTCCACAATTCTTTCTGTTGGGATGTGACTCAGATACCTAAAAATAGAGATCTAAATTTTATTTGGTGCGTCTTCCTATCATGGTTTAACCCCAGTCAGCAACCAATTACCACGCAGCTGCTTGCTCACTCCCCCACATCCGGAGGGGTGGGGAGGAGAATCAGAAAGGAATGTAAAACTCAAGGGTTGAGATAAGAACAGTTTAATAGGTAAAGCAAAAGCCATGCATGTAAGCAGAGCAAAGCAAAGAATTAATTCACTACTTCCATGGGCACGCAGGTGTTCAGCCATCCCCAGGAAAACGGGACTCCATCACATGTAATGTTTACTCAAGAAGGCAAAGGCCATAATACCAAATGTCCCCCCCTTCCTTCTTCTCCCAGTTTATTTACTCAGCATGACATCATATGGTATGGAATACCTCTTCGGCTAGCTTGGGTCAGCTGTCCTGGCTGTGTCCCCTCCCAATTTCCCATGCCCCCCCAGCTCTCTGGCTGGCAGGGCCCAAGGAACTGAAAAGTCCTTGACATAGCATGAACATGACCCAGCAACACCTAAAACCATCAGTGTCCTATTAACATCGTTCTCACACCAAATCCAAAACACAGCACTGCACCAGCTACTAAAAAGAAAAACTCTATCCCAGCTGAAACCAGGACACTTCCAAACTGCATTCAATCACGAAATATCTGCCTAAAGGCAGACATTCCATTCCCCTATTTACACAATAGAAGATATTATGGATAGGCAGCCTTCAGCTGGAGTGATTCAGGTGACTCAGCTTTATCAAGATGACAATACAGCAACATAAAGGAAAAGTGCTGCAGTGCATCACACTAAAACCCTCTTCTCCCACTCTTTTCCTCTATACTTCAGCTCAGTCTTGCCTCCTTCTTCAAATCTGTCATTGCTCTGTTTTGCAAAAAACAAACCTTGGAGGTTTATTTTCCCTTCTCTGCTACAAGACCTCTTCCCCCTTACCCCAGATGAACTATCCAGAAAATAGGAGCACTTTTCATGGTCAAAAAGACATAGCCTCTGTAAGACAGTGCTGAAAGAAGTCAGAGCTTCTAGCCTTACAGAAGCACCAAGCTTGAAAAAGCTCACACCTGGAAACCTTGGTTTCCATCTGTCACAGCCAAATCCAAAGCAGATAGATCATGCAGATACCATATTTCTTCAGCCAATAAACATTACAGATGCTGCCTACAATGTGGCATCGTTGATGATTTACATGCTTAGTTTCTTGCTATAAGGATATATAGATGCTGGCAGCTGAAGACTGCTCTGTCACTGAGTGGCATATAGGATGGTAGTGTATTCCCACTTTGCCCTGTATCATGTTAAAATGAAGGTGTTCCTCAAACCCTTTGTACCTGATCATCTTCTCCGTTTCCCAAGAAAGCTGAGACCCTTGTGTCTAGCCAGCCTGTCCACACTGTATCAGAAGGTGATTCGACCAACCTATTCAGGGACCCCCGCTGACAATGGCACTAAGTGAAATCCCTTATTACAGCTACTCAAATCTGCAGACACTTATACAAAATGAACTTCAGCTGAAGATTTTTATTATACAAAATACAACTTTGTGGCAGAATAAGGTTCAAAGATTGCCCATGATAATACACTGACTGCAAAACAAGCTTAAAATGACACACTTAATAACAGCTACCATGAGTTAGTAATAGAATAAAGTTCTTACCCAGCAGGGATCCCTATGGGGGAGAAGACAGGATGACTGATCCCAGAAGTTACAATGGAGTCCTCCCTAACCTCTCCTCTGCTTACTTTTTACACTTCATAGTATGTGACATATGAAGGCACGGACCCCATGTGAGGTCCTTCATTACATACACAAGTGCTGGTTATATACAATTGCTTATCCGCCCACATTCTGCCCCAGAATGTGCCTATATGCAGCAAAGCACCTTTGCATCCAGCTCAAGCTCCACCAAGCTGTTTACTCCCTCCTTGCTCACCTGAGAGGGTCTCTTCTTCCCAGATCAGGATTTAAGCTGTGGGAGGCTTTGGGCAGCCCCTCACTGCAGACAGGTGTGCACAGAACTGATGTGCAGGTGAGCTCCGAGAGCCACATTTAGTGCCGGCTGCTTCCTCACTGCATTTTAAGGCACAATCACTCTGCAGCCTGGCACCCAGACAGTGAACGAAGCCTTTTCTTTATCTCCACATTGAGGGTTCAGAAGCAAGCAGGAAAAGCCTGCACAGATTTTAGAAAGAGCCCTTACAATAGTACATTGCATATTCATTATCATACACAGGAGTGGTTACAAATTTCCTGCTTTAATGAGAATTAGTACACATCCTCAGATAGTGTTACTGAAGTTTGTCACTAACTACGTATGCTTCCATGCAAGGTTTTGCTGTCTTTCAGGGGAGCTATTTGAGTTGGAGGTCATGGTCTCCCATTGCCACAATTACCCTTGTCCTACTTTCAACTAATTTTCTGTGGGTTGTGACACCTTATCAGCTTGTCTCCTCTTGTGGCCAGAACTTTCTCATTTGGACGCTTCTTTCTGTATGATTTAGATAACAGTGTTCTTTTTCCGCATCCGTTCTTTGTTTCCCAAGGCTGATTTGCTGCTTAGAAATCCTTTCATTCATCAATTTTCCAGCTTTAGAGGATGCGTCAGCTTGACCTAAACTTTTTGCACAGATTTGTTTAACATTAAATCAGACAACAATTACCCCTTTCGGACTTATTTTAATCTAGGACTAGTCCATTTCCATCACATTTAAGTGGAGCTTGAGTGACTTTAGTCACATATTTTTGTTACTGTTTTTTTGTTTGTTTGGTGGGTTTTTTTGTAACTGTTTTGTTAGTTTTGTTTGGTATTGCATGCCCAGTGAGGTGTAGTAGTACCTTGGAGGCAGGTAACTGTGGGGTGGAGGTGTGCATTGGTATTACAATGAGATTCTGCCATCTGAGGAAACTAATTTTGCTACAATTGTTGGCTGAGAAGCAGCAATCTTCTTGTCTATTCTTCATTTGACAACTGTTACACAGCTTACCAGCTGTGTGGTACCATCAAGTTCCCGTTCCTGCAGGGAGCACAACAGAGCCTGGGCCTGGTGTCTCCACTCCACTCCACCCTCTGTTACTCCTATCAGCATGTGCTGAGCTGGCAGGGTGTGCCGCTTAGGGAGATGTGGTGAAGTAGACTCCATGCATGCAATCATCCTGAAAGTGATAGCTGTATTTTACCCTAAAAAGCTGTCTGTGATACTACGCTTCTATTAGGTCCCAGTTTTCTATAATTGCCCCCAAAAGTAATTTTCCCACACCATGTGAGGTGGAAGAACCCCTATGATATAAGACAACACAGACTGGAGGAGGAGGGGCTAACTAGGGGCAGGTGGGAGTGTCTAGGAAGGACATACAAACGATGTTCTGAGTGTGCCTGGGAAGATACATAGACACAGTTTTGTACTTTCCTCATTGTCTTCACACTCTATACAAGATCGAGATACAGGAGCCAGGAGTACTGCTTGCAATAAGTGCCTTCATGCAAAACACTTATTCCAGGAAGTCAATACTAACAGATTTCTAAAGCGACACAATCCTTTCATGGATCTGACAACAATGCCTGACCTTTCTTGTAGTAGTGCCAACATCTTTCCGATGGGGTAAACTGCTCAAGTTCCGTGGCTAACCAGAAATATGGAACAAGCTCCCAGGGGGCACATCAATGTGGATGGCTGCCCACGAGCCACAGAAGCCAGTGCCGAATCATCTATCCCAAGCATGAAGTGTTTGCTTCAGGTGGTCAGCAGGATGAACCCTTCATCATGAGGCTAAGTTTACATGAGTTCACTTTTTCTTACGGCAGAATCAGTCAGAATTTATAGCAACACAAGGTCTGTCTATTTATCAAGATAGAGAAGTCAGAGAGACAGACACAAAGTTTAGAAATAAAAGTGGCACTGAAGTAAATCCTAATTTATGCCTGTTCTTTCTGTAGCTATTAGTAATTGAATCTATATCCCTCTGACATGTGGAATACCTACAAAATAAAGAGAAAAAATGGGTTTGTGAGAGGCTTAATACTTCTATGTCTTTTCTCCTCCCTCTCATAATCCTTTCCATATCTTTCATCTAAATTTTTGCCGTGTGATAGTTGAAGAGTATGGTGGCATGTTCAGATCATTCTCTTCAGTTGCCAGATTCAATCGTGTACAATACAGAAAGGGGGAGGAGAATTCAAATTACTTTTCCTCACACTGTTAATAAGAGCACTGTCCACAGGAGCCACATACAGAGAGGGTAGAGTTTGAAGCTGGATGGAAGCTCTCTGTGCCTTAGAACTGTTCATTCAAATGATCTATTCCCATACCTGTGCAAACTGTACTTAAAAGCATTTCGGCTCTACTTGAATGCATAAGGAACTACACGTGGCCTTTAGCAAAGGGCAGTCAAAGAAAGGTATTGTTTTTTCTTTGGAAGCAGTTGATAATCATATGCTGTCTTGGGTATGGTACTTCTCTTGGTGCTGTTGCTAGACTCCAGATGTAAATAGACATCACCATAAAAAGATAATTTTGATAGTATACTAGGACACAATGCAGGTTCTATATCTAGATACATATGCTGCAGAAAAATATGCGAGATTTTCCACAAAACTCAGTCTTTGATATAACTATTCAAATTGAAATAAGTTAAAAATGTCTTAGATTTCAAGACTATGGTATGTACATTAGTCTAAGCTGTAGAGCAGTTCCTATGGCTGATGTTTCCAGAACTCCACAACTTTTAATTTATGGAAATTGTAGCAATGTGAAAAAGCTGGACAGTATTACAAATGGGCCTATTTATGGGCCTATTATTAACTCTAAGAAATTTTCTTTTTGAAAAGCATGCAGTAAGAACTAGATGGCGCTTAAGGAAGTTTCAGGGAAGAGTGTATGGATTTTTGCATGTAGATCTTCAGTCTACAGCTGTCATGACAGGAGTTCCTTTCCTCTTCTTTTTGGGGTTTTATTTTGTGTTTTTGTTGTTGTTGTTTGTGGTTTTTTAAAAAATCTGTTCATTCCTGACATCATCTTAGGGTGCACAGGTGCACAAACTGCAATATCTTTACTCTTTTACTAATAATCAATGCACCAATGAACATGCATGCACAAATTCATTAAAATATATTTCATAAATGGATCCCTTCATAGAAAGATTTTTCTTTCAGGTACCTCAATCTTTTCTTGATTATCTGTTTTCCCTTTGTAGATCCTTTTGCCAAACTGTACGCTGGGATTGATACCAGAGAAAGGTTGCTAGGCAACAAAAAATGGAAATCATGTAGTAGACTAGCAGGCATTTCTAATGTAGGCTTATGGAACAATACCTCAGTGATGCCAAAACGGCACAGAGTAACTGCTCAGAGACGAATTTTGTTTTTAAGCAGCAAAGGTATTTATTTTGTGCAACGTTGGGGAGCTAGCCGATTCGCACCAGACAAACTAGCTCCAAAGCTTTCAGTGAAAAGTTAGGTGTTTCGTACAGTTTTTCCGTGAAAGGTTACAACATCTTTACATACATATTCATTTGATTTTGACACCCAATCATTCCATTCATAATAGGTGGGATCTAGGTGAAATAGACCTTTCAGTTTTCTTTGTTCAACGATTTCCTGACTTGATGGTCTCCTTATCTCCTTCAGGTACCCACCTTATCTTTTCTAATTATTCAGAGTACATTCCTTTCTCAACACAGAGCATCACCCAGAGCATTGTACCAAACTCATCCTGACTAATCTTTTTTTTTTAAGACCTTGTTCAGTTTCATTAGTCTTCACACCTTAAAAGTAAATCTGGGATTATGGACTGCTGTAACAGATAGGCAGTGGTCTCCAGTTAGTATACCCTGATGTACAGAGAAGTAGCGTGCTGCAATGCAAGTTATTAATGAATGCAAGTTACATATTTAATATTCAAGGGCACAAGACTCAGAAATGACCAGTTAGAGAGGCTTATTGAAAGAATAGTTACACAATACTATGTAACCTAAATCACCTAGCTGCCTAAACTTGAAGTAAACTGTTAAAAAGTAAATGGAATGATTAGCAATTTCAATAGCATAGCCTTTGGTTACATCTCTATTAGTAAATAAAAAAGTTTCTGCAAATGCTCCTGGACACTGTACTGCACATTCTGCCAGACTGCAAGAATGGTCCCTGAAAAGCCTTTGGCTTGTGCCAGTAACAATCGCCAGAGCATTTCTTGAGACAGTCTGGGAGTTAATGCTGACTATGAATGAGCCCCAGAAGGCACTGTGGATGTATTCATGATGTTCTGGAGCATAGGGTTGTTTAATGGTTTAACAGTATGAATGCAGGTCGTTCCACAGTTGTAGTTAATGCACTAGCATAGGCTTAGCTTCAGCTGTGTGTTTTCAGTCTTGACAAATTTCTTGATCCCTAGATCCTGGTACTCTACCAAATGTTCTGATTTGCATTTTTGTACTTTCTTATATGACATTCGGAAACTTTTGATCACAATTAGAATCTGTGGTTTTCTAAAATTGTTTTCTGAGTACAAGTGATACATGCATGCAGTTTACCAGTTTGTCTGTATCTGCTGCTTTATAATGTAAAAATGGTTATTTGAATAATTGACCACATGAATTTCAATTATTTAGAAGTTCTTATTACTAAGTTCTGTTATTCTGTATATTTCCTTTTATTTGCAATGTTGCTTTGGCAATTGTGAGCGTGCACAATGGCTATTGTGTTCCCATGGTGAGACAGCAAATGTGCAAGCTCTTATAATTTTGTCACTAATTAAATAATACATAAATCCAGTAAGAAACTGACAGGATGTCTGTCATTGTCACTGCTTCTGTTAAGTTTCATTACTCTTTAATTTTCTCCCTGCCTTCCTGCTCACACTCTGAGTATCTCTTTTCCAATTTTCTGTGCTGAGTTCTCTACCACTGCACCATCTTTCTCTAGTTTCAACTATTTTTAATTAAGCCATGCTAAGTTAAATATTTGTAACAGGAAGGAGTGAGAAATTCCAAAATGTAACATAAATTGGTTTGTTATTCATTGAAGAGATGAAAGATGTGTCTTTAAATCTTCCTATGTAAACAGTATCTTGTGAAGAATATCTTGAAGCATATCTGTGTGCAGGTATCTTGCCACCTCAGAAAATGCTATAGTCATTGCTTTGGAAAATGTTACAGAAGTGCTGCATTTTGAGTTTTACAGTTTATAGGGAGGGTTTTCTGGGTGTTGAGAATTGGCTTCATCTCCCTAACTTTGGACATCTGAAAGTCATCAGGTTTCCTACTGCAAAGAACAGCAGGGGGGATTCATCTTACCATGTGTCTTTAGTGTAGGTACCCACATGTGAAGTGGATTATAGTCAGAGTTCTGTTCAGTACAATCAGTGAAGTTCAGCAAGTTGATGTCATTCTATAGTATACATCCACAGAGGCTGAAGGGCTCTCCACGCTCCAGTGCTTACTTGTCATCTCAACATAATTATTTCAATCCTTGAGTTGAATCCTAGCAGAAAAAAAGTTTTGTCAAGGTGAACTGTACCCAAGAATCAATGTTAGGTGGAAAAAATTGGTTATTTTTCTGTAAATTTAATATAAATGGACTGTAAAGAATAAATACATTAATTTAGGTGGAAGGAATCATAGTCTTTGTAGATGGCATGAAGTGCACAATATTGAATACAGGAGGAAGTAAAAAAGCATGCAAATGAATATGTAGTGCAGTCAGCAGGACTTAAAGACAATCACTGAAAAAATACTTGCTTTATATGTAAGACGAATCTGTGAAGTGTATATATGTACAGAGTGCTTAATTATGTTTTTCATTCACATTTAAATTTAAAATATCAAAGTGGATGAGAAATATAAAGAATTAATGGCATGTGGTGTTACAGGATTTCTTTAGAGGCAGGTAACCTGTGGATATGTGTCTAGTCATCTATTAACTTCCCATTGGCAATTTTTGCATTTTTAATTGCCTTTAAAATCTATAATTTAATGTTTTTTGGATAGAGTTGTTTTTTTGTTTGTTTGGGGGTTTTTTGTTAATATTTGCAAAAGCTTTTTTTGACACTGGCACAAATTTCCAGAAATGGTCCAATTGCCTGCTTTAATCATTTGTAGAAAATTAGAGATCATTTGTGGTGTTGTGTATAGAAGGCAAAACGATGAAATAAAAAAGTAAGTATTCTATTATGCTTAGACTGTTTCTCCAGCCATTAAGGAGCATTTTGAATTATTTCCAGATCCCAGAACACACTCACTTTTTATCAAGGCAGAGCTGCTCATCCAGACTTTTCAGACCAACGTGCTAATACAATTATTTCCACAATCTTGCTGAAAGGACAGTACCCACACATATTAGAACCAGACCTTGAAAAAATAAGTGTATCAGTTCATCTACTGTCTACTTCTTTTTCCTGGTGCATTCATTTGTAATGCTCTGACACTGTTACAGATTTTGGTTTCCATTAATCTTCAGAAAAGCCAAGGTATTTGCAAAATATAATTTGCAAAAATTTGCCACATTTCCAAAGCAATGTAAAGATTTCTACTGTAAATAAATGTTTGGTCCAAGTATCTAGAAACAAAAGGATCCATCTATTACTTGATGACACCTGAAAATGGTAAGAAATTTAATTTCAGTGAGTTTTTCTCTAGTGATCTAGACAATAGTGTTCTACTAAAGCCAAGTATTCTGAGGCACCATTCTCCTTAATAGAATTCCCTCCAAATCAGGAATCCTTAGAACTATGGAAACAAAAATGCCCAGCTAAGTAATTTGTACCCATATTCCAAGGTTGAGACATGTCTTTCTGTGAAATAGGTTATTTTTGAAAATCTGACATTAAAAATGTGTTTCCAGATAGTTCTTTCATGTTACATAGTAACCAGTAACTTCTATGACAACTGTTGTAAATTTCATGTACTTTCCAAACCAAATCTTAAGTATCTTCTGATAGGGTTATTTGATATTATAAATAATAAATATTTGTTGTGTTAAAAAAACCCGACAAACAAAACCCCCCCAAAAAACAAAACAAAAAAAACCCCAAACCCAAAACCAATCAACCAACCAAACAAAAAGAAATATTTTATGTGGTTGCAACTTTTTTACTCATCTTCCACAATGTAAGGATTGCTCTTAGCAGTTTAAGGAGGATAAAGTATTAAAGTCTGTTTGAAACTATATTGTTTCTAAAAGTATTTTGGTCTTAATATTTTTACCAATATTTTCTGTACTAGGTAAGTGGTATTACTTGCTTCTATGAGTTGTAATTGAAAATATTACTTATTAGTAATATTCTTGTGGTTTAAATGAAATTAGGTTGTGTAACATGGCTTGATTACAGGAATAAAACTTATATATGCATGTATGTGTATGTGTGTGCGTCTGTGAGTATACACTTTTACAAATCAGAACCAATTTGGAACTTAGAATCAAAGGTATACGAGTGTAAGTATTTGTAGTTTCTTATGAAAAATTTTAAAATAGAACAGCCTTAAAAATCTCAGGTTGCAACTTTCAGTTGCTTCATTTAGGCTGAATAAAAAGGCAACATGGTGCTGTAACTTTAAAATAAAAGTCTTAGTAAACATTTTTAATAATACAGGTATAATGTGCTTTCCAAATACAAAGCATACTCACAACCCTCAATCAGAATCACTGTTACTTGTCTTTTTCTATCAGCAATAGATTGTTCCAAGAAAGGAAGAATAAACTAGTTTTATATTTAGAACATAATGTGCCTGTCTCACAGTGAATGACTTACTGCCCAAACCGAAGGTGCACACATTTTAAAAAAATATGTATTATCTGGCAATATGTGATGTGGCTGTAGATTGTCTTACTGAAAAAAAACCCAACCAAAAACCCCCCAAACCCAGGTCAGTTTCTTTTAATTTGTTCCAGACTTTTACAATACTCAAAATTTCACTGTTGTCTTTTGACAACAATTTTTTAAATATGCTACTGGAGAAATAGCCCTCACAATGAATTCATAACAATTTACTTTTGAAAAGTGGAGAACTTAATTGTCACTAAGTCTAAATATAGCCAGAATTCTCCCACTGAAAGCAAGTTTTTAAAAGAGTAAAATAAGGACAGTATGGAGAACAATATTTATTCTACATAATTCATAGCAAGTATTGAATATTGTACTGGATGGCCTTACTGTTTCAGGGGAATTTACTAGTCTGATGGAAACATTTTAGATTTTCCAAAAGAAAAGAAAGGAGGGATGGCGGGAATTTTAAACCACTCACTTTTAAGTAATTGATAGGCAAGTTCCCTTACTCATTGCTTACTGTCTCTGCAGCCTGTAGCTTAAGTTCTCCCTCCAAAAGAACACAGAAGAAATGGATAGGCCTGGAGAAGGTTAACCAAATGTATGTGCTCTTAGCCACCCCTTCAGCTGATATCGTGGTCAAATTTGGATCTTCCATCTCACTAGTTAGAATTCCTCTGTCAGATGAAGACAAAGGAACTGTAGTGATGTGCTGCAGCCCAGCACCTGGCCTGTTCTCTTCAGTTATCAGCCTTTTCATTTTTAATAGATCTTAAGTTCTACCTGGATTTATGGTGCATATTTTGCATAGATGTTCCATATGTTGTAATTTGCATAATAATGCCTATTTTCTTATTTTGCAGACTAGGAAATATTGGCTGAGGGCCATATATGCTCAACATATTTTTCATGCCAAATTAAATTATACTATGGTTCATACATTTTAGTAATTTATAAGTAGTAATCCAAAAGACCTGATATGAATCTTTATATACTGCTGGTTATTTAAATGCTTCCTGTGAAAATTGCTGTAGTTAAACTAAGTGCAATGAAATATATTTATTTTCAGCTTTTCTGATGGTATTACTAGTTGGCTAAAGCACTGAAATATGATCTTGGAAAAACTATACATGACATCTGCACTATTACCTTTTAATTAAAACCAGCTTGCAATTCAATTTATTGCTGATATGTTTTCTATTATGATTGATGTACTGATTATCAAGAGGGTGGATTTATGGTTTGTCCATTCAGAGGTATATATCTGTAGTTTAGTTGTGTATTTATTACACACCTTTTACAAACAAAGCCTCTACTGAATATTTTTATGGGGCTGATGAATCAATATAAATGTATTTCACTGTATCTGTAGTCATTATGCTTCAAATGTTAACATGCAGAAATCCAATGTGTGAGTCTGTTCTTTCTTCAGTTGAAAAGCTCTGTTTGATCAAACTGTGTTTTTACTAACATCATGTAAGAATTTTACAAGTTCATCAAATCAGGTCATGTTAAGCTAGTCAGGAAAGTCTAGGAAAAATTAAATACAGAAACTTCTTGAAGAAAATCACTGTACTAAAAAATGCATGCCATCAGTGTGTGCTAAACATGCCATAGATGTAGTTCTGCAAAAGATGACCTGTCATTGACATATTCTTTAGATACTATTTTATATTCAGAAAAGAATTTTATGCAAGTAGCCCAATTTAGAATGAATGTTTCACATGAAGGTGTAATTTGGATTGTCTTTACCAAAAATTATATGAATTTTGTTGACATCAGATTTAGGAAGCATATCTTTTGTCTCTGAGAACAAAAACAATTGAACAGAAAAAAGAAAGTCCCTTCTGTGAGACCCAAAATCACAGAACTGTTTGCTGGGCAGGAGTGGGTGGGGGTAGAGGGGGAATGTGTGCTCATCAACAGGGCAGATCTAATGTTTAGTAACCAACATACAGAAAGTGTGGATATATATGATTGCCTATTTTTTATTATTTTTTTAAAGGTAAATGTGTTTTTAAGGATTTTCCAGGTAATTTAAAAACTCTCCTGTGTGTCTGTGAGACTAGAATTCTCCATGAAGCCTAATTGAAATGTATAAAGGTAATCCTTTGTACTGGATGTTGAATATCTAAAATATTTTATTTTCACTTGTATAAATTAATATCTTTATTTTGGAAATATTTTTGTTATTTAAAGTAATAACTTCCCATATCTATTTTCAGAAGGTAAGTTCTGTAAAATTTGAGATCATAATCTGTATCACGGAAATATGAATAAAACCTATTTCTGAATTTTTTATATCATCACTTTAAAACCACTGTGTAAGCCTCTATCTTCACAACTATATTATTTATCCATTTGTATCTTTCAAAGTGATATTTAGGGAAGTGCCATTATCTGTCATTACTTCACAGTTTGCAAATTACTGTCAAAGTAGAGAGAAACAAACAAACAAAAAAAATTGCCCAAATGAAAGAACCCTTAAGAAATTCTAAAACTCCTGCAATGTCTGATATTTCAGTGCCAGGAATCACTAGAAATAATGATGCTAACTTAAACATATGTATGAAACGAGAACAGTTAAACTCCTTGGACTGTGATTCCTCAGATACAGTAATTTGACAAGTACACAATCAAATCAATATCAATATATTTTACTTCTGATGTTTTTTCCCCCCATTGCTCAGTCTCTTCATCAACACAGAGATTGGGCGGGGGGGTAATTTTGCTTGTTTGTTTTTATAAACTATGAATGTGGCTGTAGTAGGACCATTAAAGAAGCAAACAAAACCATAAAAAAACATACTCAAGTGTCACTAGCTAGCTCATCAAAAAGGAATGGGAGATGTTCACACATATTAGCCCTGTTTGGACATCTCAGATAACTCAGGACATCCCAGACAGTGCTGTTATGTTAAAAAGTAGTAACTGAATGGCATCACTTACTTTAAGTGTCTTAACTGCAAATTGAATATCATTCTTGAAATTAACAGATAAAGTCTAGAATTGATTTTCATTCAGTTTGTTTCAAAGTCCTGGGAACAGTAAAGTTTAATTCTAGACCGATAGATGGTTTAAGAATAATTCTCTGCAATAGACCAGACCTGGACTTTTTTGAAAAACGTAGACCAAACAAAAGCTTTCAGTCTTAAATAAATCTTAAAATACTTCTATATTATCACAAATTTAGACTTAAGTAAGAGGACTTCTACTGCAAATACTTTCTCATATAATTCTATTACATCACATTTGACCTTGACTCTAACAGTTATTAACATATCTTCTATGACATATTGGTGTGCCTGATGGTATCACATTTATATCCCTATTTCAGGTAAAATTATTTCTTCTAGATCGTAAAGAAATACACATAATTTCATTACTTTAGTATACTAATTCATACCTTTTTTTTTTTTTTTTTTTTTTTTTTTTTCCCTACTGTCCTCAGTACAGAGGAGTGTAAAGATGCCCCTCTGGTTAGCTTTCCAACAACTACAGCACATGGTGCAGACCAAGAGGAGATGAGATGTCTTTGAGCTACCTTTAAACAAAACAAATTTCAGACTAGGAAAGGTCACGAAATGCTTTAATTGATTTGTATTTTTGCATAGCTATATATAGACTCGGTACTGTTTTGGAATACCCATAGAACTATGGTATACAAATCCCCTTCCCTGACTGTTTTCCTTATGCAGGAGCCTGTGGCATTATATCTATCCTAAAACTGCTTACTGCTACTGCACAGTATGAATATGGTCCTGAAGAACTGTGGCTTTATTACAGGCATGATGTGCTACACTAGGGGCTCAGGCCATTTTAATTAGAATTAGTGTGTGATGATCCACTACAGGATACTGCTTACTGTTCTTCATTGTGGTACAGGTAATAAATAGTTGATTGCTTTAATAAAGGCACACTTGAAATAACAGGAACTAAATTCCAAACCAAAATTAATTTAAGAAAGAATCCCAAATTTGCGGCCAGTTATCCACTGCATACTTTTATTGAAAACTATGTTCCTTGCAGATGTTACGACCCATGAACCAAAGCCAAATGTTTTAAACAACTTACAAGTTATGTTATACTTGCTTACTGGGTTATGTTATTGTAGTTATAAAATAATATTCTGAACATGAAGAAGAATAGATTTGTATCATGAAGTAATGAAGTGCTTTGTTTTAAAGTAAAATTCATTTTGAAGGAAATGAGTTCAGGGGATAGCACAGCAAGAAATTCCATGCTAGCTTAGTTCTCCAGTTCAGTAAGAAGTGAAGCAATTCAGGGGTGTCCTCCTGTGAAAATGGTTTACAGATTCTTCTGTACAACAGTTAACAACCATCATCAGAAATGTGCACAGATAAACTACCAGCCGCTACAAGTTTGTCATCCTTGAGTAGCAGCGTAACATCGGATTCATAGCAGTGTTGTTGCTGCTGCACCTGTTAGAATAGACAGAAAATAATGAAGAAAAATACTCTTCCCCCCCCTCCAAGTAGTTTATTCCAGTGTTTGTGCAAAGACTATTTTCTTGCCCTCAGGAGACAGTGAACACTGCCAACAACTGGAATGCTTCAGAATTGCAAATTATCTGAATCCTAAATATTGCTTTTCAAATAAAATCTAAAATGTAAGTCATAACTATAAGGTAGATAGAGCTATTTAAATCTGAGTGTACTATATGTACTAAAATGTCATCAGAGATAACCATTGTGTCCTAGGTCTGTTTAAAAGTCTAGCATTTCTGCTAAAGAGCTTGTATGCAACTGATGTACCTCAGCGGTATTCTCATTTCAGATTAATTATACTCTTCATTCTCACTACCTCTACCAATAAATTTCCATAAGTCCTCAGAAACCAGTAATTTTATTTTTCAGTTCAGTGAAAAGAATAAATTTTAAAGCAACAGGAATGATTTGTACTCCCTATTTTCTACAAAGCCTTAAGAACTTTATGTTGTTGGGGTTTTTTTCTTATATAACTAAATTGGGGGCGGGGGGGGGGGAGCTGGGGAGAGTGGGAGCCTCAACCTAACTTTCACTAAATATTTAGGCTACTAAATCCTATATTGTCTTCTTCCTTACCTATGATAATACCTGGAAAGATAGTGAACTTTTGCACATACTTTTCCATTATGTGCTAAAGGTCAAGGATGGCTTTCTGGTTCCTCTCCACAAGCTGCAGCTTCCTCCAGGGCACATCCACCTCCTGCAGCAGGGGATCCTCCACAGGTTGCAGCATAGCTATCTGCTCCATCATGGTTTTCCATGGGCTGCAAGAGGATAACCTGCTTCACCACGTTCTCCTCCAGAGACTGCAGGGCAATCTCTGATCTGGTGCCTGCAGCGCCTCCTCCCCCTCCTTCTTTCACCTTAGTGTCACAGGGCTGCTTCTGACACTTTGTTTTCCTCACTCATCACTGCGTGTTCAAGTTTTGCCCTTTCTTAGATATACTTTCACAGAGGTGCCACCACTTGGCTGATGGGCTCAGCTGTAAAATACGTTTTGCTTGAAAATTACATGCTATGCAAAATATGTTTTTTTTTTATAAAAGGGTGGTGGCAGTAAAAAAAATACTGCTAAAGAGCTGCAAAATCCACCGATACTTAATTACAGTATGTGCCTTCACTTTGCCTTCTTTCTTCTGAAGATTCTGGAGGAATAGTTGGCATAAGACAGTGCGTGTTGTTTTAGGGAAAAGATTTTTTAGGGATGATAGTGGGTGTGGCCACCTTTCTGCTGACAAGTGGCACTTGGGTCACTACTCTTTTCTGATACATATAATATTGCCCAGCATAAGGTGCTACAAAATATCACTAGTGACAAATTCTGAAACCAGCAATAACAGATGAAAGCCTGGAGAGACAAAGCCATGTACTTTCACTGGTCAAGATACTGGCTAGTCACTGAAATTAGCACTCCATACCCATGCCTCACCTTGTTTCTTAGCGAAGAAATTGTAATAAACATCTTCTAATTGGCTTCTTCTATACCTATAGAGACATCTTTGATTATGTTCATGCTTTTTATACCAACAGCAACTGACTTGACATTTACACTACAGCAACAGCATACTTCTGCTGTTACTAGACTTAACAGTTTTACAATCTGTGAATCAGTGACCTTTACAACTAAATCCAGACCTTCAACATTTCTCATAAAAATAATAAAATGTCCTCAGAATAACAGAATACTCTGCTGCTTACTCTCTAAGCCTACAGAATATATGATAATGGTGTTAGCATCACAATAATTTAAGTACAGACCATATATGCTAACAGGGAAAAAATAACATAAGAGACATGTTACACAGCAACACATCCAAGAAACAAATAGACAAGGATCTTCCAAACTATTCCCTGAATATAAGCAAACTTATAGGATGATAGAACTGATTTATCTGGTTTTGAAAGGCTATATCCTTGGTAGGCTAAATTGGAGTGGGCTTCCTGTAGATTAAAAATCAAGGAGCTCAAAGTGGAGATAGGGACACACATCCAGATAATGAGAGATAACCAAACATTTTAAAGATAATTAAGGATCCTGGTGGACTGGGCAGAGAGGTTAAATCTGACAGCTCATTGAATCTGGAGGACTGAATTGTGAAGGACTATTAAGTCACATCTGCTGTAGAAAGTAAAAGAGATTCACAGATATTTCTTTGTATGGTTAAAGTGTGAACTTTCTCACTCTCTAATTTATAATTTTTCATAAGATATGAAACAGCCTCAATAACAAAATTAAGTGAAACCATTACAGTGTCTTGGAATGGGAAAGTAGGTTCAGAAGAATTTTTTTCTTTATTTTTCCTTTTTCCCTCCCTAACAAATAAATCATAATTTCCACCACTCTGTATTGTTTTGACCAGATGATACCCAGCATGCTGTTTTTATTATAGGCTCTTGCTCCTTACAGGTTTCATTACAGTTTTGTAATATACTGTTTTTTCTCTACAGACATTACATTTTTTTCATCTCTTTTTCAAGGGATACCTTTTAAAGGACTATGTAAGCCCTATAAATAATACTTTTCTGTACTTTCTCAAAGCTTTTCCAGAGTATTTTTTAAATTGCAACATTCTCAATGGCATCAGACCCACTAAAAGCAGAAGTTAAAAATAAATCTTATCTCAAAGAGACTGTTAGAGGTAATGAACTGCCAGTCTTGGCACTTGTAGGTTCCTAAATCCTTTTAATTTCAAGGCTGTCTTCCTGAATCCTCAGGCTGATTATAAAACATTGGATTTATATAACACACCTACTGCAAATTTAGTTTTATTTTATGTAAATGAACTTAAAGAAACCTTGTTTAGTTCAAACTTTAAAAGTGAAAATTTGACATCATGTGTGACCCTTTAATCTCTTAGAATGGTATTTCAGTGTATGAGTTTCTCGATTCCTTCAAATAAGGACAAACTCTTTTCAATGCACATAGCACATTATCTAAAGATCTCTGGCCCTCTTCTTTAACTTCCTTTAATGGGAAGTTAAGGGGAATGCATTCTGAACATTATATTTTGTAGTCTACTTCTACCTACCAGAGAGTTTATTCCTACCAGAACCAACTTTGGCTTGAAAATCCATATTAACAAAGGAAATATATTTAATAAAACGGACAAAAGAATACATAAAGTTTAAAGTCTAAAAAAAATACATTAACACAGTACCATTCTAGAAAATGCCATAAATCTAGGAAAAGTAGGATAAAAGTCATCTTTTCAAAGGAACTTCAAAATCACCTTTTTGGTTCTGGGTTGCTTTTTTTAAAAACTCTGGCACTTATCTGGTTACTTGGTGAGCTAGTTCAGCTCACTAAACTGGTGGGAAAGCAGTTTAAAAAAAAAAAGAATAGAAAAACCTATAGGGAACAGGATACTACTTCACCCATATGCAGTGAAGTATTAGGTCAGCCTTCTGTACTGTGGAAGTATGCAAGTCATATATGAGAGTCAACCCATAGCACTACCTTATTTTGAACTTTCTCATTGCTACTGAATAACTGAATTGCTAAGATGGTTCAAAAACAAACAACACCCAGCCTTTACAGTACTCCCAAAACTGTTGTAATGGAATAACTTTATCAGGTAAAGAGCTGGCTATACAGAACCCGCACATGGCATCAGGGGTGCTTTACCATGCATTATTATTGTTTGGGATTGTCTGGCCCTTTCTCTGCCATGTAGATATGGAAAATCATAGGGAGCAAGGATTTTACAACTGTTATTAATTTTTGGGCTATTGTGTTTTAGGATAGTAAAAAGTTAGGGTAGTAAGCAAATCAGTGGTGAGATCTAGTATTGACTTTGTTACCTATTAATTTTGGATTAATTGCTTCACATTTCAGTTTGCCCATCAGTAAAATGAGAATAAACCCTTCCAGCCCAAAGGATATTTGATTAGTGTCTGTGACATCATGGACTTAAAAATGAAAAGTATGATTATTTGTCATGATTGAGAGTGTTGGGATGCCACAAAATGACTGTAGTGTTCCCTCCCCTACTTCACTGTGGTTGTAGAATTTTAATTAGCAGTTCCAAAAAATTTTCTTTGCATACCCTGATGGCATATCTCTGTAGATCAGAGTGTGTGGTTTATATCACCTGTAACCATTTCCATTGGAAAGCATCTGTAAGATCATTAAGTCCAACTGTAATCATCAAGTCCAACCATAAATAAATGTTTTGCTGTTTGAAGAGAGCATGTGGTTTATCTGGTAAACTTTGTAAGTTTTTGTGTCACCACAACATACATGTCCATTGATTAGATGGGAATATAAGAAGATATTTGTATAAATAAACAGAATGATATTTAGAATAGGCTATTTGCATGATTACTCCTCCTTCCTGATTTCTTCAAATGAACAAATTCTTTAAGTTAACGATTGCAACTGTTACTATTTTGACAGTTCTAATTCACATTTTTTTATTGGCCAATGAATAACAGTTGGGGTTTATTCACGTAATTTTTCAGATCAAGACCAAGAGTCAGTGTTGCTTAAGCTGCAAGCAGAAACATTTAAATTCTCCATTTTCCTCTTCAGTACACACTTTGTATTACAAAATCAGTGCACAACTTTGTCCCATTAGGTCCAGCTGTCAGCCAACATAAACTGAGGTATCTCAGTTTATACTAACAGGGCTACATTAATATGCCTCACATGATGCTGACACACAAAGAACCTCAGTGTGCAGCTATAGCTTATGGTAATTATATACAGTTGGACATTGCTGCTGCTGAGTGAGGGTCTAACACAGGAGCAGCCTTTTGCCTTTTTCATAAGGTTTCTCAACTGCTTGCATTCTCTGGCACACTGTTGGTACCCTGCCTACACCCTTAGTGTGCCCTGTTGGAGTCTACTTTTTAGATGTCTGACAGTGCAGTCTTTTTAGAAGAACTATAGAGGTTTAATGGAGACATCTCTGGGGGAAGGGGCCTTAAGAAAACAGCATAAATCCCATCTGTATATGTTTATGCAAATAAATACCATTTACTGAAAAACTTAAAATGTATCTACCTTTCTCTGCAGACTATATAAGAAACTATATGCATTAGAAGTACTGTTTCACTGAGCATCTAAAATATAGGTGAGTTTAATCTGACTGAATCAGGCTTGGGAAGCAGTCAAATGCAAGTTTCCAGAAATTCCTAACATCCAGGCCCTATAGAAATTGATGTGCCTTTTTTCTTTTTTCTTTTTTTTTTTCCTCAGATGCCTTTATAAACAATGTATGATTACTTAGACACCTAACATTTTTAACCTGGAATAGAAGGTAAGTTTTAACCAGTGAGGGCAAAGTGGATATTTACTTGTGAAAGAAACCTCTCATCCTTCATAGTTTGAAGCTTTATTCTTAATTTTTTACCTGTTTTCTAATTCACTTATACAATTTATTTTATTGAGTAATGAGAATTCAAGTAATCTAAAAATATTTAATTCTATACTTTCAACTTAATACTATTTATTCCCCTGGCACTGATTCAAAGAATATATACCTGGATCCTCACTTCCCCATAGTCATTATTATATGAAAAGACTTTAAATACTGCTTTTGATCTTAAATGGTATATTCAGAAATTCAAGCCTCTATTGTTAGGTGAGCTATTTACACTGTCTCCCTGCTGTTCTAACTTCACCTAACCACTCTTTTCAGCTACATATTTTTGCAGGAAGGTGCCACAGGGCTCTGTGAGAAGTTTTAAAGTGGATGAGAAATAATGTGTACAATACACGCATGACATACTCTACATATGTCACATCAGAAAGCAACAGTATGCTTAGATAAGCCGAAGTACACACTTAACACAGCAATTCTGAAACTCAGAAAACCATTAACCAAACTTTTCCCATCTTTTTATGAGTGATTCAGTTTGCATGACGTGCAAATGTGAAGTCCAAGGGAAGAGCAGATCTATGAGGCAGTGGTGCAGAAGATTGCTCTGGGGAGTGATACAAGCAGGATTGCATCCTGTAACAGATGCCAGCTGCCTCTGCTAGTGCGAAGGTAGAAAATTTGTACCACCAACCTAGTTTTCTGGAGACATTTGAGCCTAAACATTCTTGAAGGCCTGCAGACCTGAATTAATTTGTCCTTTGATGTTGGGGGTTTTTTTTAATGTGTATGTGTACTGTACTGTATAGTTTTATAAACTGTTTCAACTGTTTGAAAATAGTATTTGAAAGTTAGGCTGGAATAATGAAAATAATTAGCATATTTAAATCACATCAGTTGACAAAATAATTTGTTTTCTGTTTCAAGCACAATATCAGTAGAAAAATTCAAACCATTCCTATGATACAGATTTAGTTTGAATTTTCAGGGTAATTTGCATTAGTGGTGGTATTGCATGTGCAACAAATATGACTTGCTCGGTTTCTTATGTTTATAGTCCTCTGTGTGTTATTATGGTGAGAACTAAATCTACTATAATTATTTTCCTATTATTATTGTGCTGTACAGACGAAGTTTTTCATTAACCAACAAACAGAATGTGTGTTTGTATTTAACATCATTCTTGAAGGTAGTCCTCACCTCTGAAAGACAGACTTTCTGAAAGAAAGAAAGACTACAAAAATACCTTAGAAGCTGTATCAAGCAGGAAAACTAGACAGATGGCAGAACACAGAACCTGCCATTCAGCATGGAGAACAAAAAAATAACCAAGAAATTTTCCATTAATGCTGTGTAAGTACAAAGGCACAATTAATTAAATTTGAAAAATAGTCCAATGTGAAAATTCTTAGATGAATAAAAATCTATGCTAAATAAGAGACTAAAGTGCCAAGAGTGTTACACGGCATTATTGTAATTAACACAATTTCCAGCATGAGAAAAATACTGGGTTTATTTTAAATTGTTTTAGAAGGCACAATAGTTTGGAAAAATGTTTTTATTTTTCTACCTATAATAACTGTCTATCATTATAAGAGATATTATAAATCTTGACATTTTTGAAAATGGTGTTGGTTTAAATGTTAATTTTATTCATAAATACTTCACATGAGCTAATTTATTATGCTGTTAATCCTGAAGACTCTTAAAAGAAAATGTCCCTGTTGCACTCCGCTGTCTCTAGTACAGGTACAGAGTCTTATTTGCATTCTAATGCCTTCTTATGTTCCTGACGCATGGCCCAAGTATCCTTAGCTACATTACCAGGATGATTCCCATAACAAGTGATGAGAATTTCTGCTTACGATTAGTGAAATTAATCATCATAACAATTATTTTAAGTGCAGTTCAAGTTTTTTTCAAAAGGAATGTCTTCCTTCCCAATGGAAGACATTGTCCATAGTGAACCTACTCAGTTATTCAGGAACAGAAATAATAGGCCCACACTCTTCAGTTTCCTTGATTTTTTTCATGAGAAGGAAAAAGATAAAACTGCTACTTTCTTCTTATTATTATATCACCACAGACTTACTTTATTCTAAATAGTTATGAACTTTTGAATTTATATTTATAGCTAACTACTTCCACTACTTCCACTGTGTTCTATAGCATAGGTATAAAAAAGAACACATATACAAAAATACAGGTATTATATTATATTACTATATGAACAAAACAGAAAGTTGCAATGATACTTTTTATCTTATACAATTTTTTTACAAAAAATTTAGAAAACCAAGACCAGAAGCCGATGTTTGTAAGACTGTTGCTGCTGGGTTTTTTCCAGCACAGAATGCAGTTCTCTCCAATCCTGTTTTTCCCTCCTTGATTATTTCATGTAACAGTGGTGATTCAAGACAATTGTCTCAGAGACAGATTTATTCTCAGGATTCTCTCAGATTTTTCACTTTCTCCCTTCTTGTCAGATATACAATAACACTTACTGGGCAAGAAAATGGGGAATTTTAAACTACAATTTCTTCTTCCATCAAAACCAAATAAGTTTTCTGCTTTTTAAATTTTTCTGGCTGACACAGTGTTTGAGTAGAATGCTTCAGGTAAAAGTTATCTATGCAAGATAAAAGGGGAAAATGGAACAGAAGTTCACTGGCTCCAATTGCTGAGTTTATGTATTTTTGTCCAAGAGATGGGCAATGTGAAGGTGCTTTACAGTGTATCCCAAATGGTTAATCTACAATGTGTACATGACTCACAGAACAGTTTCCCCTATCACACAGACCTCCTCAGAGTCTTTTTGGTGGTTTACAGGAGTTGCCTCGACTAGAGCTGCAAGATACAACCTTTTAAAACAGATTTTTTGAGAAAACTCTATGCTGCTCCTAGATCCAGTGACATTTAGCAAAGAATGTCGATACCTACAAATAAAGTATTTATTTAAATACCTGTATGTTTTTTTCTTACAGAATCTGTCTGCTTGGGCTCAGTGTCAGAACACTGAAAACATCCTATAAAATATGCACAACATTCCCTACTCCACAACTTCTAAGTCTTCTACAGGTGAGTAAGCATCTCTTTTTTTGCCTTGATCTGTTTAAAAGTTTTAGATCTAATTCTTGCTACTGTTATCTGTGACGTTGGCTTCTGGACTGGATTGTTGCAATGCAAACTGCATACTTCTATTCTGAGCTTCCACACAGAAAAAAAAACCTGCTGTGTAGTGTTGCTATCTTGTCCTGGAACAAAATCAAGGCAAAACCATATTATACTCTCACTTTTATACTTCCAAGTGAGATTCAGTGTGTTGATAGTGATCTGTAGGACTTGTTCTGTGTGGCTGTCCTGGAACTGTGTGCTGTCACAATCCTTGAGACCTATTAAAGTTCCCAAACTTTCAGTTTACAGATTTACACTCCTGGAATGTGCTGAGCATTCTCAGAGAAATAAAAGTCTCCACTACCCTGATGCAACTGGTGGCTGACAAGGCAATACTATATCTCAGATGCTTTGCAAGAAAGGAGGTATAGTTGAAGAAGAAGCAACTGAGTGGTCCTTCTCTGAGGTCTCATCTGACAGGAGTCAAGACTATATAAAGCTTTGAAGCTGTTTTCTTTTCCTAGGCAGTCTGCAAAAAATTGCAGTGGAAAATCTGCCATAAATAGGGATTGTGATAATATGTCAGATATGATTTATTCTCAAATGTAAGGCAGTAAGAAAGCCTATATGCTTCACCTCAAAAAAAGCAAGCAAACAAAGTAAAAATATCCCTTACAGGCTGCCAAAGCCAGGAGCTGAATTAGAAAGGGGGAAGTGCCATTAGGGTCAAGGGAAGAACTGATTCATGGGTTGCCATTGAAATCAATGGCAAAATTTCCATCAGCTTGTGAAGTGCAAAATCATATCTTCAGTTTTTAAAGTTAAAGTTTTCTCCCACTACTCAGCCTCAAAGAAAACCTATGGGAAAGCAGATGTTTTCTACTTCCCTGAAATCCAATGAGTTAGGCTGATGTAGAGATGGGGGTTTATTTTCATGAGCCAGCAAGATATATTAATTTCTAGTATGATCATTATAATCATTTTACATGTGCAAAATGTAAGACATTTTAGAGTGAAGAATTTAAACATTCCAAAACTTGGGCACATACACAAATATTGTTACAGTCTTCTAATAGTGGCATGTTACTGATGGTGTAGAGCATTTCCATGCCAAGGTTTGAATTGGCTGTGTTTTAGTCATGCTTAAATTTGGTAAGAGTACAATTTTTTTTATTGGCCACACTTTAGCAAGCAAGAGAGCCACTTTGCCCTTAACTATCATGAATCCCAGAGAAAGATGCATGAAGTGATGAAGTGCCCTGTACTCTGTGAAGAGAGCTGAAACAATTATTTCTGGGATCTGTCTCCATCCTGATGCAGAAAGTGCCCAGAGGGGTGTGAAGCACAGCCTCTACCCTCTTTGCACTCACTGGTAAATTTGAGACAGAAGTTGCCTCAAGCTTTATGCAAAAATACCCTTTTTATGCCACTGTGAACCAGACAACTCAGAAAATCTGTGGTGGCAGAAAGCAAGCACCTCCTGGAAAACCTGAACTTGTTCAGAAGTTATTCCCATTCACTGCTCCTAACCTTCACTGTCTAGCTGTCAGAAATGTTTGGGGGCATGTTAAAGTTAGAATAGTTATCAACAATATATTGATGTTGCAATACTGAGCAAACATAAACATTTGCACAGTTACCATGGAAGAAAATATTTATATTGGTGAAAAGAAGTTTAATATAAACAAATAAGATGGCACTGTAGGAAATAAAACAAAAGTAAAACAAAAGCTTGCCTTAATAGAATGAAAATCCCATAGTATTTACTTTTAAGTCAGAGTGGACATTTTTAAAGTTAGTTTGTGAAAGCAAGTATGAAGTAGTAATACATTCTACATAATTGGTGCTTAAGAAGTTCAGGTTTCCAACTTATTAAAACCATATTATTAAAACCAGAATTTGTTGCCTTGTGATAAAGTAGCCACTTAATGATTTTATCAAAGGTAGAATTATATCAAGTGTTCCTACAAGACAGTACCACTACTAACAAAAGCTTTTTGGCATACGTTTAACTACAGGAAACTTGAGAAAGCAGAAGACTGTAACTGTTTTTTCTTCTTTTAAGTTTTCACTGCAACAAGTTGTACTACTTGTTCATGCTGAAAGATAGTCTAAGGAAAACCTGACAAAATAAAAAGACTGTAATATAAACTACTATAAATACTGTATACCTAGAGATTCAGTTCCAGCCAATTTTAACCAGCAAGTATTGAACACACATTCCAGTTGCATATTCTAATGCATAGATGAACAGTATTGTCACTAATAAATGGAGAACCTGGATACAGGAGCAAATGTACATGAACTTCAGGCAAGGAGAGTATTTGAGGGTTAACTACAGCCCCTTGACTTTGAAAGAAACTAAGTCCAGTAATTCCATCTGCAAACACAAAAAGCCATTTTGAAATAAGCTGTATTTATTGTCCTCCCTCCTAGATAAAGAAACTGTATTTTGAACTGATCTTCAATAGGTCATGGTTAAAGCCTTTAGGATGCCTCAAATCTTCTTTTCCTTCTAGAAACAACTGCCTTGAAACCTCATTAAAGCTGACTCTTTCCCTTAAGATGCAGTATTTAAAAATAGCATCTTGTCGTTGAACAGGTTACTCAGAATATCATTTACAATTTTAGATTAAAAGTAACACTTTTCCTAGTAATATTTCTTTTTCACAGTGCAGTGCTGACGTGGGCAGTGAAGAAGGGAACAGACTGCAGTTCTTTCTGGCGCATCTTGAACAAATGCCATTGCTTATGTTCTAATCATTCACTCTACCAAAGTAATTAATGATGAAAAAAAGGTTGTGAAGACATCACTAGTAGTATCATACGGCAAAGTGTGAGTGTGATTTACCAAGCAGAATTTGTATTACAGGGGATGATACCTGGCAAACAGCAAATTAAGTTTGTTCTTCAGACCCCAGACTGATGGTACATGGCAGTAATTTAGTAAAAGGATAACCAGAATGATATTTCTCAGAGAAGTTGAGCCAGTGAACAAGAAACTCAATTACACCACTACCACAGGCATTTGGCAATCATGGATAGACATTGGCTGGATCTAGAAAAAATAAAGAGGAATTATCACAGTTTAAAGAACCATATGACCATAAACACTTTGCTAATGGAATGTATCCTGTTCGTCATCTGAAATAAATCAAAGAAAGATAGGACATATGAAACATTTAATGTAGACCAAATACTTAATTTCCAAAGTGGAGCTGACAGATGGTGAACCCACTAACTTACGTATTGCTCAGTAGGTGAGGGTACATGACTTGCTACAATTGCCTAAGGAATCTTCAGGCTTTGGCAAAAGGAGATTTTTCCCTGCAACTGTGAAAATGAGACAACCTTTTGTAAAATCCTTTTACAACAACGTAATTCAGTCTGATCATCTAGGGTGAGGGGTGAATCAGCAGCAGCAAGATTGCTGGCCAGACAACTTTGGTTGAAGAGATTTTGGTCTACAAGATACTCCGAAGATCTGGTTCAGCCCTGTTTGTCAAGCACAGACTTTAAATGAAGCTAATTAATTTGCCAGGCTGTGGATCATATGAAAAGATACTTACTGGGATCTGTACTGGACCATATGCTCCTTATTTTCTCCCTCGACTTCTTCATCACCTTCTGTTATCTGTTTCATATGAGCTATGTTCAAAGTCCACAGCATCATTTTCAAAGAATCTCGTGGCTTGATACAGTAGGAAGGCTGAATATAACATACCTGGGATGGATTTCCCAGTTTTGATAAAAAGTACTGTGCCTCTTCCTGGCTGTGAAACAAAGTCTGAGTGTAAAAGATGCATAGATTTAAGAACAGGAGAAAGTTCTTGACTCAGTTGTACCGGTGTAAATTTGAAGTTGTACAAATATGTAATTATCTGTGATTTACATTACTGTAACAGAAAGGCTAAAGAAAACTGTTCACAATACATCAAATCATAAAAAATATAGTGTATGAATTACAACATAAAATATGTGGGATGGGTTTCAACATGGGAGGATATCTGACGAGGAAAAGAAGTCAGACTAAATTCTGTATTTTATCAGTTTATATTAGGATTTTATGAAGTGACAAAGAAGAGGGTAAGACGTCATTCAAGGTATTATTTACTGTAGTTCAGCCTGGTCATTACTAATAATTAGCGTTCTAACTAATGTAAGTATATGACACATATTTCCTATTCACTGAAAACTGAGCAATGAGGACCAAAAATTTTTGAAACCATCTTACAAATGTAAAGTATTTGTCATGGTTTAACCCCAGCCAGCAACCAAGCACCACACAGCCGCTTGCTCACTCCCCCCCACCAGAGGGATGGCAAGGAGGAGAATCAGAAAGGAATGTAAAACTCAAGGGTTGAGATAAGAACAGTTTAATAGGTAAAGCAAAAGCCATGCATGTAAGCAAAGCAAAGCAAAGAATTAATTCACTACTTCCATGGGCACGCAGGTGTTCAGCCATCCCCAGGAAAACGGGACTCCATCACATGTAATGTTTACTCAAGAAGGCAAAGGCCATAATACCAAATGTCCCCCCCTTCCTTCTTCTCCCAGTTTATATACTCAGCATGACATCATATGGTATGGAATACCTCTTCGGCTAGCTTGGGTCAGCTGTCCTGGCTGTGTCCCCTCCCAATTTCCCGTGCCCCCCCAGCTCTCTGGCTGGCAGGGCCCAAGGAACTGAAAAGTCCTTGACGTAGCATGAACATGACCCAGCAACACCTAAAAACATCAGTGTGCTGTCAACATTGTTGTCACATCAGAGCCAAAACACAGCATTGTACTAGCTACTAGAAAGAAAATTAACTCTATCCCAGCTGAAACCAGGACAGTATTTCATTATAAAAGGCCTGCAATTAAAATACCTATTCCAGCTTAGTGAGGAACAAATAAATGCTTCCATATCAGAATTGCTCAAAATTATATAAACCAAGCAACCTTCTATGCTGAAAATATACCATATAATCTTTTCCAGCTTTAGTAAGAAAATATTCATAGAAATACAGTAGATATTCAAAGGTGGTAAATAAAACTGACACATTCCAATTAAATAAACTATTATGTAAATTAAATAAAAAGCCATGTTTTAAATATGATGTAGACATTAAACAGTATTTTCCCATGACTGCATCAGATGTTTTGCACAGGAAAATAATTATTTAGCATTTCAGTCTCTTCTAAGGTGCTAACATTCTGCTATACAGATCCTGAGGAGTGTGTGTGTGTGTGGGGTGCATGTGTATGTGTGTGGTGGGTTGTGTCCATGTAACTACTGAACTCTTTCAGAAGTTACTGTATTGTTCAGAAAGTTGAGGATAATAAATTACTTCTTTTTAAATATTAATTTCCACTGAAACCTTACATTCTTTTTGCATCAAGGTATTCAGTTAAGATTAAATTAAAATATGAGCTAATTACCTCAATATCCCCAAATCAATTTGTCTCAGTAGGAAATGAGCAGAATTAGTCCTAAAGTGAATGGAGTCACCCCTGTCCACATTAATAGGCATCCTCTTGCTCCTCACAGGTTTTTTGGACAAATTTAGCATATCAATATGTTACATTATATAATGATTAATTTTTATTTTTTTTTTCTAGAAATCCAAGACCCACTGAAGTCATTGAGAGTGGGATTTATCCAACTAAATGGAGAAGTCTGTATCTTAGCTAGTTACTCTCAGCTTTTGTTTCTAGTTAATGAAAGAAAACAGACAATTGCAGTAGGCAATTTATCTGGACAAAGATATCTACTTAAGATGAGATTAATCACATCCTAAAAAATACCCACTTCTCTGTATTGATTATAAATAAATCCTAGTGTCAATACATCAAAGGCAGACATCCAGACTGTCTGTGTCTGAAGACAGATGAAATGTTGAAGGCCATTCACTAATTGCTATGGCTTTGGAATAAGCTATTTTTGCCTCTGAGCAGAAATTCCTTTGAATTCTTTATAATCTTTTATGTTTTTTTTATTATAGTTTGAATTAAAAAACCCAAACATAAATATCTCGCATCTTGCTCACCTATTTTAGACACAAATTCAGTCTAGATTATGGTAGCCTGAAATTCAAAAATACTTTCTTTCCATTCCCTTTCTTTGTCTACCAGATGCATGTTTACTCTTTTAAATATAACTTTTTTAATCAGCAGCTCTTTGACAGAAATTACATATACATACATGGTTACATGTAATTCCTTTGATACCAATTAATATACCATACCTCCTTTTAAAGGAGACCATCCTTTGTTTCAAATTAAGTAAGATGTAATTTGCCTTATGTCCTATAAATCCTTTAATAACACTCCCTAGCCTGATATTATAAAATATAAGATATTGTAAAGTTGTGACTGTTCAGCCCAGGAGAAAAGAAGTCTCAGGGGGCAATCCCACCAAGGTATATGGATACCTGACGGGAGGGTGCTCAGAGGAGGAAGCCAGGCTCTTTTCAGTGGTGCCCAGTGACAGGACCAGAGGCAGTGGGCACAAACTGAAACACAGGAGGTTCGCTCTGAACACCGAGAAACACTTTTCCACTGTGAGGGTGACTGAGCCCTGGCACAGGTTGCCCAGAGAGGTTGTGGAGTATGCATCTTTGAAGATATTTAAAAACCATCCAGACAAGATCCCAGACAACAGGCCCCATGTGTCCCTGCTTGAGCAGGAGAGTTGGACCAGACGACCTCCAGAGTTCCCTTCCAACCTCAACAGCTCTGTGATTCTACAACACACAGATCATGTTGGTCAAGAAACAGTGAATCAAAGGAAGATGGAAAAAGTGTCTATTTTTATATTTTGTGGTCTATTTGAAAATTATGAAATGTGCACATTCCTAGGGTTATAATGGTTGTGGAGGTTTTGTTTTTTTTGGTTTTTTTGGTTTTTGTTTGTTTTGGTTTTTTTTTTCTCAAACTATAATTACAATTCAGAGTTGTCATGTAGAAAAATGTGAGTGCATGGGTACTGAAAGGAAATAGGAAGAAGCAACAGTTAAGCCCCAAATAACATGCTAACATGAGACAAATGTAAAATTCAGAAAAATTAGGCTGATCAAGGGATGAAAGAGTCAGCAAGTCAGCACTGGTCAGGATGGCAAGTGTTCTGTGTTCTGTGCATAACACAGTAAGTTTTCTCTTCCTGATTTCTATTCATATTCTGCAGTAGTTCTATGAAAAGAACATTTATTAATATCAGTGGGAGTCCTGTATACAGGACAGCTACAGAATATACTATTAAGAACTGCAGTGCAGGTTGGAGAAATGAATTTTATCCTTTATTAAGGACTACACTGCAGCATTTCTCATCCTCTAAAATAGACTTTCAAGCAAAATTGTTCTACTCTTGTCCTGATTTCTTTCATTGTCTATTTTTTATCACTGCATTCCTTCTAGTCTTTTCTTTCTACAGTTTCATTTATCTTACTTGTACTCTTTTGATATTCAACTTTTTTCTGTCCTTCATCACACCTGAAATTTCAGACCAATAAACAGTGACCAAGCACCTTTGCTCTCCCTTGGAAAAATGATAACTTAAAGCTCTTCTATTTCATTGATTCTTCTAAGTCTCATGTTTAAACTGTTTATTACTGCACTTTCTTGTAATTTTTTCTAACTATGATATATCCTTAAACAGGTATTTCTATAAAAAACATAAGCTGTCTATTCTGATGAAAAGATTAAAAGCATTGTGGTGGTGTAGATAACTGTTCAGATAACCTATACATACTAGGCTGTTGAAACTCAAAGTGCAACAACCTCTGTGATATCCTGGTTTATCTGAAGCTGATTTCATGTTGTCAGCTGAAGAAGACAAAAATCTCACTCCTTTATCATCTTCTTAAGAATTTGTTAGAATTGTAATTTGTAAATTAGTTCACAATATGGCACAGTAAAGTATCAGCAATAGGTTTAGAATGAAAAGTGGATCTAGGGGAGCAAAGGAATAAAATAAATGGTTTAAATAGGCGACTGAGGTAAAAACTCCAAGCTATACAATTACATTATATTCATAGCTGTTGAGAAGAGTGCAAAAGAAACGTAAAGATACTTGTGGAAATTTAGGTCTTAGAAAGAATGAGAGATGTGAAACCAGGACAGTCTTATGTGAGAAACTTGAAAAAGAATTAAAATCAGGTTTAAGACTAGTGAGAGAGCTCTGGAAGGTACTTAGAATCCCAGTAAACAGGGTTGTAATAGTAATCTGAGACCCAAAACTGAGGGAGAGGCTATGAAGAACTTGATTTAAACTTAGAGGAAGAAATTTGTATTTTCTAAGATACAGAATGCTATCAACTCATCATGATGTATTTAGAAGAGAGAAAAAAGAAAAAAAAAAAAGAACAACAAAACAGATCTGGAAGTAAAAACAAAGCTAAACAGCACTACTATATTTCTAAGGAGGGTGGGGTGGTGGTGGGGGGAAAGCAAACCATTTTGCAACAGCTCACAAAGAAGGAGTGTAAGTATCAAAGAAATAAAGTATAAGCATACTGTGTATAGTGAAGATTTTTCATGGGAAACTGCTGAAGCTGTAGCTTCGTCTAATGATGTGATTGTCTTAGACACAAGTAAAACCCTTACTGTTCATAAAATGAATGCTAGTGGAAAGAATAAGAAAATGTCAGAAGTTATACTGAATTTTGGGAGGAAAAAAGTATTCTTTTGAGCATAAGTAGAATTCAGATGATACAATGAGGAAATTATTTTGTCTCAAAATGCTACAAGGATTGTAGAATAAAAACATCAAAATAAAATTAGGAAGTTTAAAGTTTATACTTTCCGGACAACTGGTCAGTAGGAATTAGTGAAGAAATGACTGATCATGGTGAAGTGCTCAGAATATATAGTTTTATGTAAGCACCTAAAATATATGTATATTTCCCAAAAATATATGTTTAAGTTACAAAAAAAACCCATTTTATATTCAGCGTGGTTTCTGAGGATAATAAACAGTGGCCTTTCCTCTGCCTTTTTTCTCTTTATATCTTTGAAAGCAGAAGCCAAATTTTAACCCTTTGGAAATAAAATCTTACAAAAAGTAGTTGAGGTTTTGTTGCTATTGTTGAACACTCTATTAATTACTACTTTTTTTCTGTAATTAAAAAAAAAATGCTATTTAAAATATCAAGCCAGATGAAGGATTTTGATTAGGTCAAATGTTCAGGAGTTTATATTGTCTAATAATTAAACTATTTGATATGAAATACATTGTACTTTTGATGCAACATTAAACACTAGACTTGAAAAAAATCAAAAAAAGGATTCCTTTCAATCTTGAAGAGTGGTGAATGAATAAAGCTTTGTGTATGGACAGTTCTGGTTAGACACAGGTTGTTATAGAGTGCTTTCTAAGTCCTCTAAGACAACCCAGCATAAGTCAGCTCAATATATTTGAGGCCACAGGCTTCAGTTGCTGCAGATTGTCAAATGTTCATCCTGCTGGCACACCAAGGCACCCAAAACCCCAGGACAGCCATGTCCAGAACACAATATTTTTGCAGATCTAATCCTTAAGTTAACATTCCTTACCTCCTAGCAAAGCCTGTCAGCCTGAATACAATGACAGTGTCATTAGTTTTTAGAACATTCATAGCTTGGCTTCTCGTGATCGCTGAAGACGTTTTTGTCAAATACAGTTTGTGTCACTCATTGTTGCTTATAGGCAACATCAGTGAGCAGCAGATTGGTGCAAAGTATCTAAAAATGATAACATTTTGCATTCATGTAACATTTTTATTTTCATATGAATAACAATACTCTCGTAAGTCTTCTGAAGGATCTCACTGAATTAGGTAATATCAACCCATAAAGCTGAGCATATTAAATCACAGAAAAGTTGTCTGAGGTTATAAAACAAATCAAAGACAGAAAAAATTAGAGCTCAGAAGCTCTGAATTTGAATAAGCAGTCACTTGGCACGAGACATTACAGTAGATCTGATATGTATGGTATTGGTTTGGTGTTCTGTGCACACTCTATAGGACCCAAAGACCTCTGATATGATTATAGGCATGGACTACAAAGTAAAATCATCTCTTCTGTCAGTTTTTCATGCACTCCTGCCCTCTTAGTATGCAGAAAAACTCTTGCACATTCTCAAAATGCTTGCTTCTTCATGATTTTCTTCCTAGCAAAGATTTTGGCAACAGATTTCAGTGAATACAACACATCTGTTCTCACCCTGTTTTCTTCAGTGAATAGTTACACTAGAATCATAGCATCATAGAATAGTTTGGGTTGGAAGGGACCCTTAAAAGGTCATCTAATCCAAATCCCCTGCAGTAAGCAAGGACATCTACGACTAGATCAGGTTGCTCAGAGACCCCTCCAATCTGACCTTGAATGTTTCCACGGATGGGGCATCTACCACGGCTCTGGGCAACCTGTTCCAGTGTCTCACCACCCTTATTGTAAAAAATTTCTTCCTTATGTCCAGTCTAAACCTACCTTCTTTCAGTTTAAAATCGTGCCCCTTGTCCTGTGCAACAGCTCTTTTGTGAAAAGTCTTTCTCCGTCTTTCCTATATCCCCGTTTAAGTACTGAAAACCCTCAGTGACGTCTCCCCAGAGTCTTCTCTTCTCCAAGCTGAACAACTCCAGCTCTCAGCCTTTTCTCATAGCTGAGTTTTCCAGCCTTCTGATCATGTTCATGGCCCTCTTCTTGACCCACTTCAACAGGTCCGTGTATTGTTCTGAAGACTCCAGAGCTGGATGCGGTACTCCAGGTAGGGTCTCACCAGAATGGAGTAGATGGGGGAATCACCTCCCTCGACCTGCTCATCTCTCTCCTTTTTATGCAGCCAAGGAATAACAACAATGTTTTTATGCTTTTGCTATGAATCTAGAGAAATCTTTTGACTTGGGTATTGATAAGGTTTATGTTAATAGCAAGCTCTATTGTGTTAAAAAAAACTTTTACTTAATTATTAAAAAATAAGTCAGTGACCCCCTATTTGAAATTGTCATTGAGCTATACAAACATTCTTACTTACTAAATTTTTTTCACTAAACGTAGAGCAGAAAGTCTGAATGCAAAGGATGAAGTCACCCAGGACACCGGTACAAGACAGAAAATAAATCTCCAATAGATCCTTTTGGACTCCTCAAGCAAAATTAATTAAGGTTGAGCTGCATAAGCTGATCATAGAAAGGCACCAAAAATCACAAATATTTGGAAAAATGTTTTCTCACATGGAATGTATCCTCTGTTACATTAATTATCTTACATTGAAATGGTAAATACATCTTCCTAACATGTTGTCAGGGTAAGCCAAAAGGCAGTTTTAAAAGTTACTGACAGATAAATAAAAGCAGAAACAATATATATTAACTTTTTATTTTTTTTATATTTCCTATGGATGCTAATTTGTCATTTTCTTATCTGACTTTTTGATTATGTCTCTGATATATTTTTCATTATTTAATTAAATGTTCTCCTTCGTGTAAGTTCTTTACTGCATAAAACAAACTCAATTCTTCTTCAGTGCAACCACAAACCGAATATATTTTAATTTGGATTAAAAAAATAAGTGGCTGATTCAGAATATGTCAAAAAACAAAGAGATTTTTTCCCCCTTGGATCAGTTTTAAAATGTATGCATTCATTATGCATACTATAAATATAAAAGTGGAACCCAGCAGTAATAAGGACAGAATTAAATTGCAGGGTGCCATGTGTGGTTCCTTTTATAGCTGCATTCATATTGATTAAGTATAATTTTTATAGCAGACCTCTTTTAGCTCTATAGGTGAAGATGGCAATTAGATGTCTGCTGTTTTTCTTTATGTTTGTATAAGATATCCAGGGTATGATAGGTTTTTATATAATTCTTTCCATTTTCTTACCCTTTTAACCTTCAGATTAAATACTAAACATTTGTGATTAATTCACTTTTTCTTTCACTAAGAACTATAACAGTTCAAAAATTTCATGTGAACTTACTTTATTTTTCATTGTAGTTTACAGCATACAAACTTTTTTTTTTACATATTTTACATATATATGAATGCTAAATTTTAATAAATAAATAAATTGTTGGGAATGGTTGCTAAAAGATTTTATGGTTGCCCCAAAATGATACAGAAGCAGCAGCACAACATCACTGTTAGATAAACTTATTAGAAAACTTTACAACTTGCTCATGATGAAGACAGAGCCAGAACAGAATCACTTCTGCCTGTGCGTGCTCCATTTGTTGCTGAACTTGCAAACTTTACAGTCTGTATGCCTTGTCTTCTCATTGGAATAAGTCACTCCAAATATTTTTCATTGTCACTTCTGTTGACCAAGTCTACTTGCATTGTCAGCTCAAGTGTTGGCCTCCGTCTTAAAAGACTCTCAGAGTCTGTATATCATAACCCCACCTGACCTACAGTGTTTTTCTGAGGCTGTGTAAATCATAAAATGAAGCCACAAACAGATAAAGTCCAGATGGAAAAATAACTTACTTTTTAAGAGATCCAGATAATGGAAGCGCTTCCAGTTTAGCTGGAAGATCATGCATGTGTCTGTGTGTTTCTGTGTTTGTACACACTCTGCAAAATTTTTGATGGTGATTCGTCATGTCTGAGCTATCTAAATGACAAAAATATAAATTAAAACCAGTACTGAAATAAATAAGTATTCCATACAAGTATGGGGTTGGGGGGGTGGGTGGGGTGGGTGGAACAAGAACAACAAAAAGAGCTTAGCTCTGTGAAGTCCACTGGGAGACTTTTCTGTAATTTATCTGTGAACCCCCTGAATAATGCATCATATCTGCTATATAGCATATTAAAGCATGTGAAAGCATGATGTTTTGTTACCTAATAGCACTCATCTCTTGCAATGGTCCACAGCTCTTATTAAGATTTTTGCAAACGTGCTAATAAATATTTTTTTCAGTGCCTCAGTCAAAAACATGAGTATATACATATACGCTGCTCATAGTTCAGTCCCTCTGGGGTTTTTAATCATTTGTCTCAGCAAATAAAATAGAGCTTCTTAGGGGTATTCTGAGCTCAGATTCTCTGGTTTTCCATAGGTTTAAGTGTATATTTTATGCATAGATATCTGGTAGATGGGGTGTGTGTGTGTATATTATTTTTTCCTTCACATTGCTTACAGCAATTTCCTTATCTACTGGAAATATTGTCCTTTAAGGTAAGGACCAACTGATATTTCTTGTGATATATTTGTATATTTTGTCATTGACATGAGTATTTGAAACCTATATGCATATCCTCTCTATGGAAAAGGTGGAGTCCTGAATGCTGCCTTTCCTGCAGTCTTTATTAGCAAGACCAACCTTTGGGAATCCCGAGACCAGGAGGAAGTGTTGGAGCAAGGAAGATTACTCTTGCTGCAAAATGGTCAGGAAGAGGCTCCTTACAGACCTACCTAAAACTAAACCACATGACTAAGAGCATTGTCCAGATGCTCTGTGAACTCTGACAGGCTTGGTACCATGACCGCTTCCCTGGGGAGCCTGTTCCAGTGACCAATCACCCTCACAGAGAAGAATTTTTTCCTAATGTCCAATCTGAACTTCCCCTGATACAGCTTCATTCCATTTCCTTGTGTCCTGTTGCTGGTCACCAGAGAGAGGGGATCAGCACCTCCCCCTCCCCTGCCCCCATTGAGGAAGCTGCTGACTGAGATGAGGGCACCCCTCAGCCTTCTCTTCTCTAAGCTGAACAAGACAAGTGACCAGCAGCTGCTCCTCCTAAGTCTTGCGCTCAAGGTCTTTCACCGTCTTGGTCACCCTCCTCTGGGCACACTCTAACAGTGTGATGTCCTTACACTGAGGCGCCCAACACTACACACAGTACTTGAGGTGAGGCCTCATTAGTGCAGTGGAGGATGGGACAGTCACCTCCCTTGACCAGCTACCTGTGCTGTGCTTGATGCACTGCAGGACACTGTTGGCCCTTTTGGCTGCCAGGGCATGCTGCTGACTCATATTCAGCTTGCCATCAAGTCAAACCCCTGATCTCCTTCCACAGAGCTGGTGTCCAGATGTCATTCCTGAATTTGTATGTATAACTAGCATCATCTCATCCCAGGTGGAGAATCTGGCACATTGTCTTGTTCAGAGTCATACAGCTGGTGAATGGCCAGCTCTATAGTTTATCCAGAACTCTCTGTAAAGCCTCTCTACCCATGAGGGAGTCCACAGCTCCTCCTAACTTAGTATCATCAGCAACCTTACTTAATATACATTTGACTTCTGCATCCAGATAATTTATAAAAACATTAAAGAGCGCTGTCCCTAAAACTGAGCCCTGGGGAACCCCCACTGGTGATTGTCCTCCAGCCTGATGAAACCCCATTTACTATATAAGTCTTTGAGCCTGAGCCATTGGCCAGTTGCTCACTGGACACATTATGGACTTGTTTAGCTTTATGCTGGACATCGTCCAGAACGATACTGTGATTGCACAGGCAGAGCAAAGAATCAGGTTGAATGATGCAATATTGTGTGACACATGATGTGTGGTGGGAAGGGGGCATGTAAAAAAGGAAATAAGTGAGAAACATGATTGTGGGGAGGGCAGAACTAGGTCAGTGATGCAATAAGGCAAACAATGCCCTCTTTTCTCATTAAAATGAGAGCCAAGCAGGGAGGCTTCCTTGGGGATGAAATTGAAACCTAATATCCAGCACTCTAAATGACAGTTGTACCTGTAGTTTTATAAAAAGTTCCTCTGTAAAAAGGCTAGGGTTTTTGTTGTTTTGTAGTGGTGGTGTTGTTTTGGGTTTTTTTTAATAGCTGTGCCTTTACACATCGTGTTTTCCAGAGTCTGAGCCAAGTACTGAGAAAATGTCATTATGGGTATGTAGCTGGAATCAGGCAAGGAAAAGTGGGCCACATTCAGTACTGTAAAGCATGAAGTCATCTTATTTGGTCACTCATTAACAGGAGACCAAAAAAAGAAATAAAATATTCAAAGTTACACAGAAGTTGGTCAAGTAAAAGCATTACCAAAGTACTGTGAATCATAACCAATGTGTTAATATAGTGCACGTATTTTTCTGCTAGCAGGTTTGTGCTAATGCATCTATTCTGAACTGTATGTTATTTTCTGTTTTGCAGCACTTCAGTAAAAACTTGTGGAAGACCGTTATGATGAGAAATGGGCTGTAAACAAACACAGTCAACAGGTTAGCAGACAAAGAACTGAAAACATGAATAAATTCTTGAATGTGGATGGCAGGAATTAAAAAAATAAGTAAATAAAGAAAAGAAGCCTCTTAAGTGGAAGTTTAAAAGGCCTAAGCCAATGACAAGAAATGGACACATACACAGAATGAGAATATTAAAGAAATTAACAAACACTGAGTTCACCAGAGACAAAAATAATTATAAACTAAGCAAACCCCCAAAATGCCTGCATATAAAAGTAAATTTCACATATCAATTCTATGGGGCAAAATTTTGGGCCACATTGTAAGGCCATGTTTAAAAGATCAGAGACAGCATAAATAGTTCTTCTCTTCCTCCAGCTTTACCCTTACACTCTTGTTTTATTGGTTCCCCTTGGCTCTGCTAGCCTTGTGGTGAATTGTAATACAAGGTGAAATAAATACTTTTGTCTCTGTGTCTCCTCGTGCTTCTTCCTTTGAAGGGAATGGCCATAGGAATTAACTTTTTCAGGAGTTACTGGGATAATAAAGACTACAAAAAAACACTTGCCATTTTTGCTGATGTAAAGATGTAAGAATGTAAGGAACATGCACTAAAGAACTAAAATCAGTGTAACTGCTGTTGGCAAGTCAGCCAAATCCAAATGAGGGTTTGTAGTTTTCCTCTAACTAGTGGATCAAAGAATGTGTAGGCTTATGTAAAGATCTGCCTACTGCTCCTGAAAACGTCTACTTCAAGACTCCCTGTTCCAGGAACTCCTTCCATCTCACTAAATTATTTTTCTCCTGTAATTATGGTTACCGCTCCTTGTCCTGAAGAGCCTCTGTCTTACACAGAATAACACAGAAAGGTCAGGGTTGGAAGGGACCTTTGGAGATCATTTAGTCCAATGCCCCCTGCTAAAACATGTTCACCTAGATCAGGTTGCATAGAGTCATGTCCAGGCAGGTTTTGAATACCTTCAGAAGAGGAGGTTCCACAACCTCTCTGGGCAGCCTGTTTCAGTGCTCTGTCACTCTCAAGGTAAAGAAGTTCTTTGCCAGTTTTGATGATGGTCTGGATTTTGCTCCTCCACAACTTTTGGAATTTTTAATTTTTACCAGGTCATCCAATATGCCTTTTCTACCCTGCCATGCAGCGTTTAGGTTTCCAGACCCAATGCACAAATAACTTGACTGGGAAGGACATGAAATTAGCTCCTATTCCTCCAAGTTACTGTTACAGTGCAAAGGCACTTTAAATCTTTCATCATATTTTTGAATAACATATCAGCTCATGTTCAATGTGCAAAACTGTGCAAAGAAAGAGGAATATTTTTTTTTTCCCAAGGGATACATGTTAATAAGTTAATTTGCTACATTAAACTATTGCTTGTGAAATGCAAACTAACAAAAACATCTGATATTAAGAATGATGCAATGGATCCTCTTCTACTTTTAGGACAAGAAACTTTTCAATGACAGAAAAAAAAAAACAACAACAAAACCCGGATATGGCTTTCCCTCATCTGCTGAAACATGTAGAAATTTAAATTCTCCTGAATTCACAGCATTCAACTTCTCATCAGGACCTTCCTTTACATATTTTCTGGAAGAATACTAAACCTGTCCTGAACATCTAGCACATCCTTGACTATGGGGCTGTTCCTGACTCTTGGAAAAATTTTATACCTTGAATTTGATCTCACCAGTTGGTTGGGTTGGAAACTGGTTAAAGGGTTTTTGGCAACAGTCAGGACACAATGAAAGTGTGTATTCAGACTTTGAAGTGCTTTGTGGTACAAGAATATAGATTCAGACATCATTGAAGTGGAAAGAGAACATGAAAAGGCTTTGGAAATTCTGTAGTTTGGAAAATATGTGCTGAACTCTCTATATCTGAGCGAAGGTGGTCTTCTCACTGTGGCCACTCTGATTAGCAGTCTGAACAGTGGGCTTGTGGGAGCAACAATGAATGTTTCATTAGACATTCAAATACCACTCTGATGTTTTCAGAATAGTTGCCTTTACGCTGAGTTGAACTGAAGGTAGTTTTCTTATGCTTAACTTCATTCTGGTACTGAGGCATCACGTAGTATCTGCAAAGTAATGCTCTGAATATGCATGAGAGTTTTAAGCTACTGTTGGAATTGTGAATCTTTAGATATTTTCTTCTCTAAAGGCTAAGTGTTCTTAGACAAACTAAGAACTCTACCTGCTCGATGTGCAACATAAACAGTGATGGTAAATCATAGAATCACAGAATCATTTAAGTTGGAAAAGACCTTTAAGATCATTGAGTCCAACCCCAGCTCTGCCAAGCCCACCACTAAACCATGTCCCAAAGTGCCACATCTATGTGTCTTGTAAATATCCCCTCCAGGGATGGGGACTCCACCATTTCCATGGACAGCCTGTTCCAGTGCTTGACAAACCTTTCCAGGAAGAAATTTTTGCTAACGTCCAATCTAAACCTCCCCTGGTGCAGCTTGAGGCTATTTCCTCTTGTCCTGTCACTTGTTACTTGGGAGAAAAGACTGACACCTGCCTCGCTACAGCCTCCTGTCAGGTATTTATAGAGGGCAATAAAATCTCCCCTGAGCCTCCTTTTCTCAAGACTAAACAACATCAGTTCTCTCAGCCACTCTTCAATAAGACTTGTGTTCCAGACCCTTCACCAACTTCATTGTCCTTCTCTGGACATGCTCCAGCACCTCGATGTCTTTCTTGAAGTGAGGGGCCCAAAACTGAACACAGTATTCAAGGTACGGCCCCACCAGTCCTTACTACAGGGGGGAAATCACTTCCCCATCCCTGCTGGCCACACTGTTTCAGATACAAGCCAGGATGCTGTTGGCCTTCTTGGCCAGCTGGGCACGCTGCTGGCTCATATTCAACTGGCTGTCAACCAACACCCCCAGGTCCTTCTCCACTGGGAAGCTTTCCAGCCACTCTTCCTCAAGCCTGTAGCATTGCATGGGGTTGTTGTGACCCAGTTGCAGGAGCCGACACTTCTTCTTAAAACATAAACAGATAATTCACATTATAGTTTTATCCAAAGATTAATCCCTTCTGATTTTCTGATGAAAGCCAAATTTTTCTTCATAAAGAGTTTAGAAAGTTGGTTTTTTTTCTATTAATTATAGTAATTTAACATACTATTTAAACAGAAGTTGCCATTTTGCACAAAAAGTTATAAAATACAATTTAATACAATACAATACACATGGTAATGACAAGCTAATACCAGGAGCTTAACTAATATCTCTGCACCAGAAACACCTACAGAAAATTTAGTTTAGCACACTAACTCCTTATTCTTAATGTGACACTCCTTCTAACTTACAATTTCCCTATAAACAAAATTAGGTAACGTACTGGAAATGCTTAATATTCCAGTCAGAAAGACGTTCCAAACCTTAGAACAGATTTGTGAAACTTTCCAGTGCTCTACAACCTTGGATGGTCTGTGATGACAGCCTTGGAGTTAGGACCACGTGGCTTTCTGTCCCATAGATCTGTTTTCCATGAGGCTGCAAAAGCCAAAGCAAGCTTTGTTTTTAATTTTGCTTAGAGTTTTCCTGCCTAATGAGCTCCCTGTATTAATGCAGCCCGAGGTAGAATGCTCTATGAAAAAGGAACAGATGAGTAGGTTGTCAAGCTAAAACTAGGTTAAGAAGTACATGCACAAGCCAGAAAGAATTTCAGAAAGACAATCCCAAGCTAATGGTTGTCACAGCTGATTTTTTTTCTTTTCACACTCTCAGTGAATTACATAGACCACCCTAGAACTCAGTTACTGGCTTGACACAAGCAGTACATCATAAGTTGTTCAAAGTACTTTTTCTAACTTCTCTTGTGAAAGCAGATTAAAGGTACTCTTCTGCCTGTACTGATTTAGGTGTCTTCTCAAAGTGACTTCTCCACCTCTTTGTTCCTGGATGCAAAATGTACTTTACTGAATCAAGCATACACTAACAAATTTATTCTCTTGCATTAAAAGACTTGCTTTAAAAAAGCAAACAGAACAAAACAATTTAAGGGTAAGATTTCAGAAGACCAGACTTGCCTGCTTGTCATTTAGAGGAGGTATTTAAGCTTATGACAAAGTAAAGGCAAGACATGAAGTCTGGGTTCTGCCACTACTTTAATTGATATCTTACAACTCCTGCTTGTCATGTCTGAAATTTTGGGGTTGTTACTTCTTTTATCCCTTTCTTCCTAATTAACTTTAAAATTTCCATGTTTATATCCATGATGTTTTCATGATATCTATACTTTCCGTTACCTAACTCTTTCTTTCTTTAGCCAATATCATCTTCTCCCTTTCTTTTGTCAATGTTTGTGAGTTTTTTGGTGAACTAATTATACTAATTTTGGTTTTTCCAATTGTTGCTGGAAATGTTTCACAGTTAGTAAGGCTGTTGGATGGCATTTTGTGACCTGACTTTTGGTTTTTGCCATGCTACAGAACAAAAATAAAGCAATTATTTTAATCTTCTATCTCAATATATGAAATATACTTTGTATGTGTCTTAAGTCAGAAGGTGTCTCTTTCATATCTCTGAGTAGGTATGTTGCCCTTGCTACAGGTTTCTATATATTTTTACACAGTACAGTGCAATCACTGGAAGAGTGAATATATTGAATCATAGCAAAATCATAACAGAATCACAGCAGAAAGAGTGGATTTCTAACCTTTTTGCTCCTGTCACAGTCTGATAAATGTATACACATCTTAGCCTATAACCTTTCTCGCTACCTTTTGCCTGCCAGTCTAATCCACCTAGGGGATACCTGGGTAATATTTTTCTACTACTTGGAAGATATTAATTTACCAATAAAATATTAATAACATTTAAGAAAAAGCAACATATTTTTGTTCAGGGATATTTGTTTATTTATTAAGTAATGTATTAGTTCTCATAGAAAATGTTATAGCAGGTTCATAACCATCCAGACTCATTACTGTTTTCGTGAGATCTGTTTTGTAAGTGGAAATAAACCCATAGGGATTTCTTGTTTATGTTTCTTTGTTCTTTTGTCACAAAATATAGCCATAACATCTTAAAAAGCAGCAAAGTTTTGTTTCTATCTAGCAATTGTTTCACGGGCCTCAGTGAGTGTCCTGGTTTCATCTGGGATACAGTTAATTTTCTTCTTAGTAGCTGGTGCAGTGCTGTGTTTTGGATTTGGTGTGAGAATAATGTTGACAGCACACTGATGTTCTTAGTTGTTGCTAAATAATGTTTACACTAAATCAAGGACTTCTCAGTTTCTTGGGCCCTGCCAGCCAGAGGGCCAGAGGGGCACAAGAAGTTGGGAGGAGACACAGCCAGGACAGCTGACCCCAACTAGCTAAAGAGGTATCCCATACCGTAGAACATCATGCTGAGTATATAAGCTAAGGGAAGATGGTGGGGGCCTGCGGATTGCTGCTCAGGGACTGGCTGGGCATCAGTCAGCAGGTGGTAAGCAAGTGTATTGTTCATCACTTTTGGGGTTTTTTTCCCTTCCATTTGGATTTTAGTCCTCTCTCCCTTCCTCTCCTATTATTATTATTATTACTGTTGTTCTTGCTTTTATTAATATTAATTGTTGTAGCTGTTTTGTAGTTGTTATATTATTTTATTTCAGTTATTAAAGTGTACTTATCTCAACATTCTAGTTTTACCTTTTTTCCCGATTCACCTCACCATCCTGCTGTGGGGGGTAGAGGAAGTGAGCAAGCAACTGCATGGTACTTAGTTTCCAGCTGGAGTTAACCATGACAGTGATTTAAAATAACTGTGTACCGAAGTGAAGGAAGATGTGATTGTGACTTCTGCTATCCTACTCACTAACTATGCCAGACGGATGGGAGATCAGTGAAAAGAGTTTTGGAATAGAGAATGGAGGGAGAAAAGAGTGAAATGAAATTAGAAGAATCACCTGGAAAAAGTCTTCTTTACCTACTCTCAGAAAAATTCTTGGATAAAGATGAAAAATGGGAAGTATGCATTCAGTTTTGCCCCTACTAGGTATCTAGCCAATATTAAAATTAACAAGGTGTGAACTGGAATGCATAAAGTAATTTGAACTTCTGGTTTCAGAAAGAACTGTGACTGTTCATCATTTTCAGCTGAGCCCTTTGGACCTTCACCGTTTTATATGTTAATTTTATTAAAATATTTTTATTAGTCTTTATTCAACATTACTATGCTAATCTAAATTTCTTGATTTTATAGCATGGTTCTTCCTTCAAATATTAACTCAGAATCTTTAATTTTGTATTGACATGAACAAATAGCAACTCGAATTTGCTAATCTGACTTTAATCAAAGGTGAATTTGACCAAAATTTTGAAGTAATTTGGAGATAAGATTTAAATTGGTTAAACTTCATAAAGGAGAAAAATTTCATCTGTTGCATTAGCTTCTACCTTCTACTTTGGTTTATGATGAATACACTGTAGCATATAAGTATTAAAATATTTCAATAAACATTCTTTTTTCCTAGTTCAACTTTTGTGATCTCCTACAATTCTTTAGGATTTAAAAGGGATGCATTGATAAGGGAAACAACTGGAAGAAGAGTCATGTTTACAGGCTGTGGTTCTTATGGTAGCCTTTACCAATGTAATATCTGCTGGAAGGGCAATACAGCGAGGCTCAAGCAATCTAGATTTCTAGAATGCATTGACAACAACATCCTGACACAGGTGATCAAGGAGACAACAAGAAAACATTCTCTGCTGGACTTGATGCTTACAAACAATGAAGAACTTACCGTGAATGTGAAAGTTGTAGCTGCCTTGGCTGCAGTGACCTTGAAATGGAGTTGAGAATCCTAAGAGGAGGAATCAGGGCAAAAAGCAGGACAACAACTGTGTATTTCAGGAGAGAAGAAGTTAACCTCTTCAGAGATCTAATTGGATCATGGGATATGTCCCTAGAGAGAAGAGGGGTCTAGGACAGCTGACTGGTACTCAAAAATTACCTTCTCCAAGCTTAAGAAAGGTTCATCCGTCAAACAGGAAGTCACACAAAGGCAGTAGGAAGCATGGATCAACAAGGAGCTCCTGAGTGAACTAAGACGTAAAAAGGAAGTGTACACAAGGCAGAAGCAGGGGCAGGAGGCCCAGGAAGAGTATGGAGTTGCTGTTCAATGCATGGAGCTTTGTGCAGTTCAGTCATGCAGTTAAGAGATCAGGAAAGTCAAGGCCAACCTACAGCTGAATCTGCCAAGGGATGTGAAAGGCAACAAGAAGGGATTCTACAGGTACATCAACAATAATAGGAAGACTAGGGCAAACATGGACCTGCTGCTGAATAGAGCAGGGAACCTGATGACAACGGACATGGAAAAGGCCAAGGTACTCAAGGCTGCCTTTGACTCAGTCTTTTCCAGTAAATTGGCCTTAAGGAATCTCAGATTTCTGAAAGCAGAGGGAAAGTCTTGAGTGAGAAAGAGTCTCCATGAAGGACTATGTTAAGAAGCACTTAAACTGGATGTACAAAAGTTCACGCAACCCGATAGATGCTGAGAGAGCTAGCTTATGTAATTGCTTGTCTTTGAAAAGTCATTGTGATTGAAGACTGGAAGATTGAAGGTTCCTGAAGACTGGAAGAAAACAAGTGACACTGCCACCTTAAACAAGAAGGAGGACCTGGAAACTACAGGCTTGTCAGCTTCCCCCCTGAGAAGGCGATTGAGCAATTAATTCTGGAAACCATTTCCAGACAAGAAAATGATTGGGAGTAATCAGTATGGATTTATGAGGAGGGGAGATCATGCTTTATCAGCCTGATATCCTTCTACAGTAAGATGACCAGCTTGATGAATGAGATGATCAGTGGGTGTTGTAAGAGTTTTGACCCATAAAATGGTAATAGACAAACTGACAAAGTACAGGTTAGATAAGTCGACAGTGAAGTGGATCAAAAAATTGCTGAATGGCTGGGCCCAGAATGTTGTGGTCTGTGGAACAATGTCCGGTTGGAGGACAGTCACTAGTGGTGTACTGTGCTGATACCAATACCATTCAACATCTTCATTAATGACCTGGGTGCTGGGACAGAGTGCATGCAGTTCACAGATGATACAAATCTAGGAGAAATGGCTGGAAGACCATAGTTGTGTTGCCATTAAGAAGGACATGGCAGGCTGGAGAAATGATCTGACAGGAATCTCACAAAGTTCACCAAAAGGATATGCAAAATCCTGCACTTGTGCGGGAACAACCCCACAATCAATACACATTGTGGGCCAACCAGCTGGAAGGAACCACTACAGAGAAAGACCCTGGGGTCCTGGTCACCAGCACAAGCTGACCATGAGTCAACAGTCTGCCCTTGTGGTAAAATAAGTCAACAGCCTCCTGGGTTACATTAGGAAGACCATTGCCAACAAGTTGCAGGTGATCCTTCCCTGGTGAGACACATTGGGACTGCTCGACCTAGATTTGGACTCCAGTGGTGCTGAACTTTTCCCATTCTCTGGGCTCTTCCACAACATCAGGAGCTACTGGCTAGACCTCAGTGCCCTGAGGAATGAGCTGGACAGTTAAGCAGCTCTTGATCGTACCAGTAACTCCTACTTGGCTAAGGCAGAGAATGGCACTACCTGTGCTGGAACTCCCATTGATGGGTGAAAGCGGGAAAGAAGAATGGAAACAATCAGTTACTCCCTGAGAACCCTGGAGTACTCCTGCTGGGTCATAGCCTGAGTGATAACCACATGGAACAATATATTGTTCTCAGAATTCTGGAGAAAATTACCTACTCAGGTTGTGGTCAGGGTGTAAATTTGCTGATAACTAAAGACAATCATCTCACAGCCTTATAAAGAGTGGTCCTAAAGTGAGACACTTTTGAGCTCTCCTGGACCACAGCAGGCTGCAGCCAGCATCTCCCTTTGAGTGGGACACCACTCAGAGCTTGCAAACCACTAAATCTGTGACACTAGGAGAAGCACCACAGAAAGTCAATGATGGGACCTGGGCTGATACCCAGGCTCCTCCAGGCTCAACCCTCCACTCATTAATGAATACAAAGACCTAGGACATGAGTATTTCACTGAACTCAAAGGCAAACTTTTAGTAGGCATACCTTTGCTGTAATATATATTGCAATCTTGAAGTAGTTAGGTTAATTATGTATCTTTGTGATTTAAAACAATTGATTTGCTGCTAGAATCTTATGAATAATCTTGAACTCAGTGAGAGGACAAGAGACAATGGGCACAAACTAAAATATAAGAAGTTCTGTCTGAACACAAGAAGACACATTTTTATTGAAAGAGTGCTCGGACTCTGGAACAGGTTGCCCAGAAAGGCTGTGCAGTCTCTGTCTGTGGAGACATTCAGGACCGTACTGCATACAATCCTAGGCAACTGTCGCATCCATCTCTGAGACAGAACGAGAGGGACTAAAGTTCTAAAAATCCCCTTGGGCTAAATTAAGGTGAAACAACATCAAACAACCACTTAAATGCCTTGTTTATAACGAAGGCAACTTGAACTTGAAAAATGTAAAAAAGCCTCGGCATGTGGGTTCTTATTGAGAAACAACTATAGGAAGAAGGAAAGAAAACGAAGGAAAGAAGGAAAGTTCAGAAAAGAAAGATATCACCACCCTTGGATCCTGTGTGGACAACAAGTGGGAAGGTCAACTCTCCTGTGCTGGGTGCACACTGGGTGCACTTGCTTAGCCCCCACCTTGCCATTGTGCCAGTTACAGCCCCTTGAGGGCTTGTAACTCTCAATCTTTGGTGCTTGCAAGGGGTCTTTTGGGTGGTTGTGAGTCCCTTCATCCAATAAACTCTGTATGGCCTCTGGCCATGTGTGCGTTGCCATGCCAGAGCATGGAACTGTGCACCCTCAGCAAGCCCTTTGCATCCCCTGTTAGCCGACTGCGGACTTATGTCCCCATGCTTAAGACACCAGTGCACATTAACTCTTTCAGTCCCTCACAGCAACCTGCTCCAGATTACACTACTTTTGCAAGGTGTTTGGACTAGGTCTCAAGAACCCCTTCCAACCTCAACCGTTCCGTGAGTCTGTAATTTTATCCATTTTATTCAAAATGGTATCAATTTCACACCACACAGTAGCAAGCTTTCTAGTGTTAATATTCACAACAGCAGCTTTTGTGAACCAGTTTGACAGTGATTGTTGATTTGGATTCCCCACCACCACCACCCCTTTACTTCATAAATAGTTCCTGTCCAGGTCTCTTCAACTAACAGTGTCGGTCCATTTCAGATTTCAGTAAGGCATGCCTTCAGGTTCAGTTGCTGTTTACCAGTAGTCTGCCTTTACAAAGAAACAGCAGTAAAATAAGTTCCCTCCCAAATAAGTCTGTCATATAGATAGTACACACATAATTATATTTTTTTTCTGTGATTATCTGTTCAGGCAAAAGAAGTGACTAGTAAGAAAATAAGTTTAATATGCTTCATTCATTAACTTTTGGAAAACTAGCTAGTTTTCAAGCATCTAATGTATCCAAATGCTTCTTCATTGCTTTTCAAAGGCTTTTGGTGAGTTTGAAGACTGTCAAATGGAAAAGAGATTCTGCAGAAAGCAAGCTCTGTCTCATGTGGAATCTATCAGCCACTGAAGTATAGCTATAAATAGCTAAAGTACTTGCTGTGCTTTGGTGTGGTATAGGTTACCTAAGTTTTTAATTTGTTCAGTGATGTAGAGGAGTACAGATTATAGACTAAAAGACAGGAAGTAAGAGCGAGTTTTTGGCGGGAAGGATAGATTGTATGGCACACAGTATATAGGCAACTTAAAGATATAAAAGAAACTGTGAGCACAAAGTTTAAGGCTTACACAAGAGCAGCAAAAAAATTGGACAGTTGTCTTCCAATAATGAAGCAGCAACTTTGCTGCCAGATTAACATTTATCTAGTCGTCCTTACTTTTCTTAATTTATACATTACTTTGAAGAATGATTTGGTGAATATATTTGAGCAGTACCCTTCACACTGGTTGATTTGCATAACAATGTTTTCCATATATACTGATATTCATTACTAATTAATACAGCCTACTATTACAAGGCACTCCATAATTTGTGTTTTAAACATTTTTTCACCGTTATTTTTTTCACCTATGAAAAGAACTGAGTTTTAAGCACTGTTTCAAGTTTTACTTGTCACTTCTGCAATGTCTGCTTTCACTATTGTATTCATTACTAGACATTAGAAGCCTATTACTATTACCTAGTAACTCGTTATCATTAATTTTATTTCCATTATATCTTAATACCTTTAGACCCTGAAAACTTGGACTCACAGGTGCTTCATATGCCTTATGCTATTTAAGTTTCATTATTTCCTAAGAAAGTTGGTGTAAAGACTATACACATGAATAACCACTCCAGGGACGGTAAAGCAGGGTGTGGCACAGATGTAGTCTAGATGAAGCAGAAAAATAAAAAAGATGAGTCACACAGTTGCTATACTGTGCAATGTTAAATACAGCACACTATACTAGGACACTTTGAAAGGACATGGGGAAACACATAGCCAGAAGTTAGAAAGTCACAGTGCGACATTGGTTACTTTTGCATTTGCAAATAAATCCAGTGCCTACAGAGAGAAGCTGTAACCTGCTTTTATTTCAAAGTGTCACCAGCCTATTTTAGTCCTGAATTCCACAGTTACTGTGGAATTACACAATAACTTACAGATCTTACACCTAAGAACATACACTTTTCCCAGTTTCTAACAAAACAGCTGTGCTGTTTTTTTGCTTTGTTTTGTTTTAATATCTGTCCGCGGTCGGTAAATAGATATGTTTATCATCTCATCAGAGAAATTCAGCACACTTCATAATACAAATGAAAATGGATCTGCATAGGTTCATATTCAGATTTGTAGCCTGAAGTCACAAAAAGTCAGCGTCTAACCTTCTGATTCTGTTTGGTTCCCGATTTCTTCCTTCTATCACTAGTGCTCTCACGCTACTACACACCAGCACCTTCTCAGCATGAGATCATTTCAAGGTTGAACATGAAGAACTGTATACTTGTTTTGCTTTTTACACTGCAAGTCTTTCTGCTGTTGTCAGGTAATCTACTGACCTTGTAGCAAGCAAATGCCCACTGAGGCAGGTGAGTGATTCCTATAGTCTTCATAACACTTGACACTCATAACAGTGTAAGTATCTGTCTTATTTCTTATTACTTGTATGTAAGTAATTGTAAATCAGGACCATATTTTATTAATATTCTGGAACACTATAAAATCTGTTAAATAAAAATTTCCCAGTCAGATTTCCTGCCTCTTCATTTGTTTTTCTTGCATTCTTTCTTAAACATCCACTGTTGGTCATTCTCATAGACAAGCTTTTGTACTAGAAAAATCATCGGTCTGTCCCAGTACAGACATTTTTATGTTCCTTAGACACTCAGTGTTTCCTTGCATGGCTTTATGATCTTCACAGTCAATTATATCGGTACCAAACACTTACAGAACTTCTATCCACGTCAAGAAACTTAAGCGAATAAATTATTGTAAATCATTAATATCCAAATAGATTGCTTTTTCTACAAGAAATGTTACTAGGGTAATCTGTCAAATGTCTTTCTCCATTATTTTGTGCTAGTATATTATGCAAAGGTAAACTGTCAGTTAGTGGGGTGGCAATAAGAATGAAAAAACTGTAAACTGAAGTTGAAATTCATGAATGAGGGAGAAGTTTTCTCCAATTTTTACCCTGTTAAGGTATTTTTATTAATGTGGAATGTTTTCATTTTTTCTGGAGTGCTGCGTAAGCGCTGTGGAAGTAATTTTCTTCGAGGCTGCCTACTAAAAACATTTATCTGTGACTTTGATAGTAGCCAAAATATATTACTCCACTGCTATAACACAAAGTAAGCATTGGTTTTATTACTTCACCACATTAATTAATTTATTAAATATTAATGATGAAAAAGCCATTCAAGTGATGTTACATAGACAGCTTCAGCATTGCTAACATGTTATTGCCCCATTTATCAGCAGCTATGCATAAGATGTACGAAACAATATAACTGGTAGATGAGGTATGTTCATACCATATGTTGTTAATCTAGTTAATGGAATAACAAACACATAGCTGGGTCTATTAGATATGTGACTTAACAATATACACATATGGTGAAATATTTTATCTTCCATAGACAGGATGATTGGTCAGGTTTTTTTGATCTCAGATAAAGAATGGGGCATGTACACAAATCTTTTCAGAATTATTATGCCAGGTTTTATTTGCTGTCCAAAACATTGCACTGAGAAAAGCTCTATACTGAAACAAATACACTTATTTTTGGAGGAGTATTTTGTAATGCTATATTAAATGAAATTAAAACTTCAAAATAATTTATCACTCTCTATACATTGAATTTTACTTAACCCCCTTTAAATTTTCTTCATCTTCCATTTGTTACCATTTATTGCATTTCATCAATATGAATAATCATATTCCTTCTGTTCCCCTGTGGTAAATGTAATATAATGTCAATCTTCTGAGCTGACACTTTACTTGAATGTCAATTTTAGAAGTTTAAATTTGTTCTTCTAACTTCAGTATGTCATGGTTATTGACCTAAACCTTGGAGGCTGGATATTTACACTCCACTGTGTTTTTTATTTATCATACTTCTTGTACAATTCCCTAAATCCTGCTTGTTTCTTTTCCTTTGTCAGTATTGTCTCTAGTTAGTTTTAAAAGTGATATATTTATAAAGTTATTATTTATAAATGAACATCTTCTATTAAAAAAACATGTTAATTATTTTATTTGTTCTTTTAATAATTTAAACCAGTGGCAGTCAACTCCATTACGTGGAAAATGTGATGCTTAAGATTTCAGATTGCAACTATCCTTTTGAAAGCTCCTGTAAAACTTTAATTAATTTAAGCAAATAAACCATTCAAAGGGAATATCAAAATAAATGCTGTAAATATTTTAAGGGTAATTCTTTGTTCTACATATTCCGACTAATTAGATCTGCTTATCCTATTTGCTACTGAAATATCACATGTATTCGTAATGTGACATGTTTATTAAAAAGGTATCTGCATTCTGCAATGTGATAAACCTAATCACAAGATGTGGACATGTATTCATCAAGGCACTGTTTTGTATTCTAAACTACATTATCTATAATTTTAGATTCTTCTGCTTTAGCTGGAATATTATTTGTGCTTTAGTATCACTCTGTATAATTAAAAATCTTTTATGGTACTAGTAATACAGTTTATAACATTTTCCAAATAGATACATTAAACTCTCCTGCATTCTTACTTCTGGGGTACTAACAGAATGCATGAAATGAAGAGTTAGTACAATCATGGGTTTAATGTTTTAGGAGGGCTGTTAATGTTTAAAAGGAATAGTCAATATAGTGTGGAAACTTACAGTGCCAGAATTATGCTTCAGTTCCATAATAATTTTTTGAGAAACTTCACAAGGAGTGAATACTAAGGTCAACATTATGAAGAGATTAATTTTAAAATCCTCCATTTTACTCCACGTCATAAATCATATGCTCTATTACATACTGTTTCAAACATATTCATACTTTCAACCCACATGGAGAAATGAGAAGATCGAGAATCTCTGAAATGCCATGCTACTTTTATGCAAACAGATTTTCAAGAAAACCTTTGCTTAAGCTGGTTTTTTTTCACTTGTATTTAGAATGTGGCCTGGTAGTGTTGTCAGCCTGCTGGAGTTCTTGTTGTCAGAAGAATTTGTGCTGAAGGATTATATTCTACATTGACCAGGTACTGAATAAAGTGTATGAACACCTTTGAAATTCAGCTAGGGTTTCCCTATACTAGGAGACAACTTCTAGAACTAGCCTGCAGGCTCAAGCTCCCTCTTGTATTTCTGTTTCTTTCCCATTTTTTTGGCTTCTTTGCCACACTCTACACAAGCATAGCACTTTTTTCACCACTACTATTGTTGGCTAGGTTGGTAATTAAGATAAATTTTTACATGGAATTTTTTAAAACTGTATTAGAGTCAAGAAAGTGTAGGACTTAGATCTTCTTCCTTTAATTAGGCTTAGACACACACACAGAGTAGAATAGTCTCTAATTGGCCTTAGAGACACACACAGAACAATTTTCTGAGACATAAAGATAGTGTCAGTCTTAAGCACGTGCATCAGAAGTTCTTTAGATATCTGAGGATTTTTCCCATGAAAAGGATTAAATTGTGGAAGTGAGGATTTTCCTAGTTTTACATTCTGCTTGAAGTTCACTGTAGGAACTTAAATGCCATGTCAATTTGGATCTGTCTCTGTAGAAGAATTTACAATGCCAGTCTTTGCAATGCATTTCCAAGATAATTCACTATCACAGAATTACAGAATGATTGAAGCTGGAAGGGATCTGTGGAGGTCACTTGTCCAACCCCCCTGTCAAGCAGGGATACCTAAAGCCAGTTCCCCACGATTGTGTCTGGATGTGTTTTTTAGTATCTTCAAGGACAGAGACTCCACAACTTCTCTGGGCAACTTGTGCCAGGGCTCAGTTACCCTTACAGTAAAAAAGTATTGCCTGATGTTCAGAGGGAATTTCCTGTGTTTCAGTTTGTGGCCATTTCCTCTTGTCCTTTCACTGAGCACCACTGAAAAGAGCCTGGCTTTTTCCTCTTTGCACCATGCCCTCTAAGCCACTAAAGTTTAAAGCCTTCCCAAAGCCCAGGCAGATAATGTTCACTTGCTCTCCCTTTGCTTCCTCATAGAAGTTTTCCAATTTAGTCAAGAATACCTTTCCCCTTGGTGAAGCCATGCTGACTACTCCTTATGATTTTCTCATCCTTAATGCACCTGGCAATGGTTTCCAGGTTTAGCTGCTCCATCACCTCTCCAGGAATTGAGGCTCCCTGGCCTGTAGTTCCCTATATCGTCCTTTTTGCCCTTCTCAAAGATGGGGATGACATTAGCTTTCATCCAGTTTTTGGGCATCTCTCAGTCACCACGATCAATCAAAGATCATTGAGAGTGGCCTTGCAATAACACCTGCGAGCTCCCTCAGGACACATGAGTGCATCTCATCAGGGCCCATGGACTTAACAGAAGAGTTATGAGTTGAGTGACTAGAGTCATAAAAGTTTACATGGAATAATAGGACATCTACAAATGATATTGATATAAATCTGCAGAGTGAGTGAAGAGGTATGCAAGCCATCCAACAGTCAATACAAAACCCAGAGTCCCCTCTTAAGACAGAGCATCCTATCATGGAAGTAAGTAGCTTTAGAGTGAGGTATCCTTCCCTTTTGAAGGGACCCAGAAGACATTATTATACTTCAATCAGTAATACAATGTACTGATCATTCACTTGCAATATAAAAAATGAAATTAATCCAGAAATTACTGCCTCTTACATAGACAACAACCTACTGACTGGGTATTCTCCTAAAAGATGAGAGCACCTGCTTAATGCCCCTACTCTGTCAGTTTGTGCATACAAGATTGTCCTAATTAGGCTATTTGAATTGGGATTACTGGTCTTTGAACTTTTTCTGCTGAATTTTGAATTCAGCTTCACTGAAGCAGGGACATGAACATGAAACTTTCATTTCCCAGCTGTGTGTCCTAGCCTCTAAGGCAGTAATGCCATTGTTTCTCACCAACTGAATTAATATTTTATTACTACAAAGTGGAACAGCTCCAAGAGGAAGGATAAAGGCTGGACAATACTCTTTTTTGGTAAAGAAATTTCTCTCAAATGAAAAAAGTACCCAACTTCTACTCACTTACTGGTCGGAACTACAAGAAAGGGGAGATGGACCAGTTTCTCTTCCACTGCCTTCCTTATTGCCACTTCAGTGATCAGTGCAGGTATGCAGACATCCAAAAATAGTTTTGCTGAATTAATAAACTTTGGTTAAAAAAAAAATTCTTCAGCAGCTGAAGCTAAAACAGCAAAATAGAGGTAATGAATTCCATGGCAGATTGAAATGAATATTTATTCCTTTCATATTGCGTAATGTTGCATATTGCATAAGCTTGTGTTGCATCATTTTGTATAAAGTCCTATAGGTTTCCTAACTGGCACACCTCTCCTTATGAATGCCCTGTCCGTAACCAAATACTGTAATTTGGAGAACTACATGTTTTTCATGAGTAGAACACAAGGATGTCTTTACTTGCCTCTTTATTTTTACTGATGTTTGTTCCTCTGAAAAGAATGTGTTTTTTCTTTTGCAATATGTTAATATTATTCCCACAGGTCAATCCCCGCACTTCCTGTCACAGCTGTCACTAATCAGCTATTCTCTCATCTGCCCTTGAGCAGCTGACTGTTCCGCTGTAAAAGTAGTGCCTCCTATGTAGCCATATTCTTAGTTTCTAGTGTCATCTTGAATTCAGACCCACTCCTCCAAAATACTGATGGTCATGTAGTCCACTAACGGGAAAAAACAAATCTATCCATACTTACTAATTAAAAACATTAAAGTATGCTGGCCCTAGACAAACTCCTGTAGCTTTACACTACTTATCTTTGCCATGTTTCTCTAACCTGCATTTATGAGTTATGTATCGTGAGAACTGTTTAATTTGAAGATGATTTAAAAAGGGTATATGTGTGTGCACATGTGGTTCTGCATGAAAATACCCTCCAAATCCATAAAAGCTCACTGCAAATGCAACAACATGCACCCTGTACACATGGTGACATACATAAAAAATAATGGAGTAAGTTAGTTATTAATAACATTTTTTAATGACTAGGAGAGCATTAATAAAATCCATAGCAAATCTGTGGAGTCTCTTAACACTAAAGGCTTTACAGAACAGCTATCTGTCAGGAGTGCAATGGGTGTAATTGTGCTTGCACTGGAGTAGATAAATTGACATGTAAAGGGAGAATGAAGTTAAATGCATCTCAAAAGAGAATCAGTGAAGGTGAATACAAATTCTTTTCATTAAAAGACATTCCCAGTGTCCTGATTTCAGCTAGGACAGAGTTAAGTTTCTTCTCAGTAGCTGGTGCAGTGCTGTGTTTTGGATTTGGTGTGAGAGCAACGCTGATAGCACACTGATGCTTTTTGGTTGATGCTAGGTAATGTTTATACTAAGTCAAGAACTTTTCAGGTTCTCAGGCCTGGCCAGCATGAAGGCTGGAGGAGCACAGGAAACTGGGAGGGGACACAGCCAGGACAGGCGACCTGAACTAGCCAAATGGATATTCCATACCATATGACTCGTGCTAAGTATTATATAAGCTGGGGGAAGAAGGAAGGAAGGGACATCCAGCATTATGGCATTTGTCTTCCCAAGTAACCGTTATGCATGATGTAGCCCTGCTTTCCTGGGGATGGCTGAACACCTGCCTGCCCATGAGAAGCAGTGAATGTATTCCTTGTTTTGCTTTGCTTGTGTGCATGGCTTTTGTTTTACCTATTAAACTGTCTTTAGCTAATCCCACGAGTTTTCTTACTTTTTTTGATCTCCCCTGTCCCACTGTGAGGGGAGTCAGTGAGTGTCTGCATGGTGCTTGGTTGCTGGCTAGACCTGTTCTGTTTTTTCACCTGAATAACCTACTTGCTTGAATACATTTTACACTTTGATAGTATTTTTTTCTGAGGTAGAGGACTTTGCTGCCATGCAAATAAATAAAATACATCTTTACTTACGTATTTATTTCCTACTGTACCAGCAGTATTTTCATTATCTTCCTGTCCAGGAAAAAGCTCTTTTAAAAGTTGTTTTTTGAATTCCTAATTGGAGGAAACATGTGGATTGACAGCAATAAATAGAGGTGAAATGAAGGAGATTTGTCTAGATGGAGGGTATGTTTGGAAACCAAGATTTAGACTGCATTAATAAGAAGGGAATTATGCATTGAGCTTTCAATTTATTAAACTTTTTCAGTGGCTAATTTGTATAGAAGAAAGGTTCTGCACTATTATTACTTAAGTACTCTGTATATTCTACTTATCAGTTTCTAAGAAATCAGGAAAGGATGAGAATAATGAAGCAAACTAAACATGATAAAAACTAGCACAAATCCTCAGGATTGGAGGATTCCTCTCTTGCCTACTGACAGATATTTTTTATAAATTATTGTTTAGCTGAAGTGATGCTGCAATACAGCACAGCTGAAAATAATTTCTCCAATGGATAATTTTAAATGAATAATCTTCTGTAGATGCAAAGCAATCAACAAATTTCTTCAAGAAATATAACTAGAACTTAATAGAAATTATCATTTAATGTAGCCTGTTGAATTACAGAAGCAAATATGATTGCTAATAACAAGGTATTTTAAAAAGCTTCTAAAAGTACATAGTTTTTGTACATAAAATACAAAAAAATATTTTTGGTATCCTTTGTAGAACCATATTAGTTTCATCTGTTTGACATCCTCTTCTGTAATTTTCACAGATTTCTCTGCTACATTTGAGGCAGTATCAGGACATATATGTAAGGTAGATGAAGTGTCAAGGTGAACAGTATTCTATCGAAGTCAGATTTGTCACAATTTGTCAGATATTTATGACACCAAGGTTTGATTAGCACAGCACTGAAAACTAGGTTACAAACCATAAAATGTGTCAGTTGACACTAAAAAAGCTGTCTGCTGAACAAATTGAGCCACTGTGAGCATAGCTGTGCAATGTAAGTGGAATCCAGTTAATTTTCTTAATTTTTAATTTTTTTCTGGAAGCTGTCTTTTCTTTCTGGCTGCATTGTGTCTTAATCTCTCGTAACTTTTACAGGTGTAGACATTAGCTGAGATTATTAGTCTTATGAGCTCAATGGAAAGTAGATGGATCTGTAATTTGCTATTTATTGCTAATAGTGATTAGATATAAAATTGAAGAATTTACTAATGCTTCATGGTAAGCTGTTTCTCAAGTATTTCTTCTGATAATTTACATGAATATATTGTTATACATGAAATTGGGTAAGTTATCTATCCATAGACTTCTAACTTACTCATATTTTGAATTACATACAAAACATTATTTTGCTGAGATTGATACAGTAAACACTACAACACAGGGAAAAAAAAAAAAAGAAAAACAGAGAGAGAGGAAACAATTTATAGACTCATGGGATCATTTACATTGGAAAAGAACTTTAAGATCATCAAGTCCAACTGCCCAGGACTGCCAAGTCTACCAATAACCATGTCCCAAAGTACCACATCTACGTGGTTTTTAAACACCTCCAGGGATGGTGATTCCACCACCTCCCCGGGCAGCCTGTTCCAATGCTTGACCACTCTTTCAGTGAAGAAATTGTTCCTAATATCCAATCTAAACCTCCCCTGATGTAACTTGAGGCTGTTTGTTTTTTCCTGTCACTAGTTATCTGGGAGAAGAGACTGACCCCCTCTACCTACCTACAGCCTCCTTTCAGGTAGCTGTAGGGAGCGATAAGGTCCCCCTTGAGTCTCCTTTTCTCCAAGCTAAACAACCCCAGTTCCCTCAGCAGCTACTCATAAGACTTGTGCTCCAGACCCTTTGCCAGCTTCACTGCCCTTCTCTAGACACACTCCAGCACCTCAACATCCCTTTTGAAGTAAGGGGCCCAAAACTGAACACAGTATTTGAGGTGCAGCCTCACCAGTGCCGAGTATAGTGTCCTGCTGGCCATGTTATTTCTGATACAAGCCAGGATGCTGTTGGCCTTCTAAGCCAGCTGGGCACACTGCTGGCTCATATTCAGCCAGTTGTTGACCAGCACCCCAGGTTCTTTTCCACTGGACAGCTCTTCAGTCACTCTTCCCCAAGCCTGTATTGTTGCATGGGGTTGTTGTGTCCTGAGTGCAGAACCAGGCACTTCTCCTTGTTGAACCTCATACAATTGGCCTTGGCCAATCAATTGAACTTGTACAGATCCCTCTGTAAAGCCTTCCTTCCCTCAAACATACCAACATACCCATGCAACTTGCCGTCATCTGCAACCTTACTGAGGGCACACTCAATCCTCTCAGCCAGATCATTGATAAAAACATTAAACAGAACCGGCCCCCAGTGCTAAGCCCTGTGGAACACCACTTGTGATCAGCCACCAACTGGATTAAATGTCATTCACCAGCACTCTCTGGGCCCAGTCGTTGAGTCAGTTTTTTAACCAGCAAAGGATACAACTGTCTAAGCCATGAGCAGCCAGTTTCTCCAGGGGAATGCTGTGGGAGACAGTGTCAAAGGTTTTACTAAGGTTCAGGTAGACAGTGTCCACAGCCTTTCCCTCACCCACTAGGTAGGTCATCTTGTTGCAGGACATCAGGTTTGTCAAGCAGGACCTGCCTTTCATAAACCCATTCTGGCTGGGCCTGATCCCCCAGTTGCTCTGCACGTGCCACATGATGGTGCTCAGAATGATCTACTCCATAACCTTCCCCAGCACCATGGTCAGACTGAAAGGCCTGTAGCTTCCCAGATCCTCCTTCCTGCCATTCTTGTAGTTGGGCATCACATTGGCTAACCTCCAGCCTTCTGGGACCTCTCCAGTTTGCCAGGACTGCTGATAAATGATGGAGAGTAGCTTGGTGAGCACCTTTGCCAGCTCGCTCAGTACCCTCAGGTGGATCACATCCGGCCCCATAGACTTGTTCATGTCCAAGTGGAGCAGCAGGTTGCTGTTTCCTCCTGCACCGTGGGGCTTCATTCTGCTCACTGTCTCTGTCTTCCAGCTCAGAGGGCTGAGTACCCTGAGGGTAACTGGTCTTGCTATTAAACATTGAGGCAAAGAAGACATTAAGTACCTCAGCCTTTTCTTTATCCTATGTGACAATGTTCCCTGCAGCATCCAGTAAAAGATGAAGATTATCCTTCGCCCTGCTTTTGTTTCTAATGTATTTGTAAAAACGTTATCTTTGTTTGTTATTTTTTATGGCGGTGGCCAGCCTGGTTTCTAGCTGGGCTTTCACCTTTCTAGTCTTCTCCCTGCATCACCTTGTAACATCCTTAAGGAACTCTTGAGTTGCTTACCCCTTCCTCCAAAGGTGGTAAATTCTGCTTTTTCCTCTGAGCTCCAGCCAAAGCTCTCTGTTCAGCCAGGCCGGACTTCTCCCCTACCAGCTTGTCTTTCAGCACATGGGCACAGCCTGCTTCTGTGCTTTTAAGATTTCCTTCTTGAAGAATGGGCAGCCTTCCTGCACCCCTTGGCCCTTCAGGACTGCCTTCCAAGGGACTGTCAACCAGGCTCCTAAATAGGCCAAAGTCTGCCCTCTGGAAGTCCAAGGTAATGGTTCTGCTGACCCCTCTCCTTACTTCTCTGAGAACTGATAACTTTATCATCTTGTGATTGCTATACCCAAGATGTTCTCCAACATCACATCACCCACCAGCCTCCTTCTATTTTTAAACAGCAGGTCCAGCAGTGCATCTCCCCTGGTTGGCTCACTGACCAGCTGTGTCAGCTTTATTTAAGCATTCAAGATCTGCAGGATGTAGTAGATGGGTTATAGAGAGTTGTGGGGAGAGGAGATGAGAGAAGTCTTTGTAAAACTTGTCTAGTGCATAGGGAGTGTGGATATGGACACCAGCATTAGCTCATGGATAGAGATAGAACCTTTCAATTCCCATTCCTGGAGCCAGCAGCACATTGGCCTTCCTTATGTACAAGGACAGCAAAACCTCTCCACATTCTCTTCTCAGAGGGAAATATTTCTTCAGATCATGCTTTGCTGATCAGAATGTAGATATATCCATCTCCTGCATTAAAATATTTGAAATAGCATGTAAGTTGCTGGAGGAGCTTGATTTGACAGGAATATTCAGAGCTCACCTTTATTCCAGTTGATTTGATTTCTGTCAAACACATTGAAAGAAAATTCAACTTCTTGGATAATAACCTAATGATTAGAAAATGTACCCCATCCCCAAAATCGTGATCCGAACTCTACCTCTTGTTAGCATGAGGATTGAGTCTATATTGCAAACTAATGCTCTGAGGTATTTTGCTTGCAATTGCTCTCTAACTATTCACTTACAATTGGGGCCTTGCTTAGTTTATAACAAAAATGGACAGAGCAATGGGAAAACAAACAAACAAAAAAAAAGAGCTAGGCCAGAGAAATTCCTCCTTATATTCCACTAGTTATGTTTCAGAGTACTCCTCAGAAACTGCCTGTGTTCTTCACATTAGGCAATGATTGTTGCAGGCAGCAGAAATTACATCCCCAGGACTTATTCCTCCTAATGTATAACTTTACTTCGCTCTAGACACCTAAACAACGGTATTTTCCCCCCCTAGCTCTTAATCCTGGCTATGATAGGTGTATAAACTGAAATAAGAGAGAGTTTCAGGCACTTGTGGCTCAATACCTCACATTTTCATACTTGCTGCCATGTGAGAGGTTTGAAACATATGCCTGTGGTTGGTAGGTAGAACATGGGACCATCACAGCGTGCTTCCCCTGCTCCCCCAACCTGACCTTTATTTCTCATAACTCTGCTCAGGTGATATGCACCAGTGGGGGTCAAAATGGATGTGTTTGGTCAGGATGCCTGCATCCAACTCAAAGTAGATTCAGAGACAGAGTACAGCATAGTAGCCAAGGGCTAATTTGAGCAACACACCCACCTAACTATACCATTGATTAAGGTCTGACTCAAGCCAGGTTTGAAGAAACTAACTTCTGTAGTCAGTATGCAGGTATGGCTATAAGTCAGTTACCTCACTCCATAAATAGTAGCCCAGGGCTGGTTGAGCTTTCCTGCACAGCAGTAGGCTGTGCACCAGGATGTCCCCTTGAGTGGAGATAGCTCTCAAGGTTACTGCTTGAGGTTGAGAGATTCCTTGATGCAACAGATTCTAGGTAAGTGATTAATAGCATGCTGAACTTTGAAATCTTAGCTACGTGATATAAAGGATTGATTTGGTACATATATCAAATAACAGTTCAGTTTAGACAACCCACTCGAGTCCATCCCTTTCTCATTTGCTATTTTCTGTCTTGAGTACTCCAGTGTTCAAGGAGGTTTATGGGAATTTATCCATCTGCATTGTAAATTCTGCTGCTGGACATGAGCAGCTACATTTCACAATTTTGAGCATCACATAACTGAAGTCCTTTGGTTGAATGCCTGCTTAGCTCAGTTAGTTTCATAGGACCGCACCACAGAATGCTAATGCTGCAAAGAAAAAGTATGTTAAAACCAAGAAGCAAGTTGATGTGAATTCATAAAGCAAAATGACATTTCAACCCAATACATTATTTAATAAAAGTAATCATGGAATTACCCTACAGTATAGAAATATAACTTAAATTATAAAAATGTATTAAATTTGATATGCCATAAAATGATAAAACATAAGGAAATAGATAAATCAATTGCCAAATCCAGTCAGAAACTTCAATAAATTAATATATACTTGTGATGTTCTCAACTCATAAAAACAAAACTAAATACTTCCTTAAAGCAAAAAAAGACATATTTCATGCTGTGATATACATTGGCTGATCCTTTATTACCCTGACTATTATTCATTTTGTGTAACAGCCCCAAAGTCTTCAAACTTTTCAAATCACTACTTGCATATGAAGAAAGTAGTCTGCTTCTTCCATTACAAAGTTTTATTGTATATTGATTGATGTTAACACACTGTAATGATTATTCTGTGATTTTTCTTGTACTAATAATCTTTCTTTCAGCCTTCTGACTACAGAAATGAAAGACCAAGGTATGAAATGTGTAGGAATCCACTGACAGTTCAGGTATACGCTCATGGGACAAGATGGTTTTTTCTTACATTTTCTTTTGGCATCCCCTACTGGTGTACGGCTGCAAAGACTCCTCCGTGACACAAGATCTCAAAAGGGCTTGTTGTGCTACTTTGGCTGAGTCTTTTGGAATGTTAATAATAGCAAATGTAGTGGCATGTTAATGTGAAAAACTTTGTCTTTTCTTCAAGCAACACAAATTCTTTGCTTCATGGAATATGCCATCTCCTTAAACTGTACATCTAATTACACTACTTTCTTTGCTTGTTTCATACATGTTTATTTTATCTCCTTGTCTTATAAAGAGGTTTGCTGAATCTGGATTAGTTGTTTTAGGGTTTTTAAAATCTTAATAACAAAGAAATAAGTGTCAAATTTGTCATTCAAACTATGTCATGATAAACATGATTTGTGATGATACAGTGTGGCAATGTATACTTTTCATCTATTCATGAGTCATGTGAAGGTGAAAAGTCTGTATGAATATTCCAGCTCCATTCTTTGAGGGCTGGGACAGAAATGTTCCTCACTGATAGAGTAATACTATTACTTATATTTCCTCCTTCGAGGAAGAATGGAAATACATTAACATATTTCCATTTGCTGTAGTCTTAGTGTTTCCTAATGTGGAAACCTTCCCACCTCACCATAGGCACCTGGCATATCTGAAAACATGATCAATCCAGGCTCCCTAAAAGATCAATGGAAATAAAAGAGCATCTCAGATTCATAACGTAGAAGTTCTCTATTGACTATAGAAGTGTTGGGCAGCTGCAGTTCTACACAAAATGTCTAAAGTCTACCTTAATGTCTAGAGTTAGGGGTCTGCTGACCATGGAAAATGTTGTTAGTAGAAAAGCTAGATAACACTGCGCTAAGTCTGCTTGTAACAATTTCATACTTTTTTTTAGGAAACCAAGCATACAATGTTTTGTCAACATTATTAAACATTCTTATATGAGTTTTCTTGTTAAAGGATCTCAGAAGTGGATGGCACATACCTGGGCTATGATCATGGAATATGCACACGAATAGGGGCTGAAGGATCTTTTTGTGGATACTTACTGAGCATAAAAATTAAATAATTTTGAATAGAAATCAAATAGTACACTACTGAATAGCTGGGTATTTATCAATGACACTTTCTAAATCACAAAGGATTTCCAATTGCACATCTTGTTCATTCTTTGAATGCTCATTAATCTCTAGTGAGGATAAGATGGGAGTATATACTGCTAAATATTAATACTTGCCATTAATCTTAAAATGCAATTATGATTTTCTGTTAGATGGAATAATATTAACATATGTGTCCTGTCAGGTTATCTATCAGGCAGGAGTAGCCCCTCCCTTCTGTCATAGACTACTCTGGCTATTTGCCTACACATATCTTCCCCCCCCCCCCCCCCCCCCCCCCCCCCCCCCCCAAATCTATAATTTCTTCAAAGATAAAGTTTAACCTCTTTCCCTTTCTAGATTGATTTTTTTTTTTTTTAACTGTAGGCTATTAGTATTTCTCTAGGGTTAGTGAGCAGAATATACTTTTTTTTTGCAGGTAGGAATTACGAGGCATAGGCAACTCAGTGACTTGAGGAATAGGTAACACGTGCCTGCAGCACCAGAATACAGGAGTCTTTGTTCCCAGGTGTATACTTTAATCATATACAGTGCATTTTCTCCCAGCTATAGAATGTAAATTAATGTGATTAATGTGATTTATTTTTATTTATAGAGGACATACTTGTCATGCACCTCAACTTTCAAAACAATGAAAGTATTAGAGATGTGCCTTATATTTAAATAAGGGATAATGCTAACACCAGTGATATTAACAAACAGCCATGAAACACTTACTTAGGCTATGTCTGTATGCATAAGTAACACAGGGCCAGGGAGAAGATTTGTCATTATCAATACTTAATTGCTAGCACCATCTCCAGCACGGTTTTGCAGTATGCCAGCTGTTCCCCAGAAAGCACCTGGGCCTGGATAGCACGTCCCACTAGTCAGTATGGAAGAACAAATCCTGTCTGGGGATAAGAGAGAGTTTAAGCAAGTGGACACAATAAGGCTGCCACCTAAACCTAAGAGTCAAAGAAGTGTCCCTAGCGTCCTTTAGTATAATGCAGAAAGTAACATATTACTGCATCAAAACTGATTTCTTAAAACCTGCAGCATCTTTAACCATGAACCTATGTGTTAGTCTATACAGTTATCTTACTTCCTCAAGTTCTTAGACTGCACTGCAATAAATTCCCTTGTATTTCAGAGGGTCAGATATTTCATTACATATCTAGATCAACAGCCATACTAGACCCAAACCTTGAATGCTTTGAAATCTATATTGAATTCAGATGCATCCCTTCTCTTAATGTTTAGAATGCTCTATAACACTCAGGGAAAAACACAGTCTGATACCAACAGTTACCTTGTTACAGACAGTGAAGAGAAAGTTTCTACTTTTCATTTTCAAAGATATGGCTCGACTGCCATGCAGGTTGAATATTTTTGTCTATGCCACTTGGTTGAACATGTTTGCCTGTTACATGAATCATGTAAGATGTCTTTATTATGCTGTTTAAAACATGATTTCAGTCCTAAACCCCACTATTTATGCTCAACCAGATGGCATAACATAGGCTGTTTTACCATAGTCTAGAACAAATACAGTAAGAAGTTGTTTTTCTCCTCTTTATTAGAGAAAAAATTAGATGGTTGGAGGTGTTCTCTCTCTCTCTCTCTAGATGTGGTAAGATAATGGAGTGAAATGATATATATCATTGAATAGTAGCTTCTGTGGAGGTAATCATGGCACTGCAGATTCCCAAAACTTTTGACAAATATTTTGAGGGTTAGGTTGCATCACTCCATAAAGCTAAAAAAGGTCAAATCTTTTATCCTACTTCAGGGTAACAGTCACTCAACTGAAGGAAAAGGATTTCTCAAAAAGCATGAATTCATTCCAATTGCCATTTTTGCTGTTGATACCTTTCCCATGGTAAACAAGCATCAGAAGGCAAACTTCATGAAATGTCCTGGAAAGAAAACTTACACATACATAATAAATAATGAAAATATAAATATAATACATATAATAAAAATACAAATATAAATATATATTCCATTAAATTCCATAAATTATGGCTTATACAGATAATATAAAATCATCACACCCTACAGGTTCATAAAAGAGACATTTATATCAGGTATACTGAAAGAATTAGAATCAAATAGGAGTTGGTGTTTGTTAATTCCAAAGCAAAACTCTAATTTTTCTTGTGAATTTCTGTTACTCCAGACTCAAGGAATAACTGTGTACTCCACAGGTATTTTCTGGATGTGGAAAGAAAATCCTAGAAATAGTTGCTTAAGGCATTCTAGCATTTCTCAGCAGTGTAACGCTGGCTATCTACCTGTTGCAGTTCTTTGGCTTTGATTTCTGCCTTTGCATTCTTTTTCATTCCTTTCATTCCAAATAGCACAAGGCTACTGTGCCACTATTTACAATGCAGTAGTGGTAGGACATTTGCAGCATGTTTCCTCAGTAACCAGGATCCACATAGTTCATATTTATCAAGACAGAGTCAAGTAACAAAACCTTATTCAAGACTTTTACCAGTAAAGTTGAATCCAGTTCAAAGATCCAATTTTCAAAACTCTCATGCCTGGTGTTAGGCAAGCATCATAATTTCAAGTCTCTTCCATTTTCTTGAAAATAAATGGCTTGTTAGTGAATCCTAGCTATCTCTCATAACTCAGGAAAATCAATCAATATACAAAACTTAAATTTATGAGTGTCTTTCCACCCTAATAACCTCTGATTCAAATTATTCTCAAAAAAGAGCTCCAATATTTAATATATCATATTCCCAGTGCTGAAGGTTTTTCTCATAAAACCTGCAGAATAGAGTGGGAAAAGAACACACAGGGTAAATTCATGCATTTAGTATTTAATAAAAAGTCTTCTTCACATGCACAGGGCAACCTTTATCTTCATTGTAACAATGGTGTAGAGTCAGCAGTATGTTTCTGGCCTTAATGCGCAAACTTCTGCCTATTAGAACGCCTATTGAAGCTCAGCTCAGCTTTTTTTCTCACCTTTTATAAAATAGAGGGTTTTTTAAGATACTCATTTTTTGTCATTAGAATACGAAATACTGATTTTAGTCTGGCTCCAGTTTAACAAGAGGTGTATGCATATATACATGTATGTTCATTGTATAGGTACAACAGAGTGTGAGATCTAGACAGATCAGATCAAGCCCAAATTTCTTAATTTTGCAAGGTTTAGGTGCACAATGATGGGATTTTTTTATTAATCCACAATAATTAGTAAAGCATCTTTTATTTAAATGCAAAAGGAAAGATTTCTCTACTTATAAACAAACTCTTCGCATAATGCTTAATATAATAACACCGAAAGTGCTGAGAACTTTTCCATTGTTTCCTATAGGCTGTAATTATCTTTTCTCGCATATGTGACACTTGTATAGACTTGTTTATACTCATGCCACTGTGTTCCAACAGGAACTAATTCAGTACAACCTTTATGTCCTTCAAAGCCTGAAAGTATGATTCTTGTTAACCATGTGTGTATGCTTGCATGTTTACAATGACAATGTATGTGCTGCTTGATTTTATGTGAAGCCTCACTTCTCATTTTACTCCTACTGAACTGTTAAATTAATTGTATAGTTATGCCTGATTAATCTAGTAGCCTTCTGTGATGGAGTTACTGCATCAGTGGACAGAGGAAAAGCTATGGATGTCATCTACCTGAACTTCTCTAAGGTCCTTGATATGGTCTCCCACAACATTCTTAGCCTTAAATTGGAGAGATATGGGTTTGATGGAAGGACAGTTATTCCTTGGATAAGGAATTGACTGGATGGCCATGTCCAAAGAGTTACATTCAATGGCTCAATGTCCAAGTGGAAACCAGTAACAAGTGGTGTCCCCCAAGGGTCCATACTGGGACTAATACTATTTAGTATCTTCAGCAACCACATAGATAGTAGGGTTGAGTGCACCTTCAACAGGTTTGCAGATGACACCAAGCTGAGTGGTGCAGTAGATTTGCTAGAGGGACCTGGACAGTCTTTAGCAGCTGCCGTGTGCAAACCTCATGAAGTCCAACAAGGCCAAGTACAAGGTCCTGCACCTGGGTCAGGGTACTCACCAGTATCAGTACAGACTGGACCACGAATAGAGTAAAAGTAGCCCTGCAGAGAAGGACTTGGGCATACTGGCAGATGAAAAATTGACATGAGACTGCGATGTGTGCTCATAGCCCAGAAAGCCAACCATACCCTGGGCTGCATAACAAGAAGTGTGGCCAGCAGGTTGAGGGCAGTGACTCTTCCCATCTACTCCATTCTGGTGAGACCTCACCTGGAGTCCTGTATGCAGCTCTGGAGTCCTCAGCACAAGAAAGACACTGACTTGTTAAAGCAGTTTGAGAGGAGGGCCATGGAGATGATCAGAAGGCTGGAACACCTCTCCTTTGAAGAAAGGTTGAAGAAGCTGGGGTTGTTCAGCCTTGAGAAGAGAAGGGGAGACCTTATTGCAGCCTTTCAGTACTTAAAAGGGGCTTATAAGAAAGATGGAGAAAGACTTTTTACAAAACAGCTGTAGTGACAGGACAAGAAGCATGTTTTAAACTCAAAGAAGGTAGATTTAGAGTGGACGTAAGATAGAAAAGTTTTACAATAAGGGTGGTGAGACACTGGAAGAGATTGACACCCTATCACTGGAAGGTTCAGGTTCAGCTTAGACAGGGCTTTGGCCAACCTAATCTAGTGTCAGATGTCCCTGCCCACGGCAGGGGGGTTGGACTGGATGATCTTTAAAGGTCCCTTCCAACCTAAAGTGTTCTGTGATTCTATGTATGTGACATCATTTCTTACTGCACTGATGAAGTATGAGAACAGCATAGAGACAATTTACAATCTGTTTGCTTTGGAATTACATGTGTGATTTTGATCCTTAATCTGTGACCTATAATATGTATATTTTTTATTTTATATATACAAAACTGAGTAATGCATTTTAAATGCATTCTAACTAATAACAAAATAGAGAATAGAAATGGAAAATCCTTTTAGCCTGTGGGTGTTACCACATTACTTACATAGTGCATAGAATTTCAAGAAAACAAAACAGTTCTACAGACAACTGTGCTATTATTTTAAGTGTGATATAGTCTATGATACCATTGTTTTCAGATAGTCATGTTCGTTCAAAAAATATAAATGTATATAGGCAAATATGTGACTAATGAAAATTTTTAAAACTCCTAAGAAGATAAATTAAGCCCTCCTCTGAATTCAGTTCATTGACACTAAGGCCTTGATAATGCATATCTTTGTGAGGTGTGTAGTGTACACAGAAACCCCAACACACGTTATTGCCAAAGAACAGTAAATCTCATATTCCAGAACACAGTAAAGAGGTAGAGACCAGATATATCTATGAAGACAGAGGCTTAATTACAGACCTTGATTGTACTAGTAAGATCCTCTATAATTGTGCATCTGCCTTTCATATTTTAGCCCAGCTGCTCTGTGGCTATAAGAGCCATACAGCATAATATGTTTCAGAATACTTTATGCTTTTAATAGAAAGATCGATAGCAGTGTGAAAATAATGCTTAAACCAGCCCAATATATAGTTGCACGTGGTAACAGAAATCAGTTTTTGTTTATTTATTTTGTCTGCTGATAAGCAGATTCAGTAACTGAAATGACAGGCTCTTTTAGATCCCACCAAAGTCCCTTGTTCTCCTGGTAATGTCAAGGCTCTGGTTTATTAGTAGATGAGCTGCTCAGATATTTATATTTTTAAAGGAACGCTTCAGTTAGATGGGATGGGAAAGAGGTTGCCATGTATTTTCCTTTACCAGGAAAGAAGCTAAATACATATACTTATGTATCAGTATACAGATGTCGTTTTGCCATGGATTACCATGGAAATAAAAGTTTGATATTTAAGCTAACATTGTTATTTTCAAACTAAACCTTCTTAAAAACTTGTGATATCCCTGAAGAAAAGTTATGAAATTGTTATTAGATGAGAAATCAGTGTTTTCCCCTAGTGCACACTACCTATAAATGATTAATAGAAGCAAGTTAATCAAGAATAAGCACTGAAGATGTGGAAAACTCAGTTATCTCCACTAGCTCTTCTTTTAGCCCTGAAGTATTAAAACTGCGCCAGGGCATATAGTCCTTTGTTCTCTCTCCTATGATTCATATGTTCCTAGCTGAACTAAATGACTGTAAAGGATGCTGATAAAACTTGGAACAGCGCCCTGTCTGTTTTGCCATTGAGACCAGTCTGGTCTCCCTGCAGGGAGGAGTCAGAGAAATCACATGAATAACTCTTTCTCTTTCTCCTGTTGCTCTGCACTGAATTCATATAATTCAAACCCCAAATCAGGATTATTAATTCCTTGCCCTCACCTTTTCCATCTTTTAAGTTACACAGGGACAAACTTAGACAAGTTGAAAACCATGAGGAAAAGGCCCTTAAGGCTATGATAATATTGTTAAACTACAGCTGGTGCTGGTCTGTGGGACATGTTCATATGTATTATCAAGTTGGACGACGGTATGTTTTTCCTGCAGTCCAAGTAGCATTTTCCTAAGGAATCCCATCACAATTTGGGGGATACAAAATTACAGGCACTGTTACGGAATGGTGGTACAGAAGAGTAAAACCTACTGAGGGACAAACAGTTTGAATGCATAAAATTAAATACTCCGTGCCACTTGGTCTTGGCATTAGAGAATGTTTTTTGTTCTGTCTTATTAGTATGCAAAAAGAAAGGCCCAGGTAGGAAACTATTGTAGAGAGAAAGTCAGTGTTACAGCTTAATAGAAAGTATCCAGGGATCCACCTCTATTCCTGAATTCAAGGGGCACTGTGTACTTAAAATGAAAAGGATGTACACATCATTTAAGGGGCAGAGAGAGCAACCTGTCCAGATGATTTGCTCAATCTACGACTTCCCGTTGTCTCTGTGCATGGTTCTTTGCTGCTTCAGGATGCCCAAATTCAGTCTTCTTACTTGTTCTGTTTAACGATTTGACTGAAATGCATCTTTTTTTGTCAAAACCAGAAAATGAAAGCAGCAGAATGCGAAATGCTATGCATCTGCTAAGCAATCCATTTTTTTTCAGAAATGTATCTTCCTCCAGCTCTCCTCTGAGCTTTTAATCTCTTAAGATATTAGTTTTTGTTTCTTAAGAAGCTTTCATCTTATGTTTTGTGATAAGTGACTAACTTTGCTTTGCTGTTACTGTTGGTATCATCCCTTACTAACATTCCCATAGGCTCTCCACTTCCCAACAGCAATAACAATGAAGTTAAATAGGAAGGGAGGAGATAGGGTACAGTGTTTTAAGAAAGCATTATGTTTGTTTGTTTGTTATGAATATGCATTTCAGAAGGGATGATGTAAGGTCTTTACAAAACAATAAATGTGCACATCTTTGTGTTGCAGGAAAGCCTGAAAATGTGAGTTGCAGTCTAGCAGTCATGAGTCATATTCCTCATCTTGATTCCTAACTCCACCTAACTCTTATGCAGTGAAATCACAGGGGCAATTAAAATAATCCAGATGATACAAAATGTATAACTGGAAGCCATATTTAGTGAAAACCTCTCAATGCAATCTCAGTTAAGAAGACTTGTCAGTTAGTAAAAATCAAATGCTTAAAAAATTAAATGTTTTGAAATAGCGTATTTAGGGTGTTTTGTTTACTCAAATAAGTTTTTATTTGTATAGTGGGAAATACTAATTTTAGTAATTATTTTATTGTCTGATAAGAGAACAAATGACAGTGAGATTAAATGTCTATAGTTTAATTATAAGCAACCTTGCCATATCATTTATCTTTTTTCTATGCAATATTAGTTCTTTTACCACCTTCAACACCACAGTATCTAAGTCTCTTATATTGAAAATTATTTCACTCACCTTTACTGCATATACCTAATATATGAAGTATACACTTCTGAAGAAATAAAGATATAAAGGGAGACATGAGATGGAGAAAATGAGGCATAAAGTGAGCAAATTAGAGGAAGGTAAAAAGAAGGGAAGGAGTGATGAAGCAGAATGTCTGGTATGAATGAACATAAAATTAGCAGGCTCGGAATCCCTTACTTAGTTGACTGGATACAAAAATTGAAGGAATGGAGAAAAACAAAGTCTCAAATAATCTCAAGAAATTAATCTGAGGGAATTTGCTAATAATTCTGTCCTTTGAAATACATGGATTTGAAAGTACTTGATAAAAAAAGCCTTTTTTTTTAATTGTTATGAAAATGTGTCATTAAGACTACTGCACTTGTGGATCAGGAATAAGCTGATCCTGTTCCAAGTTCTGGAATTGCTGAATTATAGGTAGATATTTTTAAAATTTTTCTTAAACTAATTATTTTTAATTTTCTAGATTAGTGTCTTTCTGTTCATATCTCTGGAGCTTTCAGGCCTTTCTTCTTTGTATTTCTAGTTCTGGAAATAATATAATAATGGCAATATGCTGTAGCATATAAATGTAGAAACAGTGTCCAAAAGCTTTCTGCCTTTTCCAGTCTTATCCTCTGGTCTAATAAAACTATTACTTTTTAGTTCCATCTCATACTTCCAATGGTGTAAATATTGGAATAAATTTGAAACCAAATTGCCTCCTCAAATTAATTTTATTCAGTAATATATCAACGTTTGGCTGAGGACCTAAACCCCAAATTAATGCTTGTTTCATTTTGTTTTACTTTTGTTAAATGTTATTTCAACAATAAATATCAGTACAATTTCATTGCATTAATGTTATCTACAACATTTAAAATGTTGCAGAATTTTCTTTTTTTGCTAGACAGCAAAATAAATAAAAAGAAAGAAATACTCTGGTTTTCTTTTCCTGTCACATACCAGTGGAAGGAAGCAGAGAACCTCTATCAGCTTAGATGACACATTCATTGACTTAAATTGGGCAATCCATGTAATTTTTTTCAATGCTTGAAAATTTTGAGTAAAATGAGTCTGTCACAAACTTTGGGCAGCAAAAATGATTTAGGCAGAAGTTCATCAAAGGTGAATTCAACACATGCACTGCTTAGGCCCCATGAAACATTTATATTCTGCCTCATTTTCAAGGTCTCAGTGTTTTCAAGCTGTCTCCTGGACATAATGGACATAATGCTTTTTAAAATCTTTGCAAGGACTACAGGGTTATGATATTGTTCTTAAATTGGTATTTCAGAACTGATCATTTAAACACATTAATTCAATTTTGAGTTTTGCTATTGTTCTTATTAAATCAGATTTCAATTTCACTTTTGTTCTAATGTTACCAGTCCCTAGCAGCCAGGAAAAAAAAAAAAAAAAAAAAGGCATAAACTATTTTATTTAGTGTTCCAGATAGGATAGTGAACATGAATGGACATTACTGCTTAAACAGTAAATTTATAAACTTTTTAACTGTGATTCTCATGACTGTATTCCTACACATGAGATTAGCAATTTATAAGAGTTCCCCTACAGTTACAGGGGAGAAACTATACACTTTTCTCTCTCTAGTTTGTCTTGCCCAGAAGTGTGTTGGAAGCAACTGTAACATACCAGGGTGAGAGAAGCGCAGCTGAAGTGCTTTGTTTTAAAGCAACTGTGGAATGCAAAGCAGCTCAGTGACAATGTAAATCTGTTGTGACGACCAGCACTTATATCAGTCTGCAGAACAGAGAAAATCCAGGCAAAAAGCCACTTTTGCCTCCCCTTCCCCTCTGGTGTGCTTCTTTGCACCTTGTGTCTTATCAGAAGCAATTGAGAATATACCCCTTTGTCAAATAGATCATGATATGAAGTGTATTTTAAGCATTTCAAACTGGAGAAAACCTTTGCACTTACGAAATAGTGTGATGTGAGTACAGAGTCTGAAAAACGAATATGCAGATACCTGTAATGTAACCTGATATAACCAAAGATGTTTCCATATGGATTTAAACCATTTTCATTTACCCAAAATCTGTCTTTTTAGGTCTCTTATACTAAATGAAACATAATTAATTTTACCTCAAATACTGACTAAATAATTGCAGGTGGATTTCCCAGTCTGGCAAGTTACTAATCTTTGAGAGATTTAGGTTTGAAATTGCTAAAAGGGTAGGCCTGATAAAAGAGTTTGTTGTGATTTGAAAGGGTTTTGCAAAACCTGCTGGTGATAGTGTCTTATGGGTATTCTGATACTGAGTAATTAGGATCCTACTTTTGCAATGGGTACTACATATTTCTCTGATTTTCTTTCAACCTATCCAAATTTTCTCACAGTTTAAAAATACATATTTTTTTTCTTATTTATATTTTTTTATGAAGTATATCACTATGGGGAGAAAAACAGTAATTTCACCTATAAATCCTTCAGTGTTTATCACAAAACATTTCATTGCTCTTTCTTTTTTAACCTAAGTAGCAAGTTTTTCACATACTGGTTTGATTGTGCCAATTTTCTTCCTAGTTTCAATGACACATTGGTGACCCAATTCCCCAGAAATTTCTTTACATGAGTCTGTATCCAGCTGACAGTTCTCATTCTGCAAGAATCTTTTCCATTGTGTGTAAATGTTCCCATTTTAAGTGCTGATAGAGAGCTTGATGTAGTTGTCCAAATGGAGACGTTTAACATTATTTAAATACCACAGTGTTTCCAAGAGATGCAAATAGAGCTGTAATTTGTAACACTTCTGGATTAGTTGGAAGCCAGGCAGGATGCCACGGGGCAGGCTATTGAATTAGGCCTATGATTAATGACATTCATTCTTAACAATATTGAAGTACATATCTGTGGAACTAAAATTTTCAGAAATATCAAGATTTTTTAATTTTTATTTTATTTAATTTAAATTTAAAATTGAAATATTTTAAAATATTGGGGTCTGACAGGGCAGACAATATTTATATTTGTATCCTGTGAAATCAAAATACATTTTTAGAGGCAAAAAAATAAATAAGTTTTCCAGCTATTGACAACAAAGACCTGAGAACCTCAGGATATCTGTCACAGGTAAAAACTTCTCATTTCGTGTAATTTAAATAAAATAATGATCAAAGTGATTTATAGATTTATTAATGACAAGTAATAAACAACCGATTGGTGAACTACACATTCAAGGTCAATATCAGCAATACAGAAGATAAACCACAATACTAGGCATTTTAAAAAGTCAATTAACACCTACAAGTTTCTAAATAGCCTTCTGCAGCTAATTACCTCCTCTCTCTCACCCTGTCACACACAAACACACACCCCAGGCACATACACACATACTCATTCACACACACAGATACAGGTCATGCAGGTCACCAGCACCCCACTGCCCAGGGAGTGGGGTTCCCCTCCATGCACACTTCCTGTGGGAGCTCAGGATCCTCAGTGCACCCCCACCACTCCCAACAGCTTACTGACAGATATGCTGCTGAGAAAGCACCCCACAGGCTCACACACCCAAGGTGTGGTCCCTGAACAGTCACCCTGAATACTGCACCCTGCAGTTCCACCCCACTCACCAGGGTGCAGTTGCTCATGCCATCCCACTCCAAGATGGACAAAATTTTTGGTAGTATGAATTTTCATGCTTTGTTTATCCTTATTTCAAACAACTACTTTGTTTCAAAAGTCATTTTGAAGTTGAATTTAATTGAAGCAATGAGAATTCATTTCAGAAAGAAATTTAGGAAGTTTAATTTACTTGAAGAGGAAACTCAAGTGGCTTGGTTGATTCACAAGTCCCTGTTTTATGTCAATGCTTCCCAAATTGCCAGATTACTGCCAGAATTTATATTCAACTTTATTTAAATATATATATATATATATATATATATATATATATATATAACTTTCAGGCAAAATAGAAAGTAGTTGAGAAATCAGATTTCTAGAATAGGGCTAAATTTCAGATTCTAGACACCTGTCTTTGAAGTCTTTGAGGTTGGATTTCAGCTCTATGTTGTATACATCTGTAATTAATTGTCTAAATCTGGGTTTATTCAAGTGAGCTAAGTGGCTAAATTCTGAATATAGTCAAAGTAAAACCAATAATACAGTTAGTGGATTTGATTCAGTTGTCCACACACAAGGTACATATTGTCACCAGCAGCTGCTATTAAAGATGAATACAGATCCTTCACATGTTCTCTGAGAAAACTGCCAGTTCCTGTGATTACCATCAATAACTTAAGGCATATGTGATGACATTAGTTTTTTATGCGTGGGTCACTAATCCAAACCAGTGACCTTTATAGTGCTGTTTAGCAGACATGATCTATTCAAATAACACATATGTAGACATCTGAATTGTAAACATTTACATGTCAGACAACTGACTCTGGAACATAAAACTCATAGAGGGTTGGGGTTTTTAACAGTCAAAAACCTCCCCAGAACAAAAACAAAGGATGCAAGAAAAAATAATAAAAAAAAAAATCAGTGAAAGATTCAGTGTAAGTAATCCAGAACCTGGAACATGTTGCCCAAGGAGGCTATGAAATCTCCATTCCAAGAAATGTTCAAAGCTCTACTGAATATGACCTTAGTAATCTGATCTGACTTCAAAGTTTGACCTGCTTTGAGTGGGAGGTTGGACCAGTGTTGACATCCTTATGTCCCTTCCACTCTATATTCTGTCTGGTTCTGTCTATTCATAGCAAAATTCCATCTGGGACATTTTAGGGAGCAACAAGAACAAGCTGAAGTGAAGGCAAGGCTGGTTCAAGGGTGAGAGCATAGGCAGGGCCAAGCGACACAGTTTTAGCTTCAAAGCAGCTCCCTAGGGAAGGAACGGGAGCTCTTGGATCCAGTTTTCTTCTCAACAGTACTTAAGAAGTAGCTCATGTGCTTGGACTCAGCCAGCTGAATTTTTTAACAAAACCAATCAAAATTCTAGAAAGGTGCTCTGACAGGTCATCAGGGAATCTGTAAACATAGTTCTTCCTCTCACAGATACGTTATTACTATTTCTGTGACCACTGTCATGTAAAAATACATTCACATGCTAAGTAGTTTGGGTGAAACTATATCTATGAAAGTTATACTCAACATTGCATTGGAAATGAAGAATAGACTCTTTATTGCTGTAGGGCAGATTTATCAGTAGCCACAAAAAAAATCCAGCTGATATAAATGTGACCCATCCAATATAGTCTATGGGGACTTCCGAGAGGCGTTTGACAAGGTTGGTCACCAAAGAATGATCGATAAACTGAGCAATACTGGGATAATCTCATCTAGACTCCCAATAATCTCATCTATGATCCTTTTCTGATAATCTCATCTCAGTTCCCTTTTCCATGAAAGGTGAGATCAGATGATCTTTCAAGGTCACATCCAATCTGGATTGTTATATAAACCTATGAGGGATAAAATAATTTACATAAGTAAAACACTAAATAAATGACAGAAAACAGAAGATATAAGTGTAATTTTTCACTGTAGAGGCATACCTAGCAATGAAGTTTTACTAGGGCTGTAAAAGTATCACTTGAGGATCAGAAGTTTTGTACTGAAAGATGCTAGATGAAGGGGCAATGCCATTATGTCATATATGCTTTGTTCTGTAAGCATCTGTAAGTATCCATCGCCGAGCACAGGATATAGGCTAATAATACCTTTGATTTAATCTTATCTACTAAGGTTTTTCTTACTTTTTAACATCCTTATCTCCCACAGTTGTCTGTTTTGGTAGTTAAGCTCTTAAATTTATTCATGAAAATCTGGAAAGAACGACTATAAAATCATAAAGTTTGCTAATGATATTAAATTATTCAGGTAGGTGGTAAAGACTGTAGAGAACTATGGAAAGATCTTACAGTTCTGTGTTACTGAGACATAAACAAAAGATGAAATTCACCACTGAGAAATGTAGAGTAACACACATGGGTAAAAAAAAAAAAATCTGTGCTTAAATATTGTGCTCTGAGCTGACTACTACTTGCCAGAAATAAGATCTTGGAGAAACAGACGGTTCTGTGGAAACTTCATCTCTTCAGTCAGTAGCTATTTCAAAATAAAAAAGTTCACTGGGTATTATTAAGAAAGAATTAGAAAAAACCAGACAAAATACCCCAAAGAAAATAGGATATGTCATATATATATAGACATATATATATATGTCAGAATGCAGAAAGACATATATATATATGTCTTTCTGCATTCTGTGTGCAGTTTACATCCCCTCATGTCAAAAAAAAAAATATATATCCGACCTCTAACAGTACCAAAAAGAAAATAAGGAATTGTTTTTGCTGAGGAAAAATTAACTAAACTAGAACCCTTCAGTTTTTACTTTTTTTTTTTTGGGAGGTGGGGTGGGGAAGACTGACTAAAGAATTTATTATAAGTGTAATTCATAAGTGGTGTGGAAAATGTTCATAGAGAACACTAGAGCAATAGGACAAGTCATCTAATAGGACATCTACTCCTACATCGATCTCCCAGTAAGACAACTACATAGAAGAGTAAAGAAATCAAAGTTTAACCGATTTTTTTGTTGTTGTTTAACGAAGTTCAAAACAAAGGAACAGAAGCAGTTCTTCTCATAATATGAAATTACATGCATATTAATATATATGTATATGTCTATACGTGTAATTGTATATATGTATATATATGTAATTGCAATATAATATGCAATAATATGCAATTAATCTCCTTGCAAGATGTGGGTAGTGAAATTCTAAATGAGGTTAAAAGCCATGGGAGCAAATTTCACTATGTTAGCTAAAATCATACTACTCCTGGTTTAGGATGTTTTGAGGCATGAACTACATAGAAGAAAAGATATTCTGAGGAAATAAAATCTCATGATTGGTCTGTTACTGTGTTCTTACTTAAAAATCTGCTCTTAGCTACTTTTGGAGAACAGATACTAGTTTGACATTTGGTCTGACAATATACCTGTTCATACAGCTCTGTATATTATTTATTCATCTGATTTTAGCCAACAGCAATCATAACTTCCATAATCTGTCAGTTAATAATTTTTGTAAAATAATAGGGTTAATATGATCATAAGAAAGGCCATTCTTTATTTTCCTTTGTGACGTTCTATCCTAAATGTATCTTTTAGCAATTGTGAAACCTTGAACACAGACTCCTGCCTTAATAACCAGGAATCAAATAGCTTAGAAATAATGCTTTCTCAGATTCCAAATATTCAATTTGCATATATTTTTTATTTTATGAATATTTTTTCTATGGAGCCATTTATTATTTTAAAGGAGTAATTTCCGACATAAGAGGTGAAATATGGTGGACACAGTAATTGCTATTTTGGGGCAGAAGTGTAGGTCAACTTGCAAGTTTTAACAGTTCTGAGAGATTTTAGTAGAGAAATTACCTCTTAAATACTGTGCTTGTCCTAAATATCTATGTGTGCTTTATCTTTTAAGCAGCATGACAGGCTATATAGTGGATTAGTTTGCATTGCATTTGACTTTAAAGAATGGTTTTCACGATGTCTGATTACAGGAATCTGTTGAAAGCCAAAAAAATCCACCTCTAAAACCCAGGATGCTATCTTAAGTTTTTTTAAAGGCCATCCAGATGATACATTAAAGACATAGGAAGTTTAATTAGGGGTATGACTTAGGTGATGTCAGGAACTCGTATAGTTGCATGTTCATGGTTCTGTAATACTTCAATGGTAAGAACTGCACACTAGATACACTGTGAAAAACACACCATTATAAATTAACTAATAATGTGTGGGATAACCAAGATGTCAATCCAGGAAAAAATGATGGTAGAAAAGTTTCACTGCATGTCCTTTGCAGAGGTCTGCTTTAAGCCATTTTACTAGGCTTTGAGCAGTTTTACAGGCTTTTGCCTCATCTTCCGTGGGAATATTTCTGGCATTCTGTTCCTACAAGCAGCTGGAAAGGGAAGGGGAAGACAGTCCTGAAAATATGTGCTTTTTGATTTGTCTGTGATAACTCTAATTAAGACTAGATGTCTCTTTTTCACATTGTGATCATAATGTCTCACTGTGGAAAAGGATAATTTTGTCTCCAGGCAACAAAGTTTTGTTATAATCATTCAAGTAATTTATATCATTCCAAGAAATATACTGCTTTAAAGGACTTATTGTACTGTTTGAAATGAGTCAACAGACTGACAAAGGGACTAAGATGATGGCAGGTGAGGTCTTAAGACGATACTTTACAAATACACAGAATTTATACATCAATATGTAGACTGTATTTAGTTAAATCTATTTACAGTATTTATGTACTGGCATATTTACTTTCTTTCAAAAGACAGCTTCACCTCCAGTTGTCACCTTGCATTTACAAAGAAGGCTTTTCCTTTCCACAAGCAGATGGCCTCATAGGCATGCTCGTGACAGCCAGTGTCAAAATTTGCAATGACTGTAATGCTGCAGGACCATGCTTAATAATACCTTGTAATACCTGCAGAAAAGCAAATCTACTCATTTATTTTTTTTTGTCTTTAACTAAAATACAGTGATTTTATTTTATTTAGGAAGATAAATGGCATGGTATAAAAATATTTAGGCTGGAAATTTAAAAATTACTGAAAAAGAATTTATATTTATTTAGTTTTACTTAGTCTGCAATGCTTATCAGAATTCCAGCCTACTAGAAGACTTGAGCATCCTTAAGAAATAGTTGCTACAGGGAAGAAATCTGCAATGAGATACCAAGACCAAAGGAACTGCACACTATGAAAAATAAGGTAACTATTTTCCGCTGATAAAAGATTTTATCCGAAAACTCCAAACAATATTCATCTCCACAAAAAGATATATGAGGAAAAAAAAAAAACATTTCAGGAGATACAGATTTGAGAAAGCAAACAGCTTTCCTAATACACTGTAAATAACAAGAAAAAATGAGAGAAATGTGAGACTTTATGTGATTAAACGTATTTTCAAGAAGGGATAAAAGAACAAATCACAAGGAATAGATATAGACATGAGTAAAAACGTAAAAAGTACATGCAGCAAGCAAATAGAGAAAAAAACTATACAGAAAAATAGTTTAGGCAGGCAGTCAATTCATTATTTGTTAATTTATTTGCAGTTAGGTTTCTAAACTTTCATTTTAGTAAAAAGATTTTTAATAAATGTGTATAAACAAGGAATGTGATGAAATGTTAGGGCAAAAAAATACTGCAACAAAGCAATTGAAACCCAAGGGAAGGAAGAATGCAGTAACTGAGATGATAAAGATTTATGGGATGAGGGTACTACATTATTTACTTTCTGTCTCAAAGGATCTTAGATAAATGGATTAGCTATGCTTTAAATGACCTTTCTGACACACAAAAAAGTGCAAAGGGAAACAATACTCCCACATAACCCCCAGCAAAGCTAGGGAACATAATTATTATTATCCAAGGCAGGACTGCTGTGAGGCTAAATAAAATTTGCCACAGAACATTCTTTGTCCTTTACTTCTGTGAAAATTGGTTCTGTAGAATTTCAGTTGAGAATCTGGCTGATTTATATATTGTTTGGTTCTTCCATGTACTCGGTAAGAAAACTTGAAACATCCTGGGAAGGAATTAGGAAGGAACAAAGCCTACTTGGCTGATAGGAGTACTGAGGGAACGAAGGAGAATGAACAGTAATCTAGAAAGCTAAAATAATGTCCTTTCTTATTTTCTATGTTTAAAAGACACACACACACAAAAAAATGTGTAAAGCTTTATTTAAAAATTTTGATTACTCTTTTTTATTAGTCGATTGCTCTGCTTCTGATAGAGATTCATATCCTGATGGTAGCTACAGGAATTTATTACATACTGCATTGACTCTAGAAGGATCACAATAGAAATTCAGTGAATGAAGCTGAGACTCCATGTAAAAAAAAAAAAACAACAAACCCTAATTTTCTTTCAACAAGACAACTTTTTATGAACTTCTTAATATTTGCAAATAATAATGGTCATGTGATACAGAAACTGACCATATGTGGATACCCTATATCTGAACTAGTAAACCTAAGCTGTCTTCCTAATCAGAAAGAGAAAAATAATTTGGTTTATTTAATTATAAAATGTATGTTAACATCTGGTCAGATGAGTTAGATAACATACTTGTCATTTTTTTATTTTGCTTTTTCCTCATATTTTCCTCATATGCAAAAATTAGAGGTGTATGATTCATTTCAAAGATTTAGACAATCTACCACATAGATTGTGGTAGACACTGGAGATATGTACAAGTTAATTTTCTATATAATTTTGAAATCTTTTGAGCATGGTATGAATTACATGCTAGTAAGGTCTCTTTGCTCAGTCCTCAGGGGAAGATACTAAAAGACGCAGTTCAGCAACTATTTTAGTTAGTTACAAGTTGGTTAGTTTAATTTGTTCAGTCTAAGATTTGATGAATACTACCTGTTATGCCAACAGTTAGGAAGACATTTTTCATGCTATATTTGTGTTGAAATAGTAAAAAATAAATTATGAGAAACTTTTTATTGTTAAGTTGCCACTATGTCCAGCTGCAGATATGTGTTAAAAGAAAATTTGTGGAGTAGTCACAATGGCATAGAGAGATACATGGCTCTCTTTTAATGCAAACTTTGCTATAATACATGTCAATATCTTCTTCTCTACAGGACATGAATGATTGTATTGTTTGACATCCCAATTAAGTTTATTTCAGGATTTTTTCCTGGTTTTAGATCTCTGTCTCTCATTTGAGATTCTAGGTCCTTTGTGTCTTTTCAGCATTAACAAACCAGAAAGAGCTGACCTTCCTATTATAAAGAAAAAACTCATTTCATATAAGCATTAAATTATGTGCTGAATGCATTAAAATTTTGCCATACCTACACCTAAAAATCTTCTTTTTTCTTCTGTATGGTGATATGGAGAACTTGACTGTTCTGTGAAAGGTCTTAACATATTTTCATTAATATACAAATGAATGAGTGGAGACTTGCCAGTTTACTTCTCATTGAGATGCAAAAGCAAAAGGCAAAAAGGGGACAAAGATAAAAAATGTTGCTTTATGTGTTAAATAACGCACTGTCTTCTTTAAGAGAGTTCTGGAAGGTAAGCTGCAGTATCATTTCTTGACCATGCATTTACTTGTTAATTTTCTTTCTGTCTCTGCTTTGAACCACTGCACCTAGCTGTTTCCAACACAAAGACTAAGCATTACTTGAGGTGGGGGTGGGGACCGTATTTCATTCTAAATTCTTCCCCCAAAGTCAGTATCAATGAAAATTACTCCGAGTTTAGGTTCTTTTTACCTACAAAGTCCTCCAAAGGACTCCATTCCAGACTTCACACCTGTAAGGGTTCTCAGTTCTTACCCAAAGGTATGGAATACAATCATTAGAGTTATAAAATAAACTGACCTACCAGTGGGGGACAGTATAGCACTCCCAGTGTTTCATACACTTTGAATTGAAATATAGATGTATGTAGAGTGTTTCAGAGGACCGTGTGGTAACCATATTTCATAGGCTATCAGATGTTGCTCAAGGGACACCCAGGGCCAAGCACAACAAAGAAACTGTGAGTAGCCTGCTCTGGAGGGAGAAACTCCCAAGCAATGAGGACACAGACCATGCTATGCCATCTGTTCTTGTGGTCACAAATTGGTCTGTGCCGTTTTATTTACCAGTATAGACATAACTGTGTTTGCAAATTAATTCAAATAATTTCAGTACATGTGAGTAACATGTGAAAAAGTTGTCTTATAAAGCTAAACCAGCAGGACTTAAAATAATCCTAGACTTATTTATTTCATGTCTGTCAAAATCAGATTCTTATATTTAGAACCCCTCAGCTTCCAGGGAAACAGATTCAAATCTGTGCAAAATTTTTGTTAAGAAATGTCTGACAGCAGAGAAACTGAAAAGCCACAACTACAAGCTTATGTTCTTAGTACTCATCTTCACAGGCACACCTGATTTGCAGACTGGAGTGAGCTTCTGTCTCTTGGAAAGCTATATTTGAGACAGCAGCTGAATACAGCATGACAGCTTGAAGTCTACTTGGCTTTGTAAGATGGGTGACTGGCGAACAAATTCAATAGAAGTGAAAACGGTATAGTTAAACTTACAAAAAAAATACCCTTTTTTTTTTTTTTTTTAATGAGATGTCCACTCTTGGTGATGCTTCTGCTGTAATTCTGAAGCCTAATAATGCAAATAAATGGCAACACTCCATTTCTACCTATATTCACAGTTTTCTTTGCACTGTATGTTAGTGGTAAATTAGGTGAGGGTTAACGTCTAGATCCCAACAGCTACTTAGGTGCCAGGAGCAGAAATTTAAATTATACTTAATAATCTAAGTCCAAAATTCAAATTTGACTTCTGAGGTACATATTTTATTTGCTGTTATATAGCCAGCCTTTTTTTTTTAACTACTCTGAGCAGCTCTCCAGCCTACATCTGCATATTGGGTGCAGGTGCAGCCCATGGAGAACCATGTTGGAGCAATCAACCCTGCAGTCCATGGAGGATGCCACACTGCAGCAGGCAGATGTGCCCTGAAGGAAACTGCAGCCTGTGGAAAGCCCATGCTGAAGCAGGCTTCTGGCTGGAATGGTGGCCTGTGCAGAGGAGCCCATGCTTGAGCAGGTTTTCTGGCAAGAATGGTGGCCCATGGGTGACTCACACTGGAGCAGTCTGTTCCTGAAGGACTGCACCCTGTCAAAAGGGTCCGTGCTGGAGCAGTTCTTGAAGAACTGCAACCTATGGGACTAACCCTCACTGGAGCTGTTTGTGAAGGACCCCATGCTGGACCAGGGGAAAAGTGTGAGGAGGAAGGAGCAGCAAAGACAACGTGTTATGGACTGACTGCAACTCACATTCCTAATCCCTCCTGAACTGCTCAGGGGGAGAATGTAGAAGAGTCAGGAGAGAAGTTGAACCCGGGACAAAGGGTTTTGGGGAAAGTTTTAGTTTGTTCTTATTTCTCACTATCCTACTTTGTTATTAACTGGCAATAAATTAAAGCAATGTTCCCCAAGTTGCATCTGTTTTGCCCATGACTGTAACTGGTGACTAAGTTCCCTCCTTTTATCTCAACACACAAGCTTTTTATTTTATTTCCTCCCCTTGTTCTGCTGATGGGGAGAGAGTGGCTTTATGGCATCTGGCAGCCAGTCAACATTAACTCATGGCAATTCAGTTGTATTCAGAAACCAGATAAATTTCCAGTTGAGTTCTCAGGACTCAACCTGAAGCATGCTGGAACCTCTCCAATTTTACTTGTCACACTGGAGAAAAAGTCAGTGGAGACCTTGTTTTATTTTAAGTTCAGATTCAAAGAGTGATTGAGAAGGCACCTGCTGAGACAGGCTATTTCAATTCTTCTGCTTAAAGCAGGGTCTGCTAGAGCAGATTAATCAGGACTGTGTCCAGTCAGTTTTTTAATATTTCTGAAGTTAGAAACCACAAAACCTCTCTGGGCAATCAATCTGTTGCAGTGTTTAAGAACCCCAAGGCATAAAATGTTTTAAATGTTTAAATGTTTTTAAATTAAGTTCTTATGTCCAGTGATTTTTCTCTGCTCCAGTATGCCCTTCTTTATCTTGCACTTGCAAGCCCAGACCTGGACCCATCACTCTAAATGCATCTTACCAGTGCTGAATAGAGGGAAAGGATCGCCTCCTGTGACCTCCTGGCAATACCCTTCCTAATGCAGCCCAGGACACTGTTGGCTGCCTTTGCCACAAAGAGACATTGCTGACTCATGTCCAGTTCAGTGTCTACTCTGACTGCCAGGTCCTTCTCTGTGAAGCTCATTTCCAGCTGCTCAGTCCCTCTAAATGGCACTACGATCATCTGGTGTATTGGCTGCCTCCTCTCCCCACCTTTACTCTCACCTGAGACTTCTGTAAGGTGTACTCTATCTTGTTATCTGTGCCATCAATGAAGAGGTTAAACAGAATTGACCCCATTACCAGTCCCTGAGGTACACCACTGGAGACTTGCCTCCAGCTGATGTTTGTGCCATTGTTCACAACCCTCTGAGCCCAGCAGTACTACCAGTTTTCAGTCTACTTCACTGTCCACTTACCTAGTCCATACATCATCAGTTTGTCTTATCAGAATGTTATGGGACACACTGTTAAAAACCTTTTCAAGCTCCAGATAAACAACATCCACAGCTCTCCCCTTACCACCCACACCAACTTTCTCTGAATCATCTAATAGAAGGCTATCAGGCTGATTAATTCCTTGTCCCTTTGTAAATCCATTCTTGCTTTTCCCAGTCACCTCCCTGTCCTTCACATGTTTTCCAGAATTATCTGCTCTGTCACCTTCCCAAGCACCAAGGTGAAGGTGTACAAATTGGAATTCCCCAGATCCTCCTTCATGCACTTCTTGAAGACAAGTGACATGTCCTTTCTTCAAGATCCAGTAACCTCCCCCAAACTCCATGAGCTTTTCATTATTTTCAATCGTGTCTTTACATTGATGTTGGCCAGCTTTTGTTGGCAGTTGGAAGTACTCAATGTTAGAGGAAAATCTATCAGAACCACTCCAAAAGCCTGAAAAAGATGAGGTTGATACAGCTCCATGACCCCAGGTGCAATCAGTAGTGAGGCAAAAGGTGTATGCTCATCAGGCGTGGACACTCACAGGATGAACACGTACACCACAGATACACATGGCCACCTGCACAGATCACAAGCAGACATTCAGTGCACCCACAGAAAAAGACAAACAGCAGCAATGGCCTCATCCTGCTCCTTTCTGTCTGAGCAGGATGGCAGTTCACTAGTGGGGAAATATATATATATGTATGTGTGTGTGTAAATAATTAAATAAATATGTACAAGATGGGTCTTACCAGCACCTGGTCTCAGACAGCCCCACTACAGCTGCTGGTACAGACTTTCACACATGGCTAGGTCTGCCTCTATCAGACACTAAAGGAAGAAAGGTTTGGATTTGGGATGGGGGTGGTGGTGGGGTGGTGGTGTGTGTGTGTGTGTCCCTTTCTGTTTTTTTCCCTAAACCCCTAATTATTTAATGAAATTGTATATCTAAACACACTTTTAGATACCTCTTTATCTTAAGCATTTTAAAATCAGGAATTGGGCTTCTAGATCCTTCACTGGACTGACCCTCGCATTTCAGGCTGTCAGATAAATCTAATGACAGAATTAAAAGGACTTGTAAAGTAGACTTCTGAAGTAATCAGGAAAAAGTAGAAGCAGTCGTATTAACTGACAAGAAACCACCTTTTATAAGGAAAACACCTGTTAAGATATTACTTAAGAAAATGTATTTGGGGGATGAATATCGTTATAGGTGGCTCTTTGTCTTTAAACACAGATAAAAATTTAAGTTCTAAACCTTAAAGGAAGTTTTTTATTTCAGTCAAATGATGGTAAAAAAGGGTATAAATCTGATTATATTAAGACTGAGAGTGAATGAAATAATAAAACGTTCTTTTGTATACCATTTCTATTATACCCTGTTCTTTACTGTTGCTGTTACCATCACCTGAATCATACTCTACAGAAAAAAAAAAAAATATTACAATGTCATATTGAAAATTCAATTCAGGCATATAAACTTCTGTAGTGTCACAAAAAACAGATAACACACCGAGAAAAACACCAGCAGCGCCTGCCAAGAGAAGGACTTTGACTGAAAGGCTAGGAAAACCTCAAAAATTCCCAAAGCTATTTGGTCACTTATAGCATTTGTTTGCTGACCAAGCCAGGATGGTTTAGGGTCTTGAAGAGCAAAATGGTAGTCTGAGGAAAGATTAATGGAATTGGAGGAATGTTTTTTGAACCAATAGTGCCTAGTTAGGGCAGAATATATAAATAGAAGAAAAATACTGAGCTTGAGCTTTACATGACAATAGTTTTTATGTTGTAATAATCATTTACTACAGCTCAGCCAGTACAGTTTGCTCTAAGAACAAAAAATGTGTGGAGAATATGGGGTCTCCATCTAAAGGAATACTAATTTTTCCTAGTTCTCTCCATTGTTTAGATAATTCTATTGTAAAAAGAAATAAAAAGAGAAATTACAAAAAAAAAAAAAAGGAAAACAAGAATGTAAGAAACAAAACAATCAGTTAAATAAGTCATAGGAAAGTATGCAATGTCTGGTTTAGAGAGTTGACTAAAGCTTACTTTGAGATTTCCTGTGAAAGTTCTGTCAAAACTGGAAAACTTTGTTTTTAAGCCAGAATTAAAGTTTTCATTAATATAATATGAATTTAATAGAAATATTGGGGTTTTGCCAAAATATTGTGAAAATGGAAAACTGCTGACTTGCATGCTACTGGTGATTATCATTTGCTGTTTCCCAGCTGAGATGTCTTTCATGTTACACCTCTGATGATATGCTGCAGGCACAGACCCAATGATCCACACAGGACTCGGGCAGGCTGACTGTATCAGGATAGAGCATACAGCCAGGGAGAGTTAGAAAAATTAACAAAAGCCTCTGGTAACTAACCAGGCACCCAATAACTTTCAAATCACAGAAGTGGTATTTCTGAATGATTTCCCTCCCGCCCCCCCCCCCCCCCTTTTTTTTTTTTTTTTGTTGCTCTTGTTCTTTAATAAATTAGCTGTGGAAGAAAGAAATTAGTTGAATTTCCTCAAAAAATTCTGACAATATCTCTCCTTCAACCTTTTGCTCCTCTAATGAACTGAAAATGTGCCCTCCAGCCACCTGAAGTATTTGAAATATTTATGCTACACTATGTTCACAGAAGGCAGAGAAAACTCTCCAAAAGGTGTGAAGACACTGTCAGTTCTCTGTTGGGCAATGCTTCTGGAATAGCAGTTTCCTGACTGTTCCTAGTGTCTTTTCACTAAGCCAGAAAAAACCAAAAAATATGGCTGTGTGGGGAGAATGGGGAATTCTGGAATATATGCAAAGCAAGTAAAATAAGAAAATAAAAGAGGAGAAATATGCTGGAAAGAAAACACAGAGGGAGAATTCCAAGTAATATAATATGGGTATCTAAAAGAAAAAAAGTATTAAGGCAATCTTTATACTTAGGGAAAGGAAGATGCAATTAGAAACAGAAGAAATGAGATTGTCAAGTACCATAATTCCAGGATAAGAGGCTGAAAGGTGATTCATAGTAGAATAGAGCTGGGCTTTTAAAATTTGGATATTTACATGTGAATATGCAAGTCAGATAACGCTTTGTTCCCTTTGGCTTGTCATTTCTCTGTTCTATCAGCTCCTTATTTGGTGGGTGGCTTTGCAGACCGTATTACTATTCTTACTATAGCTTGTGTCTTTTTTCAACTAATACTTAGTATACACAAAGAAGCCTTGTGAAGAATAAGAATCAATCACTTTTTTCCCACCTTCCACTTTTTTCTATTGATCTGAGAGGCTAAAAAAAAAAGCTATCAGCTAATCAAAGATGAGTCTTTGACCCTTGGTACTGGGTAAAAACAAAATAAATAATTTATGCTTCTTATCTGAATAGATCTCTGGAATACACAAGTATGCACAGTGAGTTGCTCAAATCTGAAATTATAATGCCCTTTTCAAAATTATGAATTCCACTTTTGGGAATAGAAGTAGACTTCTGTTTTAAAAAAGGTATGTGTATAAAGAGGAAAAAAAATACCCAAGTTCTTTCTGGAGAATACTTCAAGTGAAAACAAATAGGGAACTAGTGCTCCTTCAGGCCAGCTGGCAAGTCAGGCCCCAGGTGCCCTTTTTGAGTCTGTGGAGTTCAGCACCTACAGGAGCGAGAAACATTATTTATGTATAGGTGAGCTTTTGAGGGTTTAGGGAGCTCACGTACTACACATTTGAATTTTTCACTCATGGACTCAAACATCCTGCTGAACCTATAATACTGCTTATTGACTTCAGGACCCGTTTGTGAACTTTTTCTTCTTACTGGCCTGTAGAAATTTGAATATATAGTATTCCCCTAAGCTTCACTCTGAATCAGGTCTCCATCCATACTCACTTCTTAGATCATATAGGCAATGAGAACAATAACAAAACGCTGCTTCTCTAGGACTGAGACAATTCCTGCATAGTTCTTCCTGAGCTTCATGCAACAGCCCTAATTACCAGCCTCCACACAACTGTCTGTTTATACTAGGTACAAATCTGTTTCCAGACTGATTGGGGTTCCCTATTTAATGTAGTGCCACCCAACATAGCAGATGAGTGATATTTCTGTAGTCACCTGTAGTCCTGTCCAGCTAGATCACAAAGTGAAATTCAAAAAGTCAAATAAGTGCTCTCAGGCATTTTGGACTGGCTGACAGATATTTTAGCACATCATACTCCTGTTAATGCAAACCATAATAATAATAGCATCTATCTGCAAAACCCAGTCACACTCAGTGAGGAGGGAGCAATGTGCCAGCTGCAGCACGTTGCTGGCAGAATGTAAGGCTCCTGGCTTACAGAAATTGTAATTGGATACATGAAAATGTACTAATGAGGAGCCTACAGGCAGCAGAAGATAATACTGGCTGTATTCTGTCCAGACAAACAATTTTTATGTCATTCCTCTGATAGATTTCTTCTGTGTTTTATTTGATAAATAGTAAATGAAAAAGGAGGAAGCTGGAGTATACCAGGAGACTTCGATAGGCAGCAAAAGAAAAACAATTGCCCAAATCATCCTCATTAACATAATACACTGAACAATAGACATCTGTAATGATTTTTTAAGTATTGACTCTGACATTCTGCAGTGAGTAACAGCTACCATCTCAGCTGACAGCAGCTGCCAACTGTGTGTGTAATAATTTTTCAGACTCCATGGTGCCTACAATAGACAGCAATTTTGTGGGTGCTAGGGAATGCATCAAGGAATTTAAAACAAAATCCTTTTTATTTTTCTCCCATAGCATTTCTGCTTATTATGACAGTCATAGCAACAGCCAAAAGCTTGATCAGAGAAGTGATGACTGCATATTTATAAGGTCCATAGCTCTTGTTTCCCTGTAGATTTTATGTCATTTCAGTCAGAAAATTGCCTCCAGACAAATGCAATAATAAATTGGAGAAATAATTTTCTGCTTTTTCTTTCACTGTGATGAGCCTGAACATGTAGGAAAGTGAGAAGATAGGGGTCATCATTAAAGGCTTACTTTGCTAGCACCAAATCATCTAGCTAGTGATTGTTTCATGATAAAGAAGAGTCTTTATGGGAAAACAAAACAAAAACCCACCAATGGCAAAAATGCCATGACCTAAAGAAAAAGATTATTTTTTTTCTTTGAAGTTAATGAAAAAGGATTAACGTCCTACATATAGAATCATAGAATCATTTAGGTTGGAAAAGACTTTTAGGATCATTGAGTTCAACCACAAACCTATTGCTGCCAAGTCCACCACTAAGCCATGTCCCAAAGTGCCACAACAAGGCTTTTTAAATACATCCAGGTATGGGGACTCAACCACTTCCCTGGGCAGCCTGTTCTAATGCTTGATAGCCCGTTCGGTGAAGAATTTTTTCCTAATATCCAGTCAAAATCTCCCTTGGCACAATTTGATGCTATTTCCTCTTGTCCTATCACTTGCTACTTGGGAGAAGAGACTGACACCCACCTTGCTACAACCACCTTTCAGGTAGATTTGAAAATTATAAACACATTTCTGAAAGCTAGATTAATTACATACATGTAAGTTGTCTGAAGTCATTTATGCAAAATCCAATAAAAATTGCATGTCCGTGATGTAAGGTTGCTGAAACTTAGATTAAATGCCTAGATTTTTTTGACGTTTTATGAGGAATGATCACTAATCATCCATCAATAGATGATCAATAATTCTAATTTATTGAGTTCAGAGTTACATATGGCTGATCACAAAGGAATGTCAACCACTATTCCCCCCCCCCCCCCTTTCTTGTTATTGGGAAGCTGAGTCAGAATGTCAAAAAAGCTTGTTTCAATTACTTGAATTTACAATAAATATAATTATTCTGAGAGTGTAAATATAAATGTGCTCTTAGAAGAAGGGATTAACATTGTCTGTTTTAAGATATTAGGGCATTTACATCCTCTATTGCAGGTGCCTAATTTTAGAAACTTTCTCACCTTAGGTATTACATCTGGAGTAAAAGATTCCTTCTGCCGGTCACTAAGTTCTGCTACTTCTCTACATCTGGAAAGAAAAAAACAACAGGAAGAACATAAACAATACAGTTTTTCTAACTAGAGAGAGTGACAGAGTAGTTTCCTAATTTAGAGGTGTGAATAAGATAGTGTGATGCCTCCCACTAAGAGTGGGTGCTTAACAAGGAGATCCAGCTTTTCCTTAACCTGAATAAATTCAGAAAAGTGTATGAGATGCTCTGATTATCTGATAAGTACTAATAGGAGACCTTCTTGTCCTACTGCTGAGCATGAGACCCCCTGTAGCAAATACTGAATTGTGGTGGGTTGACCTTGGCTGGATGCCAGGTGCCCACCAAGCCACTCCAACACTCCTCTCCTCAGCAGAATGTGGGGGAAGAAAACAAGATGAAAAAAAAGGTTGTGGGTCAAGGTAAAGGCAGTTTAATAAAGCAATAGAAAAGGTTATGCACCTGAAAACAAAAGGTGTTATTCTTTACTTCCCATCAGCACATGGTGTTTGACCACTTCCCAGGAAGCAGGGCTTCAGTATGCATAGCGGTTGCTCTGGAAGACAAATGTAAATAACAAATGCCTCCCCTCCTCCCCTTCCTCCTCCTTTCTCTTAGCATTTATATCTGAGCAGATGTCACATGGCATGGCATATCCCCTTGGTTGGTTTGGGTCAGCTGTCCTGGCTATGTCCCCTCCCAAGATCTTGCCCAACCCCAGCCTACTGGGGGTGGGGAGGGGGGAAAGTTGGAGAGGCAGCCCTGATGCTGTGTGAATGCTGCTCACCAGCAGCCAAAACACTGGTGTGTTACCAGCACCTTTCTAGCGACCAATACAAAGCACAGCACTATGGCTGTTAAAGGCTGCTGTGGGGCTCAGCCACAGACCCAATGCAAGAATCTGTAGAATCCAAGGATGCCATTAGGCATAACTATAACTTAGTGGTAATCACTTGAGGTGGAGTAATAGAACTATTTTGTTGCTTCCAAGTATTCTTATAAATTGAGCTTCAGATAGTCTTTGGATAAAAATGAAATTTAGTGATACGAAATAAAAATCTTGAAAACAGGAAGCTGAGCTATCATTTCCATGTGTACACTAATAGCCAAGCTCCTTCTTGTACTGCTGCTGACTTCATAACTCCTGTAATGTGATGTTCATGCCCATGTAATTAAGAAAGATGTCCTAACTGAGAACAAGTGATAGCCTTGAAATCATGTTTTCCCAATAGCTGAGGGAGAAATTCAGGTATTCTACTTACTGGATATATGTCTGGTTTGCTGCTTATAATAATAAAAATTGTAAATTAAAATTGAGAGCACTGTATCTGACTCATCAAATGATTTAGCTTCCATTCTTCTTAGTTTCCAATTTTAGCTTCTAGCTTTTCATGCAGGGATGATTCTGAGGAAATGCAAAAATGCAGAATTTATTACACTGGGGAAATTTAAGTAGATGTTCCCTTGGCTTCAGGATTTCAAATGCAACTGTTTCAAGCACTTAGCCTAAAGAACTGCAGCCAACCACAGCCTAAAATGGTATCACCTTTACATTCACAAGTTGTTTTTCATCAATTTCAGCCTGCGAGAAAAAGGATGATCTAAATTTCTTGCGTAAAATGTTATGTATTACACTCCTGACATTAAAATTCAGAAAGTACCTTTGAAAAATCATCCACAGTTCAAATACAGATCAGTTAACCAGACCTTGATCTCTGGGTTGTAGACACACAAGCCTCCTACTGGCTCCACATCTTCAGGAGTTTCATTTCTGCAGGGACAAAAGAAATTACTGTTTATACTATGGGATATTTGTAGGTCCCCAAAACATGGTCAAAATAGACTATATAATAGACAAAAAGAAATACAATTAAACTAAATAAATGTCTTTAAAAGGCAGTGGACATCGCACATCTAGTAGTGGTAGCCAGAGATACTTCTACAGTAAGAGTACTTCTTCAAAGCACAAACTTACTTTTTCATATTAAAGTGTTATTTTCTGTGAATAAAAATATTAGAATATGCATTGTCAAACTGTTCTTCCATGTTTGCCTTTATAAAAAGAACAGAATAAGGGAGAAATTAAAAATCAATTAAAAATATAATCTTCTCTGTAGACATCCACAGTCTTATCAGAACCTGGATAGGCAAGTAGCACCAAACCACAGTAACTTCAAAATGCTCTTTTTTTTCCACATTCACCATAATCTAGATGAGCTGGAACTTCCATTTTGTAAATTGTTTATACCCTGATAAAGTGATTCTAAGAAGTCAAAGGCTTTGGGAAATTACTTGTGGCATATGAAGGCAGGGACCCCAGGCAAGGTCCTTTATTGCATATGTAAGTGCTGGTTATATACAATTGCTTATCCGCCCATTTTCCACCCTGGAATATGCCTCTGTGCAGCAAAGCACCTTTACAGCCAGTTCATGCTCCACCAAGCTGTTTACTCCCTCCTTGCCCACCTGAGAGGGTCTCTTCTTCCCAGATCAGGATTTAAGCTGTGGGAGGCTTTGGGCAGCCCCTCACTGCAGACAGGTGTGCACAGAACTGATGTGCAGGTGAGCTCCGAGAGCCACATTTAGTGCCGGCTGCTTCCTCACTGCATTTTAAGGCACAATCACTCTGCAGCCTGGCACCCAGACAGTGAACGAAGCCTTTTCTCAGAAAGGGTCCTCAGTTACTAGTAGATAGATGTGTTTTTCAAGGTGGTTTTATATCAGAAAGTTCTGTAATGTGTAGGTAAAAGGTACAGTACATTGGGAAAAAATAGTTTGCTTCTATCATGAAGTAGTAATTCCGTTTCTGTGTACTGTTCAGTACTGCAGCGGACTAGAAAGGCAGTGTCACAACCCTGTCCGATATGTGCATTTATTAACATAAAAAAAGAATAAAGGAATGGAACAGCTGGCTCATTTCTCTTCCAGGTACATTCACGTATTTATTTAATTGCATTACTTAAGCATTTAGCGAACACATTGCCTAAGCTCCTGGTCTTTCAAAACACAACTGTTGAGGGGTGATAGGTTGGCGAGTTTCATACAGTGTTTAATACCTTAGCAAAGTCTCATTTCCCCAGTTACAGCCATAGGCTAGTAGTTTGTAATATTCCTCTCCACAAAATATCACATTAATGGAAAAAAAAGAAGAAAACCATAACTGTGAAATATAGCCTTAGTAGTTCTATTAGGTTTTGATCTCTCCTGATCTTCCACGATTTTCCAGAAGAGGCAGACTAATGCCATTTCTGTTCATGCCGCTTCCAAGGCTTTTTTCTTTCTCTGGAAAGTCTCTTCCATTGGAGTATCAGGGAAAACTTTCAGCTTAAAAACCACAGCTATACCATTTCCTGAGAAGGCAGTCTGGAAAAAGAGAAAGAAAACTGTCCATTTGAATGCAGCTCAGGGGAGCATAATAAATTCCAGTTTCTTTTTCCTACTATTTTAAGATATTCCCTATGTTATAAGATTTTAAAGTTGCCCTGCTTTTATGGTAACACTCATGATAGTTTGCCATTATTTTTATTCATAAATTCCATGGCTTTAAAAAAAGTCTTTGTCATTTTGTAGGGTGTTATTTTTTAAATTTCTTCTATGAGGGATGATCTTCAAAAAAACAATTGCAGACTATGCTTGCTCAGCTAAATCTCTCTACGTGTAGAGCTACTTTGTTCCTTGCATCATCAAAGTTGTACAGGAATAGTGTCTTGACAGCTTGCATTTGACTTGCTTATACAAAATGATCTTGTGAAAATTAACTTCACAGAGAAAACTTCACTGTATTTGTAAAATTATATTGTCTGGTTTTAAAATTGTGGTACTTTTTTGGACCAAAATTGTTAGTCACACTACTTTGCTGACAGATTTTACCATTAGGAAAAACAAAGATAAAGTGGTTTTTTGGTTTATTTACCAAGAATATTCACACAGACCTATTTCTGTTAACAAAAGACAAACTGAACCAGACCCTTTTCAGTTTCTCTTCTCCAGATCTAAGCTGCTTTTTTCATGTTTTTACAGTATTTGTTTTTCTCACGCTTTTCCTTAGTCAAGCTAGAAATGCCTTTCTCACTGTGTCTGGGTTTCTTTTTTTTTACTACTGTACTTTGTTTCTTTCTTTTTCTTTTCTTTTTATTTCTTCTTGGTTTTTTTGTTTGTTTTTTTTTTTTTTTTCCTACATTACTTGTCTGAAAACCCTCCAAAATCTTAACATCACAAATAATGCTCAGATATAAAATTATTTCAAATAGCACAGGGAAATGTAAATGATCCCTCATCACTTTTACAAATGGGCACTGCTACACTCAATACAGTCAGGAAAATAGCTTACAACCAAAAATTTGCTAATTTTTAGTGGATAATGCATGGAGAGTGTTTAAAGACCTTGATTTTTTTGCTTGAGGCTCCTTTGTAATTGCCACTACTTATGTTTTAAGGATTGGTCTATTGAAACTCAGATTGGTAGGTGAGATTTCAGTGAGACAGCTTTCTCTGTCCCCAAGTTACCTCTTTCTACTTCAGGAAATGGCACACTTCTCCTTTATTGCTTTTCTGTTCTATGAACCCTCTTCTCTTGTATAAATGAGATTCATGAAAATATCATTCCTTTTTCTTTTTTTTTTTTAAAAAAAAAAAAAAACTTTTTGAACTGCTTTAAGAAGATTCATTAGCTAGCCTGGCTGCATATGTACAGTTGTGTATCACTTGAGCTGTTAAGAACAGTGCAACGCCAACTAATCTGAATGAAGGCTTCTCTTGAACCTGTTCAAGTTAATGGGAGTTTTGTCATTCACTTTGATGAAGCCAGGATTTCATTGCAGTTGGGAAGTTATTTTCTTTCTCTCTGTGGTAATATTTCTTTCTGTCATGACAGAGAAGATCTGATAAAAAATAGTTTAGCTTGATGAAGAGCTACCATCTTGAAGTAAGGGGATTTGTATTGAAATGTGTTTCTGCAGCTAAAGGAATTCTATTTGCTTTATTCAGAGGTTAGATAATTTGAAATATATTCATAAAATTTTATTTTTATGAGCTTTAATGACTAAGGATTAATTCAGGGAAAAGGATCTACAAAACCAGTTTGCTGACTCATCACCAGTGCTGTCTAGTTATACAAACATATATTAGGAATGTATATGAATTCCTTCAGTGGGCTAATTATTATGCAGCTTGGTAAAAGTTTATGATTATTTCAGTTAGTATTAAAGGATATTCAGATATTCAGAAATCAAACAGTCAGACAATGAAATTATGTCATCAGTTCCATGACAGTGATTGCTAAGTCCATCATTGGCCATAGGAAAAGTGTGAAAGAGGAAAACATAAGAACTGGGAGCATTTTCCCTCTTGGAAAGAAAAAATCAAAATCATCACTGAAAGCTTAGAGGACAAACACTTTGCAGTGGAAAACATTTACTACATTCTCTTAACCAGGACAGTGTGAAGAGTTCTGTTATGATTGCTGGTAGAGAAGCCGCTTTCAAAACATTGAGGCAACAAATGCAAGAAAGCAAGAAATTAGTCACTGATATCTTTATTACTTCTGAGTCAGCCAAAGGTGGTTGCATATAATTTTAACACCTTGCTTTGACTTTGCTTGTCAGCTTTTAACACCATGCAGAAGGGAAATTTGGGAAAATGCTGAATGTGCCAGGTTGCAGTGTGGATGCCCAAAATGGCATGTACTTAAATATGTCACATATAGCTCAGCATGTTGCTGAACTATTTATGTGTAACTCAAAAAATACAGATTATTTCTTTACCTTACCTGATTGGCTTATCTTTCCAAGAATGGGGAATTCCTAAACACAGCCATAATTTTATTTAGTCTAGAAGACCAGTGGTAATGGGTTAGTTAAAAGCAAGCAAGCAAACAAAAAAACCAACCAAAAAATCTCCACAAAAAAACAACAAAGGAAATGGAAGGCAACTTTGTGTTTAAGTTTCAGCAAAATAAATACACTGAAATGACACTTTTTGCTAACGTCAATTTTATACACATCTTCTACTGGCACCAGTCTTGTAGTAGAAGCCAGTTTTAACAACCTGGCATCCGCAGGGGAAGTGCAGGTATACGAGTCACCTGAATGACTCAAAGCTAGCAGATGTTCAGTGAATATTTAGTGTCTTTATTCTGTCCTATTCTACTTGTTAATTTAAAATGAAGTATTTTAAATCAAAGCAACTCATTTTGTTGTTTGCACATCAGACCATAACATCTGCTCCCACATATGTAAAGACAGAAGATCAAACTCCATGCTGATTTCTATATACTACTCTGTTTCTAGGGTTTATCACATATTCCCTGCTATGGCATTTTAGTTTCAGGGAACTGCAGCATAGAATTTGATTCATATCACTGTGGCAGTACTTTTATGCACTGGTAAATTCTTGACTGTTAAAATTCAATGGAAAATTCTAGTGTGTGGTTTCTAACAAAAAAGTCTGTTTAAAACACATTCACTTAACACATGTGTAGGGAATTTGCACAGCACTTACATGTCTTTGTTCTGTCCCACTAGTGTAGGACAATCTAGGGCAAGCTCCAAGAATCAAAGTCTCCTAGATTTTTTTCCTTGTGAATACACCCCATCTACTCTCTTCCTTTCCTAGGTGATGCAGTGGTTTATACTATCTTCATAAAGAACAAAAATCTTCAACTCAGAGCTCTGCATATACTTTATTTGTTGTGGTTTGTGCTAGGTAGAAGAACCTGGCTACATATTGCAGCTTCAGTGAACACAGGTGACTGTTTTTCTATTTCTTTGTATGCAGCGTTCACAAGCCTTTTCCATCCACCTTGAACCACAAAATACTCCCGAGTTAACCTGCATCATTGGCTTTCCACATGCATGTGGAAACTTTCACAATGCTTAGTGAACGTTTCAACATATAAGTACAATGAATGAATGAACTTCATTCAGGAGAAGAAGATGAAGACCAGTGGTATATTATATACCTTTAGCACAGAAACTTCCATATTATTAAGTTACAATTTAAGTAGATAATATATATTGTTTAAGCAAGAAATTATATTGGAATAGGAGAGGGTCAGTGCATTGAAGTGTTTGGCGCTGAATTAATGGTTCAGGTTTGTGGATAACTGGCTAGCTGAAAAAGGTCACATAGACATAGTCCAGCTGGCTGGACAAAAATGCACATCGCTCTCAGCTTATCTGAAGTAAAGCAAAAATACACGGTCTTTGGCTGTTCTTGTTACACAATAACAGGAAGATTTCAGTGGGAAAAGAATGTTGCAGGTGGGAACAGATAACTACAGAAGAGAAACTAGGGGCGGGCTTGATATTTAGGCAACTAACCAATAATGAGCTTAACTTTTGTAATATGTATGAGCTAATTATAACAAGGCATAAAAGGTGACTGTAAGGGACAATAAACGAAGTCTGCTGATCACTCATATCGAGTGACTGTGTCTTCCCTCTGTCGCGACACAGGTTTGTACTTCCTATCGGTATCATCTGGTTCCCTGTCCTCAGCACATCTGTGGTTCAAAGCTGTCCATAAGAACCTTTATGGTCCTACTAGATCTTAGAACATACAGCATACACCTTAGTAAGAGTTTGTACTTTAGTTTGCTCTCAAAACCCCTACTCTGTGGAGAAGAAAAGCTTCCAAAAGGCAAAGGAAAATGAAGTAAATGGAGATGATACATTAATTAAATTTAGAAATCACACTCTGAAAGAAAATGTTAATGTAGACACAGCCATTAGTAAGTGATTCACATATACGCATATGACTACATTTTCATACATTCTTACTTTGTTATTGCAGAGAGAGAGAGAGATCAGGGAATTACTCCGATGGGAGCATGTAAGAGACTGACAAATCAATTTAAATTCAAACCTTACAACCATACTTTGCTACATTACTTAAAAAAATTCTGGCAAATTCTCCATTCATATACAATATTAATCATCATCATGACGTATACAGAACCATTAGGCTTTAACACATATTCTACACTGTCTGTGGGTATACTATACCATGTAGACAGTAACCATTGAATTTTGATGGCTATGGTCTTTGGTTGTTCCCAATGGGATCATTTGGGCTTGAGAGCTTTGAGGACAGAAGCTGGAACAAAAATGGTCTTGTCTTCTTTCACTGATGTTTATGGTATTGTCCCTCTCAAAAAAGGGGGTTATCACCTGCTCTTGATACTGCTTTTCTTCTTTTGTTTTGTCTTGCCTTTCAGCCTTGTTATATTATAGCTAATAGGAATTGAATCCTGCTTAGTACCCTTAAGTATAGATGTTAAAGGCCTCTGCTTTGGTTACATGATGATAGTATGCTTTCTTCTGAAGTTAAAAAAACCCCAGGGTGCTCAGGTGTGCTAAGGTCTTTAAAATGAAAGATAAAGTGAAAAATGCAAGTTTTGGAAGATAGTTTATTTTATGTGATCAGATTAAAAATATGATACAATGAACTTTTCCTCAAAAATTTTGGAAATTGGAAATGTCTGAAGATGTGGATCTGCATTTCAGGACTCTGTCCATCTAAAAAATAAATAAAATATATATCTAAAAGATACACTTCTTATACATCTTCCATTGAGTATCTGCCTCTATATTGCATATTTTTTAGTTTTACGGATTCTCTTTTTTTTTTGTTTGAATCCTACTACCTATAAATTTTATACAAATGTATTTTCTCTAAAACAATCATATTTTGATTTTTTGAGTTTTTGATCAGAACTTAAAATTTGAGTTTTAAGATCAGAAGTCTTAAATGCTCATAAAAGTGTGCTTGGAAAATAGTTATAATAAGAAAATATACTCAAGATTAAATGATTAGATTAAACGGCATTGATGATCACAATTGATTTAATTTAATTTACCAGAATAGAGATTTCTTAATAAGGACTTATTGATTAACTTGATGCATCTGTTATATCAACTGGATCTCTATTTTAAATATGGTGCTACTGAAAAAAATAAAAATAAGCTTTCAAGTAAGCACAGGCTCAGCTAGTTACACGTTATGATCTACTGGTATTAAAACTCATATGAGTTTTCCAGACTGAAGTAGTTTCTTAGAAGTTTGACTTCACATTAATGTAATTTAAATTTGAGTTTTGTAAATTTGAATATTCTTTTTTTAGTAGAAAAAAGGAAAACTATTTTTTTTTTAATTTTCTTTTAAGGAAAGCTTCTCTGATCACCTTGAAACTATAATCTAGACTTCTTTAAGGTGTGTTCTCACACTTTTTTTCCAAGTGTAAGTATTTGGAACTAGTTGTCAGATGATAAGGAGCTCTCAGAAGTTTCTGTTTAAATTCCTTTTCAGATTCTTTCATCAACAGCAGGAAGACATTATTATTCTGAAACTTTTGTTGCCTGTGGTGATGCCGTGAGCCATATTGAGAAGAGGTAGTATGCTTCTACAACAAAGCAACAAACCTAGAAACGCCTTCAATTCCTAAAAGCTTTAAATTGGTCTGGATGCTAAATAAAAGGCAGTAGATATGTTAAGGATTGTCTGTAACTTGGTCAATTTTCTCTATTGTACTATTTTTAAAATTGTTAAAAATAATTATAGGTATTTTCTATCAAGAATTGGAAACTCCCAGGTGTTCAGGAGAGGCTGGAAGAACACAACAAACACCCTACTGGGTCAAAGCAATTCTCCTTTTAGACCAGACATGAGTCTCTAGCAGTAGCAGTAGGATAAGCTGTATAGCTTGACCAGTTTCTGCAGTAATTTTCCTCATGCTCCCAGTACAATTTCTATATAAGGACTCTGACTAATCTTTTTATGACCTCTTTATGGACTTGCTTCTCATGAATTTGACCCTTTTTTTGAGATTTCTGATACTGGCTGCTTCCATAGTGTCCTGTGGCAGCGGACTGTGAAATTCACTTCCCACTGTGTCAAGTACTCTGTCATATTTGTTCAAACTCTTGTACTTTAACAGAATGCTTCCAATTCTGTTTGTGAATAGCTAATCAAGGCTCTTAATGACTTGATAAACCTTGGTCATAATTCTCTTCAATTATTTCCTCTCTGAATTTAAGATTACCAGCCTTTACAGCACTTCCTCACAAGGCAACATCTTCACTTCTCATGTTGCTATTCTCTGTCCTTTCCCTTATAATCCTATATCCTTACAGATATAGGAGACCAGAACTACAAAAGATGGAGAAATCATTTTACCTCTATAAAACTTTTCTGTGTGCACACCTTGAGTACTACATTGCCTTTATGAGGAAAGCCTAAAAATGCAGGGATTCTTCATGAGACTGTAGCTAAGTGTTACTTCTGTATTTGGCATCACGTAGGCAATCTTTACCTTTACGTATATTTTCATATATGTAAATACATATATATTTCTTTACCTATACATATATTTTCATTCATCCAAATTGAAGCTCATCTTTTAGTTCACTCAGTTTTGTGATGTCCTTGTGGAGTTTCTTATCATCAGCACGGTGTTTGACTGTCCAGCAGACCTTATTAACATCTGCAGAGTTGGGTATCTATTTCTTTACTCCCTTTCCCAGATCATTAATGACAGTATTTTAAATCTTTCATCATTCCTGATTATTCTGTTTTCAAGACCACATTAGATAAACTATGACTTTCATGCCACCAGGTTGAATTTGAGCTGGATGACTCCAGAAGTCCTCTTCAGACAACTCGTCTCTTGTTTTGTGAATACAGCCAGGCCCAGCATTGATCCATTGCATGCAAAATAGAATAATACTTTATATTTGTAGCGTATAGCATTAAATTCTAGCAAACAATATTTTTAATATTGTTTTGTTTTAACAATGCTATCTCAGAGGACAGATATTTCCTCCTAATATTTCAATTAATTTTCTTAAAGGTCAGTGTCAAGATTCTTCTTCCTTTTCAAGTTGCTTTCAAGTTTTCAGGCTTCCCCGGCAGCCTGTTGCAGGGGAAAAAACAAACAAAAAAACCAACAACAATATCAACATTTAACACTTATATAAAATAAAGGGTTCAAGGATCTCTAATTTAGTATACACCATGTAACAGAAAAAAAATCCTACTAAACCATAGCTCAATGCTTTATTTTTTTTCAGTCATGAAGAAGAGCAGAAAAATCAACCAAGCTTTCATTCCAATGCTGTACTTCAAGTTTTTAAGGCAAGGGTTTGTTATAGACTTGATTAATGCTGATACAATGCTTTACTTCTCATATATTTACTGCTTTTTCAGAAGACAACAGGAATAATTTTAAGACAAGGATGAGAGTCATCTGTTAGCTGTTCATGAAATATAAGTCATATATGGCAATCATCAAGTTGATGAACAAGACCAGGTGTCCCTCACAACATGTCATCTTTATTGAGAAGAAGAAATATTTTCCCTATAAATATGATAAATTTGTTCTGAGAAAGCAACAAAAATAATTTTTGCAGCATGCATAGAAATTCTGGTTTTTTATCAGAAGATACCTGTGCACATGTTAGTGAAAACTGATAGAACTATTACATTTAGTGAGTCACTAACCTACAGGTGTGTAGGTTCTATGATTGGTCATTTTAATTTTTTTTCAAGTATTTTTTGTGTTTACTGCAAAGCTTCTACTTCAGAGTACACATATAGCTTCTAGGGACCAAGCAGTTTCCCAAAGAGTTCTTATATAATTTATGTTTTGAAGCTGAACACACATAATATAATGCTCTTTATTTTTATGCAAAAAATGGAAGAGTACTGAAGAAAGATTTAGTGAGTCACCTTATTTAAAGTGAAACAAAATACAAACCAAACAGTTCACCTGTTCTCAATTATATTTGTAATTATGTGACACTCCTCAATTTATTTCTACTATATGTTTGAATACCCTGAGATAGATATACTTCCTTCAAGTAGCATAAATAAGATTGTTCAATCTGCTTTTAATATAAAATCAGAAAAATAAATATATACAAATTCTTTGAGTTTTGGTAACTAGCCTCATTTTGATGGATATTTTCTATAAGAAGCAAACTTCTAGATTACTTTCTGAACTGCTGGAAAGATGGTATGGTAATTTTGAAAGCTGCAGCTACCACTGACTTGTCTATGGCTTCTACAAGGCATGCTAAGTATTTTCAAGTAAGAAAATAAATTATTTTCTCAACATTATGTGAAATTTCTTTTAAGTGTAAACTGAGAAAGGCTAAGTGATTTGGATTAGTTCAAACTATAATAACTAAACAAGTGATGTACAATAAGAATGTTTTATAGAAAACTAAACTTTATACATGATATTATCAACAGAAAACTAGGCAAACTAAACACTATTCATAGCATGGATTGGAATTCCAGAATACTTACTTATGCTCTGTAATATTATCTAAAGACATCTTAAAAAGAAGATTCCTTGAAGAAGCAAAGTCTGTATTAAAAGAGCATTAAAATGGTGAAGTGTGAGTTACTATCAAGTTTGAAATGCAAGGAAAAAGTCTGATGTGATAGTACTTAGGCAATCACCATATAATGTCTGTGGATAGTTTTAGGTGATGTATAGTCAGCTAGTCAGTCTTGAGGGATTTACAGTGTCTACATTATCATTGACAGGGTAGTCAGGCACAGGAATAAGATCCCCAGGGAACTGGTCATGGCCCCAAGCATGTCAGCGTTCAAGAAGCATTTAGACAACACTTAGATATTTGCTATAACTTTTAAAGTTTTCTGTGTGGATTCAGGAGTTGGATTAAATGATCTTTGATGGTCCTTTCCAACTCAGGATATTCTATGTTTCATTATTTCTATAGATGGTACAGTCACCCGTTCAGAGCCAGATGTTCATTTGAAGAGCTGAATACAATGCTCAGTGCTTAACTTGACTAGAATTCTATATATTGTCTGGTTAGGCAGACTTTTTTCCCCTCCACCCCCCCACCCCCCTCAAACAGAAGAATATAGCGCTCCCTGCTGGTGAAAACTGATGGTCCCCCAACGTTAGTTTCTAGGAGCATGAAAAACAATAGAAGTTGCTGACTAGAACATGAAAAGTGGGACAAGAGTACAAAAGATCAAAAGGATCTTGCAGATCATAAAGGAAACAGCAGCTGTGGTCTGAAACCCTGACATTCAAAATTTCAGTATCAATGACGGCAGTCTTACAGCTGCAGTGTTACAAAAAAAAATTGGAGGTAATACAAGGAGAAGAAATATCTCATTTACTCTGGACATAGAGACAATGACCTTTTGCAAGGAGCCATGCTCACTATGACAAACTCTGCAAAGCAATAATCTCACTGGCTTAAAGAGTGGAAAAGGATATACAATATTCTCTCAAGGAAACAATTTTTCAAAGTGAGTCTACACGATGACAGAAACCTTAGAGCTTCAATGGAAAACAGGACAAGAACTCCAGGATGGGATTCTTCCTGTCTTGGTCTACTGAGTTGACATCACTTGAGTAATCAGGCTTATATTGGAGGCCTGAGGTATGTTGCTAAGCAGATGTTGGGAACACAGCCCCTGTTAGGAAAAGCTCAGTTCGGAAGGTGTTATGAAAAAAAAACCCTGTCCACACGTAAATGTTAAAAACAGAAAAACTAAATTTATACAAGAACATTTGCATGTTAACTTGCTACACCCATCAACAAGCAACACCTTGAAGCAGTCCACCAAACACTAAAGATCAAACAATCTGGAAGATGCTCCCCATTTGGTAAAGCTTATCCATCCTCCACCATCCCAACATGGAGTGGCATGACTTTACCTTTGGAGGCACCTGGCCATGGAGGACCTCCAGGGGTGCCTGAGATCAGAGTCACCAGGCTCAGTTCCTGGCTTCCCCCAGAATGAATGCTAAAATACTGATGAGCAAGAAAAGAGGGAGCAGAAATAGCCACTTTTCTGTAACTTAACAGTATTTTTTGCATTGTTAATCACTCTTTCACATAGACAATACATTTCAGAACTCCTTGACACAGAGCCAGTTATTGAGTAGTAGTTAATATATTCAGTTCATCCTGACCAAAACCATGATACTCCCCCCCAACAGATATTCAATAAACCAAAACCAGATATTCAATAAAATATATATACATATTGATAACCACACAGACATGCATACACACACATATGCACATGCAGGTATATGTGAATTCCATAAATTATTTTGTCATAAAATACTTTGCAGTTAGGTTGTTCTCAGCATTCAGTCTGACTTAGAAATAATAGCAAAATACAGAAAACTGAGGTCCCCATGCCTTGAAACATACATATACTTGTCTTAAAACACATGCTTGAGTGCTTTCAAGATTTTAATTTCAAGCACTGATATACTTGACTCTCATATATTTTACCATTCTCAATTAAAAGAGCAGGTTGGTTTGTTTTTTTGTTTTTTGAGTTTTTGTTGTTTTGTTTTTGTTTGTTTGGGTTTTTTTTGCAGTAATCTCTTTGCCATCCCTATCTTGTAATGCTAAAAAACAACCAGACAACCAAAGTACTGCAACAGTACTAACAGCCGAGTTCTGATCTGATAACTCAAACTTGTACTGTACACTAGCATTAAACAGACAGATTCCTATAAATAATTCAGCCCACTGTTAATTTAAAACTGACCTAGCTGTAAATAAAATTATATTACTCCTAGTATCTTGACACAAACTTTAACACTCTTATGCTAAGCCCACAATAGGTTTGACATTTCATTTTTTTTGGAAACCTGTCAAAACAAAGTTTTAGCTTTGAATTTTATTAAAGCAATTTAACAAATAGTAGCAGTTCATGGAAAGTATTTGGAATTGAAATTTAGTATTATTAAACTACATGTGTATAAAAGTCTGGCTTAGTTCTAAACCCATATGTGTTACCCTAAAAACAATGACTGTTTTGCTCCAAGAACACTGAAACTTATAAATCTCATTTCCTATGTCCCTACATCTCTCCTGACTGCAGTAAACTTGCCTTACTGAACACAGATATTACAATATTTCCCCCCATGGTAATTTAAGTTTCCTTAGCTTTTTCTTTGACTTCCTTTTATAGCCCATACATAACATCTGGTCAGGCAACATTAGAGTTCTTTGACTATTATGAATCAATCACATGCTTTCTGGTCAGCTGAGATGCACAGGGACCAGCAGTTCAGTTTGAACTTTGAAATAAATACGCATTTAAAAATAACCTCACGGATTGCAGTGCAATAGAGTTTTTATAACAACAAAACACAAGAATTTATTAGATCTTCCCAGTTCCATACAAGGTACCATACACTGTCCTTTGCAGGATTGCATATACCTCGGGTTTTCTGCTATGTTAGCATGACAGGTCTCATACATTAACTGTTTCTCTGAGCAATGAATTCTTTCATTGCTACATCAAATCTGATAAATGTAGACATGTTCCTTTAAAGCATTTTTCTTTTCCTTAACATTGCAGTTTCTAATGCTGTTTCTATGGCTTACAGTTTTGTTTGGGGTTTATTTCTTAATAGTCTCAGAATATTGAAACTAGTATATCTTATTTTGGTGAAGCTGCTTAAAATTTTGTATAGCTCTGTTAAAGTGCTATTGCTGCACACAGAAATTGTTGGGTAGGTAATTTTATACTTTAAAAGTATTGGTTCAGGCTTCTTTTGTGCTATTTCATGATCTCTATAGAATTTCAAGTTTCTAAACAAAAGTAAGAAGCAATACAAAAGAATTCTTATGGTATTTAGAGATATCAAACTTAAGGATTAATATATATTTCTGGGGAATTAATAAAACTATTAGAAAAAAATATTTTCTCTAAGGTGATTGTTTTATTTTTATCTCTGTCATTTATCTATCTATACACTCATATATACATATAATATATTTTAAATAATTTTCTAAAACAAGGTATTTTTAGCTGGTGACTTACATCACATAGCAGTGCTTTTGGTACCTTTGGGCTGTTACCAACATCACACAGCCAGACCATCTCTTTTAGCAGCTGCTTTCTGCCTTTTTGAAGTAGAATTCGGGACAAGGTTTTAATAGTCTTATGTTGACATTCTGGACTCTGCTGGATATACCAATTTGTTTGCTATGGCACTTGCTAATTGATAAGTGATTTATGGCATTGCTGATCATTAGTCTAGTTTCACTGTATGCTTTAATAACAGCATGTTGCTAATCTGTCATGGTATATTTTAGTCCAGCACAATTCATCCTGTATGTGTGTTCATGGGTGCTGTCATAAATCGCAATTACATATGAAATAAAGACAAAAGGTGGGAATATAATTTAAAAAGATGTATGCTGAGGGAACACATGGACACAGTAAAGAATGATAGGCACTGGGTCTCTGCTGAGAGGAGCTGGTTTTCAGTGGTTAAACTAACTGTGGTTAAGTCCACATGGATATCCTGACTTTATTTCACATGCTGTTACAGGTAACAGGTACACGGTAATGAGACAGAAGGAAAGCTGTAATGGGAAAATAGTTTTAACCTTTTGTATACCACCCTATACCCTGCTTGCTTTCTTAGAGAAATGTAGCTTAATACAAATTTACTTGCTTCATGTGGATATTATATGAATATTCATTTATTATGCAGTATGTGCCAGTACTATTTGTTAGTACAACAGCAGCAAAATGTGCATATGAGGTGCAAAATCAATGATGGTTTAGCATGAGTTTCTGGAATACAGAGATATTTGATTTCCTATCAGACAGGAGTCTGAAAAACAATTTAAAGTACTGAATCTTCACCTATCCCTCACATCAGTTTTGGTTTTTTTGATGGCCAGTCATATCCTTAAGTAAAGTGGGACTTCCTATCTGAATTCTTGGAAAATAAATACATGGTTGTACTCTACGTCTTTCCATATGTATTGGGTCTGGTTCAGATGGAGTTAATTTTTCTGATGGCAGCCTTCATAGTGCTGTGCTTTGTATTGGTAGCTTGAAAGATGTTGATAACACACCAGTGTTCAAGGCTGTATCTCCAGCATTCTCCCATCTCACCCAGTAAGCTGGGGGTGGGCAAGATCTTGGAAGGAGACATAAACAGGACAGCCAACCCAAACCGACGAAAGGAATATTCCATATCGTATGACATCTGCTCAACAATAAAAGGTAGGCAAAAGGAGGCGGAGGGGTGGGGACATTCGTTATTATGATGTTTGTCTTCCAGACCAAATGCTACATATACTGAAGCCCTGCTTCCCAGGAAGTGGCTGGACATCACTTGCTGATGGGAAGTAGATAATAAATCCTTTTGTTTTGTGTTGCTTCTGTACTCAGCTTTTGCTTTTGCTTCATTAAACTGCCTTTATCTTGACCCATGAGTTCTTTTTCGTCTTATTTTCTCTTCCTCTGTCCCCTCCTGAGGAGGGGAGTTTTAGAGCAGCTTGGTAGGCACCTGGTCAACCCACTACACAATACAAACTTTCAAGTCAAAAGTGGCATATGGATATATTGATGGATGGAAAAGTCAAATAAACCTGTCACAAGCAGGGATATACAACTTACCAGTGAGAACTTATGAAATTTATGGACAGTTACGCCTTTCAGCAAATTATAGTCAGTTTTTTCATTCTAATAGTGAGTGTGAAAGGGCAATGTAAAATAGGAAACATTCGGAAACAAGATGCTCTTTTTCTTCTTATATGGCAGAGAAACAGAATGAGCAAATGTCACCAGGAAACAGAGAACATCAATTTTAAATGTCTTTAAGGAACACGTATATATCAAAACCAGTCATTTAACCTCTCAGTAGAGAGAAACAGGCAATTCAAAATAAAGATTTATTTAATCCTTTGGTAGATGTCTAAAATTGATCAGATAAGCATTTCCAAGAAGTACTATTTTATATCTATCTGTTATAAAGACAGTCTAATAAATTGGCTCAGGTATTGACACCCGTGTTATAGAAGCCTAAAGAGAATTTAAATGAATTTTGTCCCCCATGTCTGGTGGTGACATAGGTTTCCAATTTAGAAAGCAAAATATAATAATATAATTTGAGTTGTTCAATTTCTTGTACACACTCTCTCTCTCTATATATATATATATATATGTATATATATATTATCTTGTGCCTAGTCTTGTTAGTTCTTTTTTTCATTCTATGTAAGGAACTTACATTTTCATGCTCTCAGTAACTACAGTCTGTCCTAACAAGTACGTTCCATAGGGCATTTCAAACCTAGAAATAAGAACTTAACCTAGATGAAGGGGTTTGAGCTACTCTTTTAAAGATCTTGGAAGAGGATCCATAGATGCTACTCCTGCCAAGAGGATCTGGCAAAACCTGCCTGCTTTTTAAAAGCAACTATTAGATGGTTAATCTTCTAAGTCATCTTGCATTATTCAACAGGTAGCTGCAATAGTCCTAATGTTTCAGACAAACAAAAGTGCCAATAAACTTTTGCTAGGTATCTGCTGAGTATGTTTAATATGCTCATTAAAATCACTATTCTAAGTAGGTTGTTCTCCTGTTACCTGAATTCAGGGACAATATTTTGCATTTGATTAATCTTTGCCTCAGAAGTAATGGATGCTGGGACACAATATTAACCCACATACTCCCATTCAGAAATGCTATAAAGAGCTTGCTTGTAAGTGTTCACTGCATAGAATACATGCAAGCATGGATTTTAGAAAAAGCATGTGACCAAGAATCAGAAAGGATCCTTGTCCTGAAGTTAGTTGCTTTGGGAAACAGTGCTTGACATTTTATTAAAGAACTATGTAAGAATCTTAGTTTGTAAGCAGTGTTAAGGGATTCTTAAACCCTGAGGCTACTTCTATACTTCTGAACAAAAAACCCAAAACAAAACAAAGCAAAACAAACACCAGGACTGAATTCAGGCACTGAACCTTGTATGATATATGCTATTTATGGGATTTAGGCTAAGGAAACATTAAACTTCAAGTATTCCAAACCTGTTCATAGCAGCCTAGTCACAGTGACTTAAAATGCTATAGGCGTTTGGCAATGTATTCAAAAGGCAGTGCAGGAAAGTTCTTGGCTAGGAATGGGAACTGAACGATCTGTCTGTTTTTACAGAGTCAGTAAAAATTCACAAGCCAGCAAAGTACTGCCTGATTTCCTGGTGTCCTGGCGCCTTCATAATAGTGCCTTCATAAATGTAGATGTTGAAGCTCTTTTGTGGATTTGAACTGCAAGTGTTGCATGTTATGTAGTGCTTGAACTTTGTTCTCTTATAATATTCATTTATGGTTCTCATCAGTACAATCCACAAATTACTTTATCCATATACTAGACATGAGGCAAAAATAATTCTGTCAAGTCACTCTCTCAAAGACTGTCTTCCTGATCCAGAGACCTGGTTTGTGGAAAAGACCATTTAGTTAGTGAACTGCCTGAACAGCTGAAAGAAGGACTCTTGAGGAGGAGAGTACTTTCTCCTTATCTGATGATATGACACTACCTCAGCAAGGTCAGGAGCATGTTCTCAAACATGGAAAGGAAAAGTCACCAAAGGCTGACTGAAGAAAACATAGTCCTGTGACAGATTTTGAGCTCCATACAGCACAAATATTTCCCTAGACATCTTTTTTACACAAACATCTATTTGCACTAGTGGCATTCCATACTACTATTTTGAAAACCTTTTTCCTTATAATTGAAAATATCAGCAAGATTTTATCCTTGATTTCTCATGCTTAGAGAGGAAAGATTATTATTAGCCACTATTTTAGTTCTTTAATCTGAAAAGTTTTTTTGGTCTGAAATACATAATCATTACGCTACTCTTCCTTTTCTTCATTCTAAGACATTAACTTAGCTTTGTTAATGTATTATATATTATTGATAAGATTTTCTTTGTACATAATAGCAAGAATCCTTTCATTGTACTCTTTCCTTGGGGCTATTGAAGGTGTTATCCTGTAGGTTGTATGTGCTTCTTGTGAAATTTAGTAAGCATTGATTTTATCAGATGTAAGCATAACAAGAAATTTACTGTATATAAACAAATCTATATACATAGAAGTCACCTGCTCTCCAGGACACAAATATTTTCCCCTGATAAGGACATAACAAAAGAACAGGAGGATACCAGAACCTGTTTATGACACTTCATCTTATTTTTCATGAGTACTGAAATGGTTTTCCTTAATGAAGGCTAAAAAGATTTTTTTCTTGAAGATTAAAATTACACATAATTTCATTCATTATTTTTTTTATTTCTGTATTTTGGAACTGCTTTTATAGCTAATGAGTAGTGTCAGTCTCTATCATTTACCCAATACTTTATCTCCAAATATATATATCTCCACCGGTCAGTGTGCCCATCTGAATTTCTGTGATCAGTCAGTGGAGGCTGTGAGTCTATTATAGGCTTAACTCAAGAGGATTCTGTTTTCATCCTGTATTGATGCACGCTTTTACCTCCTGAGGTCTGTAGCTCAGTCCAAATATTGACTAGCATCACTAAATATCAAAGTTTTGAAACTGAATCCATACACAGGCAAATAGTAAGAGCTATATTGTGACATTTTAGCTACAAGTCTTGTTCAAAACAGTGTGGGAATATAGATAGGATTGTCCACTCTATGTACATACACTGCAAAAACTAGAGACATGGCTGTAGCAGATGAAGAATATAGGCAAATTGGAATTTCTCAGAACACAGAATATAACTTCTTTGGCTTCTTTCAACTTCCCTACCCATAGTTTAAAATCTGACTGAATGAGCTCTTCTGGAGGCTGAAATAAGACCCCCAGCTACTGACCTGTTTTAAAAGTACAGCAAGGGTAATGGTAGCTATGCACCAAAGACACTTCTCATAAGTTTTGCAAAGATTTACATCTTGTTTAGCACAGGTCGGGTATTTGAAATATGAAAGAAAGAAGGTTCTTGAAAAAACACTCTTCTAGCCTATGATTCACCTCATTGTACATGCATCTAAGCATCTGTGAGAGAAATCTCACTGTTGATGTATGTGTTCCCAAGTTCTACAACATTCAAAATAATGACTTTTTTCATTAATACCTTTTGTTATTTTTTGTCAATGTATTTGCTATTTTGCATAATTCTTTAGGATGTTCTGTTTAGTATAGTCAGGTGAATGGGAAAAGTTCAATGACAAAAGGACAAGACAGGATGAGACAGGACGGGACGGGGCAGGACGGGGCAGGGCAGGGCAGGGCAGGGCAGGGAAGGGAAGGAGAAAAGAAAAAAGGAAAGGAAAGGAAGATATGATTTGCTTGTTTGTGTGTGTATGCATGGTCATCATGCATGCAGGATGTGTCTATGCATAACAGTGCCAGTATATGAGACAGGAAATGAGTATGTAAACTAAATTACTTAATAATTCAGTTGCAGCAATGTCATTTGTAGTTTATTATCCTTCGTGGCTGAGTATAGATGATACATCAAGACTTGGTTTTATTACTGTAAAATTTTTTCTTATGTGAAAAGAACATAGCATTTACATATGAATAATGTCAATATAGGACATGAAAAATATTTTACTAGAAATTATGATTAGGCATTGTGCACCCCCAGCAAGTCTGCAGATGATACAAAAGTGGAAGGAGTGGTTGGTATATCAGTAAGGTGTGCTGACATTCAGAGAGGAGAAACAGAAGAAATAGGCAGGGAGGAATCCCATGAAGTTCAAGAAAGGGAAAAGCAATGTCCTACATGTGTGGAGGAATAATTCCATGTACTGCTACAAGCTGAGGACCAACCATCTGGAAAGTAGATCTGCAGAGAAAGACCTGGGAGTCCTGGTTGACAAAACTAAACAAGACAGCAATATGTCTTTGCAGTAAAGCAGCCAACAACATCCTGGGTTACTTTAGGAACAGAATTGCCAGCAGTTTGGAGAGATGAACCTTCCTCTTCTCAGCCCTGCAGAGTGCTGGGTACAGTGCTGTGTCTCCCAGTACAAGAGAGATAAAATGCAATTAGAGACAGTTCAGTGAAGGGCCACTGAGATGGTGAATATCTTGGAGCATCTGTCATAGAAGGAGAGGCTGAGAGCTGGAACAGTTCAGCTGATGGAAGAGAAAGTTCAGGGAATTCTTATAAATGTGTATAAACACTTGATAGGAAAAAGTAAAAAAGACAGAACCAGACTCTTCTCAGTGGCATCTAGTGAAAATACAAGAAACAAAAAGCGCAAAGTGAAATACTATCTGAATGTAAGGAAAACATTGTGATTGTGGTCAAACATTAGAACAGATTACCCAGAGAGGCTGTGGAGTCTTAATCCTTGGAGATACTCAAATCCCAGATAGAGACAGCCCTGAGCAAACTGCTTTAGATGCTGCTTAAAAAGGGGTTTGGACCAAAAGGTTTCTAGAGGTCCCTGCCATCCTCAGCTACTCCGTGATTCTGTAAAATGAATCATTAATATGCATGTAGATACTGGCAATATTTTTAATAAGCACAATAGAAAAGCTTTATCATAAAAAAGGTAATATAAAATGGAAATAAGCCTGAATATACTACAATTTTTTAACATTGGGAAGATTTCCCACTAGCTCCATGAAATGTTCAGCTTCAAGTATATAATATTGCAACCAATTGTATCTTGGACTGGATATTCTTTAAGGCATTGTGAAAATTACTTTTTTAGTAATTTATCAGGGTAGATGATGCTGTACATATACTTTCCATTCCCTTGAGCCGGTAGAAGTGACAATATTGGGTTTATACTTGAGACAATATTGGGTTTATACTTGAAATAACCTGGTAAATGTTTTTATGCTGTTTGGGGTTTTGGCTTGGTTGTTTTGGTGGGTTTTTTTTTCTTCAGATGCATTTTATTTTCAGTAGACATTCATGTTTCTAGCTTTAATGTTTTTAATATCAGTTATCCCAGGTTTCTTGACTTGTGGAAATTAGGAAACCTTCTTTCAGCGTATGCAATAAACTTAGATGTGGGGATGATTTCACATGACAGGTTCAGAGAAGTATAAATTACATATCCTCAGTTCTCAGGGCCACCTGTATTACCTTGAAATTCAAACATAAAAGAAAACTGACTCTTCTGGTATATCACAGGTTTCTTTCTACTGAGAGTTATTTAAACAACATTGAACAGGAAAATACGTGGGAATATATTTATCTCCTTGTAAGTATCTCCTTTGTTCTGGTCTGCACTCAGCATCCTTGTTGGCTTAAGGGTTTTGAAAGTCATGCATAATACCATATCATATCTGTTGTCTTTGCCAAAGTGGGGAAGTCTACATATGTGGTCAGACAAGATCCAGCAGCACACTAACATGACACTGACTTCCTTTAGCCCATAATTCTTCTTTTTTAAAGAAAGGAAATGCAGATTCACTTGCTGTGATTCTGTGATACTGATGGAAGCTATTATGTTTTCCACACAAGAGTTCCATCAGGACTACCATAATTATGGTAGGGAAGTGAGGATGAAGGAAGAGATGTTAGATAAATTCATAAATCAGCCTGCTGATTAATTTCAAATCTACAACCAAGAGACACAATTTGGCATTCAGCAGAGTGAATGGAAAGAGAAGCATCCAAAAAACGGAATTCAAGTTTCTGATAAGCTCTATGGCATAACCTATGTCTATCCATTGACTTTAAAAAGGCCTAAGGTAAAGAGATTAACTTACATACTTCTAGTAAAGCCTATAATTAGGTGATATTATGTCCCCTGAAGAATTGTCTTTAGCCCCCAAAACTGACTTCTTGTGGCAATTGGTTCATATTGTTATGTTTTATGAAAATAATATTTGGGCTTTAAAAGATCAAAACTAGTTTATTATTTTGATTTTTTAAAACACATTTTGAAATTATAATGTCAGCTGTACAATTTGGAACTGGTCTATTATCTAGCTCTGTAGCTATTTCAGTTCATAACTGCCCTTTAGGCCTTTCAGGTATCTTGACATCACTCATTGTTTTAAAGACTTTTTTGGTTGCCTTCATTTAAATATATTCTGTTAAAGTTATTCAGGTAGCTTTACATTTCTCTGTGTTCCAAGAGGATTTTCTTTGCTACTGTTAGAAAAATAAATTTCACTAAGGACAACATATGTCCACAGAGACTGCAGCTTTAGGTAAACTATTTCATTCTCTCAAATGACATTCTTCTCACTGTTAATACATTAAACATTGGAGGTGACATTTATCAGAACAAATGGGTTCTAAATTAAAAGTCCAATTCTAATTCCTTGAGTTGATGATAAAATGACAACTTTGGAAAACAAAAATGGTAGCTCAGAGCTGAAGACCTTGAAAATTCCCATAATCTGTCTCAAATCCATAAATGTTTACACATTCTTTTCAGGTGCAGCTGTATAGAGCTAAGGAGTTTACCAACTCAGCCTAGCCACCGTACTTTCTCTCTCCCAGTAACATATGATAGCCTTTCGTTGTTGCAGACTCAACAGGTAGCCATGTAACTGACTGAACCTGGTGCATCAAACCAAGCCAGGTTATCCTTTGTTTTTTTAACCTTCCCAATTCAACTTATTTAGATTAAGAGAGGCTAGCAAATTACTGCAGAAGCAAATGAACAGACACAGGCAGAGCAGCCTCCAGAAGAGCTAAAGTAACTGACACCATGCCCACCTTGTCCAACATCATCGACAGATCAAAAGTTTATGGCCCATATAATCCAAGGTGGTGTGTAGGGCACACTGCTGCTGTGTAAGGTCTGGTTCTCTCAGATCACATCACCACTGCTGGAGTCAAGGAGCAGCACAACTCTCACGCGCATCCAAAAAGCATTTGCATGATTGGCATTTACTGTTGGATGACCTGCACACTAAGTGTCCCTGATGGACTGCTGGAGCCAGGGCATCCATCACTTATGATCCTGGATTTGCTATCAGTGATCAGGTGAGTCACTGTATGGTGGTGTTATTGCTTGTCTTTCTTAGTGCCTCAGTACAGCATGGTTTATATTGTGTTGTCAGACTCCATTACTGTTTGGACCACACTGTGTTAAAAACACAGAAGGGGCTGTGAACACACCACCAGACACATTTCAAACTGTAGATCGTTTGCTGTGTTTTGCCTCTAATCTGTGAACTACAATAGCCTAGATGTTCCATGAAAGCAAACAAGAAGGGTTATTTTCTAGTCATATTCTATGGCACTTGGAAAATATCTATAACCTTCGAGTGGGCTGGATTTACAACTGTGGCCGGAGAAGCATCCAAATACACCTTCACATATCTTTTCCTCATCCAAGGTCCTTGGATTTGAGCGATATTTACTGGTCATTTTCATAGGCTTTTTGTAACAGTTACGATGAATTTTACATTGAAAGTATCCCCAGACACATAATCAAAAAGGCAGTTATGACACAGAAAAGGAAAAACCCAGGCTTCTAGGCCCTGCACTAGTCTTCCTGGCTCAGTTGTCCCATAAAATAGTTGATGCTCTTTGAATTATATCTACTGAATATAAAAGATTTTATTTCCAATCTTTAGCAATTTCTTTATGTTTTCCACTAGGATGAAGAGTTATGTATTTCTCTATCTCTACATTTCCATTGCCTTGAGAGTTTGTGGAAAAAGAAGGCAGCTCCTCTGAGCAGTGGTGAACACTGTGTAACCCATATTGAACTCAGGGAAATGATCAAGGTTCTTCTGTAACTGTGTTTAGGTTTGGGTTTTTTTGTTTTGTTTTGGTAATGTTTCATCTGTTCTACTGAATTACTAAATTTAGAAAAGACATTAGAGATCTAATAAGGCAGCACCAAATACCCACATGTAGAGGAATGAATCTGGGTTAATTAACATTGATAATATACAACTGTGGGCTGGCTTCAGGGGTGTCATGTTGGGCCAATGTAGATAAGGTGCAGCTGTGGCTGGTTCTGTTAAGTGGTTGAGAGGCAATGGAGAGAGAGCAGCCGAGGAAGAGAGAGGAGGGAGAAGCAGAGATAAAAGAGGAGAGAATGAGGGCCTTGGGTAAGGAGAGACCAGGAGAAGACAGTAGAGGGACTAGTGTGAAGAGTATGTTGGTATGAGATGGTAAGAGACCTAGTTGCAGCTGGCTAGTTTTGAGAGTGCTGTGACACCCATGTGGATCTTTACTGTCAGTGTAAACTGCATAGGATAGATGTAAAGCATTAATGGGTTTATTATTTAATGCTGGATTTATATTTCATTTTCAGTTCAAGACTTGTTATTTTGTGTATCTTAGCAAGCTAGTTACAGCACAATGAGTTCTGCATGTCTTGAAATAAGATGGTTTCAGCACTTAGTATTCAGTGGTATGTAGAAGAAAATATGTCTTATGCTGTCTTTTCAAAAAGACATTAAAGTCTAGGAGAAAAATATCAGTGTTGGAAACTCCTGGAATGAAAATAAAATTCTGAACTTCAAGAATATGATACTCAAATTCTTCAGCTTGAAATACCAGGGCTGCCAGTCCATATCAAGTGCCAGGCTGATATAAACAGTCAGTGAAATAGACTTGGATAGGAGGAAAATTAAATGTAATATCAAAAACAGTACAATAATGCATTATCTAAGCCCAGTATTGTTTTATCAGAAAGACAATATCACAGAAATGGTCATCCAAGTTTTAATAACATTATGGATAATTCCTGCTTTTATTTATAATGATATCATGAAATTGTTTGCCAAGAAGAAGTAAATTATAGCACAATCTGATACTGATATAAAAATTTTAAAAAGCTAGAAAATATTTTGGCTTAGTAAACAACCTACTAATTCAAAGTACTATTTCATTACTTCATACTATTAGCCCAAATTAAGCTAATCTTTTCTTTTTTCCTGCTATAAATGTTTTCTCTCTCTCTTTTTTTTTTTTTTTTTAAACTCACCTGCCCCCTGGTGCCCCCCTCCCCCTTATTTTGAGGACTTTGAGAATCAAGAGATAAACCTTAGCCTTTGGATATAACTGAAAATGAATAACTTGCCTCAGTGAGAAATAGAAATATATGTGTCTTACGTGACACAGAAAGATATGTATCCATCCAGTTATGTCCAATGTTTCTTTTAACATCATGAGATACAGATGCTTAAAGTGAATATCCTTCATCTTGGTTCTGAGAAATGTGGTTTGTGAGCCAACACAGACACAAGCTAGATATGAATGAAAGGCATCTTAGAAGTGTTATGTTAAGATCTATTGCACTGTCGTATATGTAATGAAAATATGCAAATGCTGGCCAACCTGATGTGTTTGTTACACTGTCTGAATTGAAGATAATGAGAGAATTTATAAAAGCCTATATGTCAAGTATGTCAAGTATTAGTCTCTGTCAGGTGTTCATTCTGCTATAAAACTTAACAAAGCCCATGTAATAATTTGTCATCTACGAACAATTATTTAAGATAAGGGGCCTGGGGGGTGGGATAGTGGTGGATTTTTTAATTTATTTTTTTTTTCACTTTAGGCTCAGAGTTGTTCAGTAATGTAAATACCTAAACTTAAACAATAGTATCAATTTCCTAACTGGTGAAAGTATAAATTAATAGCTGCAGAATATTTGTGTGCATGGCATTCTTTTTTCATAATTTAAAAATCTGAAGCTCACTTGTAATGCTGTGATTGTAACTACGGTAATTTGTGATCTTTTACTTTTCATAAGACATTGTGTATTAATTTCTGGTTTTATGAATACAGAAAAAAAACAAATCAACAAAAGAACCCATGGGAGCAGAGAACAGAAGAGTCACCCAGAATGATGCAGTAATACTCTCCCTCTAGCTATCAGCTGTTCACTGCTTTTTTACAGGTGAAAAGTAATACCCATATCTGCAAAATGCTTTCATTTTAGATATGCTTATCTTGATATATTACTCATTCAAAGTTAAATTTTGCGTGAAATAGAATGTATTTATACTGCTGACAAACCTGATACTGTTACGCTTCACCTTTTCAAGTAGTCAGTTTGAACTACCCTAATTACTTTCAACTGTATAGCATTTTACACACATGTATTTTTCTCATCTTCTATTCTGATGTAGCCAAATTGACTAAAAGTTATAAATTTCAAGTAAATATGTGTGAATTTGGTTGATTTGATTAAATTAGCACTGATATATTACAATCTGAAATAAGTAGCCTCATCTAAACTGATACAAGTCCTAAAGACACTGACTTTCATCTCTTTACAGAGACTACTTGGCCTGGTAGAAGTTAGTGCTCCCTGGATAAGGATTACATTACAACAGCTGAAAGCTCTTTTCCCTGATGTTTTATTTGTTTGTATTAGTGTTATTCTAGAAAATCGAGGCTTGCCCAGAGACTGAGCCATTAAGGTGAAAATACTTTCTCCAATTCCTTTCTTTTTCTTCTGCATGTATTCAAGTGCACATGGGAGTATGAATGCATATCGCATTTTCAGTTCCAATTTCCAAGTTTCAGTTGGGACAGAGTTAATTTTTTTCTCGGTAGCTGATGCAGTGCTGTGGTTTGGATTTGGTGTGAGAACAGTGTTGATAACACACTGATGGGTTTGGTTGTTGCTGGGTCATATTTACACTAAATCAGGGACTTTTCAGTTTCTCAGGCCCTCTCAGTGAAAGGGCTGGAGGGTCACAAGAAATGGTAGGGGACACAGCCAGGACAGCTGACCTGAACTAGCCAAAGGGATATTCCATACCGTATGACGTCATACTGAGTATATATCAGCTGCTGGAAGAAGAAGGAAGGGGGGGGACATTTGGCATTATGGTGTTTGTCTTCCCAAGTAACCATTAAGCGTGATGGAGACCTGCTTCTGTGGGGATGGCTGAACACCTGCCTGCCCATGGGAAGCAGTGAATGAAATCCTTGTTTTGCTTTGTTTGCATATGCAGGTTGACTTGCATGAGCTGGTCAACTACATACAGAAGTAGAATTTTATTTCTGTAAAGAAATTCTGCTTCCACATTGTCAAGGCAATTATGAAAGCTGGATGTCAACTGTCCATGAAATCAGAAAGAGCTATAAATATTGAATAATTTGGTTACTCCTGAAGAGTTTTTCATCCCTTTTCTCCACAATATACCCAAAGCTTTACTCAGCACAGAAGTTATCTGTTTCTCCCTTATGAATTATCCTCAGCTCTGGTTCTGATGTATGACATTGGTTATGGTTAGGAATACATATCTTACCTTGACAGGATACCATGAAGTTCCTTTTTAAAAATAATATTCTTTCTTTTGAAACACAGATCAGATTTTTTTACCATATTATATGAGTAATTTCATTTTTTGTGGAACAAAACTTCTGGTTACGTCATCTCAAATATGAGTTCATTACCCTGCATGTAAAATCAAAGCAAAAATCTAAGAATACAAGATATTGTGTTTAATACAATGTTGCACAAGTTTGGCTCCTAGGTGAACTAGCGCACCTTGGTAGTTTCACAATCAGATTTATACATGATTACATTAATATTAATTTGTTAACTTCCAATCATCTAACACTTATTGGATGGTAATCTACATAATGGTTACACAATCTTATTGGTTAATGATTCATGCTCCTTGAGGAAGGGTCTCTTTGTGGGCTGAGGTGTCTGGTGTAAGGGGTGTGATTTTTAGTATTACAATGAAGGTAGTTCACTTAAGGACACTTTTTTGGCTATTTGTCCAATAGGTATGTGATATATCTTGATAGCAAGAGTCTTGTGTTGCCAACTTTTCAGGATGTAATTGTTCTTCAAAGTCACCTTGTCCTAAGCAGCAAATACTTCAGTTAGTCATCCTTGATAGTTCTTTGCCTGGGACATCCAGAGCCAAAATAATGCATGCATTCTGTTTCTTTAAGAATATGTGTGGAGTGTTAAACAAAACCATATGTCCATATAGTATTTCTTAGTTAGCTTATACATTCTGGTTACAAAATTTGATAACAGTTACACTAAGCTAATTTGACTTTAAATCTGTGTAATGCAAAACATGACCTTTATTAGCCATGAGTTTGTCTTTATCACTTACGTACAGGTAAATAGCTTATCATAAAATATCAGTTTGAAATTTCTTTAATGTATTAGCAAAGTTTCTACATAGGTAGAAGTCTCCAAATCTTATTACAAAACTATTTTCTGTTGTTTGCATAAGCATATATGTTTGAGCGGTGTGTGGAATTGTCAAAATGAGCTATTCAGGAATTGTGACTCATTGACTGTTATTAACTCATCTAGAAAACTTTGGACTATATTGGGAATGGTCAATAGCATAAAAGCAACTGGATTCTTCTGTAAGTACTTGGGAGAAGCAGTATCAAATAAAAATCTGTCAGTTAAACCAAACACAAATAGATTATGACTGTAACTCAGTAGAAGAAAAAAACAACGAACAAAAAACCCCCAAGAAACAAGGAGATGAAAAGTCTGGTAGTTTTTGTTTGCTTTTCTTGTTGTTTGATTTTTTTGTTTGTTTTTTTAAGCATTATTGGGAAAGACAATATCTGACATTTATGATTGGTGAACAAACAGTCATATACTTTAAATTCAAACTTTAGTAGGTACTCTTGAAACCATTTAGATAGAACAAAATCTAAAGATTTAGAAACCACCTTAATTCTTACTGTAATCTTGGCATTGGCCATGTATTTTGCTTTTTTTTTTATACGGGAAATATCTGCCCTTCTGATGGAAAGTAGTACAGCAGAAGTACCTGCTATTTGATATAACTATCACATTCTCCTCTTTTCTACATGTCAGCTTTTACTTCTTCCTAAAAAAAAACCCGCCAGCTTTATTTCTGTATTTTAAGAAATACTAAACAGTTTAACATAAATCCTAATATATCTGTAAAACAGACACAGACATTAGTAGACCCGTTTTAAAACATAAAGAGCAAGTTATTTTTGTTTCTTTCTTTTCTCCTAGGAGAATATTTAATGCATGATAAATACTATAGTATTTTTTATATATATATAATATGGTGTATATATATATAATGTTGTCATAATGTTTGGGAAAATAACATCAGTGGATCTGTTAAAAGCAAACAAACAAAAACCTGTCAGATTCTGGGATGTTACTGTTCTTTCATTACTATTGTATAACAAATCTTAGTATGATATCTGTATTACACTTTTGCAAATACATATAAGAAATACTTGTTTCTAATATGTATTCAGAGATGATTTCTCTGCCCCCATAGTGTCACTTTCATGTCATCTGGCCTCCTTGGAAGTTGATACAAAAAGCAACGTTCATTACAGTTATTTCAGCATACTTCAGTACCCTGTCAGTAAACAAGCAATTTGAAGCTACACTGCTACAAGCAAGATCCAGGCTTGAGGATAAGGGCTGAATGAATGGTCACCAGTGACTAGGGAAGACAGAAATCCATAGCCTTTATTCAAAGTGGACAGCTATTGGGATCAGCAAATCAGGCTGAAACTCTTGCTTATTCCTCCCCAAATGCAGAATTTTGTGCTTCCCTTTATTATACTTTATCACTCCTCCATTTTCCTATCTTCTGTAAACTGGCTGAGACTGCACTCTGTTCTGTCAACAAGGTCGTCAATGAAGAGGTTAAAGGCACTGGCCCCAGTATTGAGCCCTGGAGTACATCACTAGAGACTGGCCTCCAGCTGAACTTTGTGCTGCTGATCACAACTCTTTGAGCCCAGCAATTCACCAAGCTTTTAGTCCACCTCCCTGTACACTTACCTACTTCATCAGCTTGTCAATGAGGACATTATGGGATATAGTGCCAAAGCCTTACTCATGTCAAAATAAACATCTACCGCTCTCCACAAAGCCATCCACCTAGCCAGTCATTGCATTCTAAAATGTGATTGGGTTGGTTTGGAATGATTTTACTTTTGTAAATCCACACTGGTCACTACCAATCATCATCTTGTCTTTCACCTCTTGGAAATGTTTTCTGAGATTAATTTTTCCATCACCTTTCTAGGCATTGAGGTGAGGCTGATCACTCTGGAGTTCCTTGGATCCTGCTTCTTGCTTTTCTTGAAGATAGGAGTGACCTTTTCCCATTTCCAGACCTCAGGAACCTCCCCTGCTCACCATGACCTCTCAAAGACAGTAAAGGCTGGTGTCATCAACCAGCCTTTATTTATGTTTTCGCTAATGTGAACTTCCTCCATCGAGGGTAAGTCTTCCTTGCTACCAAGTTTCCTGATTTCAGGGCCTGGGAAAATCTGTTCTCTTGAAGTGCAGGGTTGTGATCTTGTGTTTTTTTGTACCACTCCCTTCTCTCAGAATGCTGAATTGTACCATCTCACGGTCACTGCAGCCAAGGTTGCCCCCAACATATGATCCCAGGCATTCTCTACAAGATTCAAAATGTGCAAACACCTAAATCAGAGCAAGTGAACCAATATGCCTTCCTTCCATCCTTTAGCAGAAAAAAGCTGTTTAGAAAATAATTAAGGGAGAGTTGTATTCTTTGATTCTGACATCTCTTCACATGCTAAAGAACACTTTAACTCATAAGTAGTGCTTCAGGGATAAAGGAAGCTAAGTGAAATTCCAAGCTGCTTCAATGAATAAATAACATGAGTAAATGTGAGCAGTTATTTACTTTCATGGATTAGGTAGCATGACAACACACAAAATGTGATGTACTTGTGATATTCGTTTCTAAAGCAAAAAAGTATAATATTACTACTTTAACTAGTGGCTAGGTAGAACATATATGCATTTAAAAAGGTAAATATGATGTTCGGTTGCTTTGAAAAATGTAAAGCAATTTTAAAATAGTATTTTCTATATTATCTTCTATTGCTTTTTTAAGATACCCAAACAACCTATTTGCTTCCTTAACCAATGGCTGCCCAAAGTGTGCATAAGCAATTTAAAGAGCAGATAAAGATTCTGGATGGCTTAAAGTGATAGAGCACGCTACTATTTATTCAGTTGAATGTTATTTGGGAAAACTTTAACTGCCTCTTCCACACTGTGGGAACAACACAATAACTCTCTCAGATTAGCCTACACTTTCAAACTCTTTGGTAAATAAGGAATATAAATTATTTTGACTTGATTGCAGATTTCATCTTTAAATTCAGTAGTAGTCAGCTATTGGTGCATTGCTGAGATATGCTTTGGCAGAACTATTTACTTAACTCTCATTACACTGCCTTTTGCCTTTTTCTTTCAGATGTACCCCAAAGACAAGAAGGCAGCTGGCTAGAATCCAGATAAATTATCTGAGATCCTCTACCTTTTCTGTTCTCTTCTTTTTTGAAGATCCACTGTAAGTACTGTTAAGCAGGTTATGTGGGTCAGTTTCATACATGCTTGGTCATATGATTTGTTTCTCCCCTCAGATTACTGTGCGTCCAGTCATATTACATGTGCATATTCTGTCTCCTGAACAGTATCTTTGTGTATATTGCATGTCATGGTAGGTTGAGCATTCTGTTACATTACAGAATAAGGGACGAAGTCAAATGAATTATTTCCTCATAGTACATGTGAGTTTCACTGATAGAGCTTGTGCCCCACTGAGTCTGCATATCATTGATGAAAGTTTGTTTCCAAAATCTGTGTTTTAATTTGAATTACAGACCCTGATGGAAATGAAAACTGAAGGCACCATCAACCATGACACTGTGAAGGGCTGGGATGACTTCTGTAAAATCGTTTCTGATAAGAAAGAGTTGAAAACTCAGTATCCTCAACAGAACGAAAAGTCAGAGAACAGAGACATTAAAATATGAAATTAAGAGGAAAATTAGTAATACTAAATATAGTGACAAGAAATGTACCAAAAAGTGCATTTATAAGAATGCTGAAAATATGATGAATAGATAGGCATAGAGGAATGGGAATATCTGTCCTTAAATGATTAAATCAGCATGATAGGGATATCAGACACTTGGCCAGAAGAGTGACTAGCTCAAGAAACTAAACAACGCAATAAATAGTACTAATATTTCCTTTCAATTCACCAGGAGCCAAAATCCTGTCAGACGTTCTGTAGATCCAACTGCTGACCAGAGTAAAAAGATAGTGTTCAGATGTGTCACTACATTGCAGAGAAGCAAAATTAATTCTTTGCTTTGATGTCCACTGTCAAATAAACACTGTTACTAAATCTTTTTTCTGCAAGAGATGGTGGATTGCCTGAAGTAACTGTTGAAGAGATTCTAGTGTAAAAAGATAAAATGAATGCTGTCAAACTCCCAGGACTGCATATACTACACAGAATTTTTTTTTTTTTAAAAGGTCAGATTTTAAACCCTAATTTTAAGTTAAAACCCAAGAGTTAAAACCAAGCTGAATAGCTATGGGTAGCCTTCTACTTTACACTTTTTTGCTGCTTGAAGATTGGAGGGTACAAGTACGGTATCAGTCTTTAAGAAAGTATTATGGGGATCTCAGAAACTATGAGCCTGTAGTCTGGGCATCAGTTCCAGGAAGATTAGAATGATAGAACACATTGATGTAAACAGACTATATTTTTCAAGCAGTGTGTCAAAGGACATTCTCATTCCCAAATGTTACTTCTTGGTGAACAGAATTGTACTATAACTTTTTATTTCAGACTTCTGGGCCTGAATATTAAGTTTTGAGTTAAAGCATGTCAATATTCAGGAGTTTGTCTCATATCTCTCCTGTCAGCATCCAGAAACTGTACTTCCTGTAATATTTTATGGCAGGACTACGCTCATCATTCACTTAAAGCTTGACTGTGGGTTTTACAGGTAATCCTCCTTCCTCTTCTTCCATCTGTGTTTTTATGAACTGATAACAAAATTCAAATTCATATAGAACTAATATCCTTTTTATGTTAGTACAGCAGACAAGTATAATTGCTGTCAAATTTCTATGGGGCATTAGAAAGAACTTATCTACAAAGTATTGATAATGGAGACCTGATTCACACTTTTTTTTAACTAGGACAGATTCACATAAATGTAGCTACATACATGAATTTCCAAACACAATCTTAAACTGAATAATGATTCACAGGGCGATGTGGCATTTATCCACAGTAATGGTACTAGTAATGTTTGTTAAACAAAACAGACAAATGAAGGTTTGGATGTTGTGACATTTGAGGCCAAAAGGCGTATAAACTGCATTACACATAAAATACACAGCATTACAAAGTACATTATTATCTGAAAAATGTCATTTAAAAGATGCATTTTCTCCAATTATTTGGTCAGAACTGTGCTAACTAAACAAAAGATATAACCTGCATCCTTCACACATAAAACTGATCAAAAACTGTATCAAATAATTGCAAAATTGCTCTCCATCATTTAGCAGCAGTCCTGGGTAACTAGAGAGATCCCAGAAGGCTAAAGGTTAGCCAATGTGACACCCATCTAAAAACAGAGCAGGAAGGAGGATCCAGGGAACTTCAGGCCTGTCAGTCTGACCTCAGTGCTGGGCAAAAGGTTATGGAGCAGATCATCTTGAGTGCCATCACACGGCACATACACAACAGCAAGGTGATCAGGCCCAGTCAGCATGGGTTTATGAAAGGCAAGTCACATTTGATGAACCTGATCTCATTTTATGACAAGGTGACCGACCCAGTGGATGAGGGAAAGGCCATGGATGTTTTTTCACCTGAACATTAGTAAAGCCTTTGACACTGTCTCCCACAGCATTCCCCTGGAGAAAAATGGCTGCTCGTGGCTTAGACAGCTGTATTCTTTGCTGGGTAAAAAACTGGCTGGATGGCTGGGCCAAAAGAGTTGTGGTCAGTGGAGTTAAGTCCAGCTGGCCGCTGGTCCCAAGTCATGGTCCCCAGGGCTCAGTATTGGGGACAGCTCTGTTTAATATCTTTATTGATGATATAGACAAGGGGATTGAGTGCACTCTCAGTAAGGTTGTAGATGACACCAAGCTGGGTGGGAATGTCGATCTGCTTGAGGCTTTGGGTTGCAACAATGCCATGGAATGCTACAGACTTGGGGAAGAGTGGCTGAAGAGCTGCCCAGTGGAAAAGGACCAGGGGGAGAGGGTTAATGGCCTGCTGAACATGAGCAAGCAGTGTGCCCAGCTGGCCAAGAAGGCTCAAAAACAGTGTGGCCAGCAGAACTGTGGAAGTGATTGTCCCCCTGGCCTCAGCACTGGTGAGACCGCACCTCAAATACTGTGTTCAATTTTGGACCCCTCACTTCAAGAGGGACACTGAGGTTCTGGAGTGTGTTCAAAGAAGGGCAATGAAGCTGGTGAAGGCTCTAGAGACCAAGTCTTATGAGAAGCAGCTGAGGCACCTGGGGTTGTTTAATCTGGAGAAGACTCAGGGGGGATCTCGTTGCTCTCTACAAGTACCTGAAAGGAGGTTGTACTGACGTGGGTGTTGGTCTCTCCTCCCAGATAACTAGCAACAGGACAAGAGGAAATGGCCTCAAGTTACATCAGGGGAGGTTTAAATTGGATATTAGGAAAAAATTCTTCATAGAAAAAAGGTGGTCAAGCATTTGAACAGTCTGCCCAGGGAGGTGCTGGAATCACCATCCCTGGAGGTATTTAAAAAACGAGTAGATGCGGTGCTTAGGGACATGGTTTAGTGGTGAACTTGGCTGTGCTTGGTTAATGGCTGGACTCAACGATCTTAAGGGTCTTTTCCAACCTAGATGATTCTATGGTTCTGTGAAAATGATGGCAACATAAAACAGGAAAATGTGAATACAAATTCATGGATTTAACATCTATAAGAGATACAATTGTGTATTGAATGGACACCCAAACCAGAATACTAACACTATACCTTGAAATTTCAAAGCATTATTTTTTACCAGCTTTAATTCTATATGGAAAAGCATATTTATTTTTTGCTAATGGCAGTGCTAACATTATTGTGATTAACGAAGCTAGTGAATAAATTATGAACGTGACCTAAAAAGTAACCTGTGAGGATCTAGACCATACATTTTTTTCACTTACACTGTGAAAAATTTAGAAAGTGGCATGTCAAATCATTATACTTCAGAGAAGCAAGTAAACTAGAAAAGGAGGGTGGCGATGAAAAAAAATCTATTTCTTTTTGAGATATTCAAGGTCTGCTAGTTTACTTCACTGTTTACAAATACAACCTTATAATTTTATTTGGTTGTATATAACAAAAACCAAAGGCGAAGCAAGCAAGGCATTACTGACTATTGGATGTGAGCAGGTACAAAAATTTCCACACCTTTAGCTAGACTGCTAACAAGACAGCATTCAGTTGCCTACTGGATGTGGAAATGCAACTCAAGTTTGCACCCTGTCGTGTAAGTGGGATTGTGCATAGCTTCATGCAGTGCTACAAGAAGAAAACAGAGGCATCTGTGCAGCACAAAATCAAAACAAAACAATCCACAACCCAACTAATTCCTTTAAAACTAACAGTTAGTTAAATAATGTATAGATTTGCGCTGGAATATCAAGTCTAGGGATCAGACATAGAACACATACATAAGCAATCAAAGAGAAACTTTCCAGATTTCAATTGTCATTATTCCACTGAAATCAGTATTTTTGATAACAATCTGGAGAAATTTCATAACTTATGTTAACTTGGATTCTTTACAAAACTGTGAAATCCAGTCTGTCTGCATATCGCCATAGACATAATACAACTTGTATAAGCCACTCTCTGTAATCAAAGGTTCAACCACCTATGAAAACCCAGAAGTGCCAGAAAGGCAGGAAATAAATGAAGAAAGATGAACGACTGGAAAAAAACCAAACAAAATTTGGTATTTATTGCAGAAAAAAACCATGTTTACTATTGGTCATGGTTTCAACAGCAACATGGGAAAATTTAGATTTATTTATTGGTTTTTCTTGCCTTAGAATTAATTACTTTCTTTTTAAATTCATAGCTTTGTGAAACTCCATAAACTGGATAGATCATATTGATTGCGATATGCTAGTGCTGCAACTCTGGCAGTATATTGAAGATATACAACATAAGGAGATAAAATAAAGATAACAGAAATATTACCTTACGATATATCAAAAACTTTTTGTTTTGTTTTAAATAGAAAGAAAAGGGGGAAAAAAATGATATTGAAAAATATCTTCCAGGACTAATTATACCTGGTAATTGACAAATGATGTTTTTAAAATAGATATAGAAATCTATTGGAATGCTGAAAAATAAAAATGAGGAAGATGAATGGGAGTATGTCCTTTTATGAAATATAAGTGTTTTCTAGTTAAGATACTGATATGTAACACCGTTAAAATTAAGTGAAATAAGCAAAGTCTCATCAGAGAAAAATAATGACACCAAAAAGAGAATTTAGGGCAGAATTAATTTTTTCAGAGTTCCTGACAGCCGCAAAGAAGTAAAATAAGGTGCTCCTTAAAAATATTTCTTCAGGACAGCTTTGTGAATCTACCAAATAACAGTGGAGATTAAGAAAATCTACTCTACAAAATTTAAAACTGTTAAGACTTGGTTATATGCAGGTACCTACCACAAATTTATATGCTCTGTGGATCCAAGTCATCTTCATAGACCTGACTTACACCAGGTACTGATCTTGATCTACTGATCTTGCTGGGCTTGATCAGGGAGAACCTAAGCTTCCCTTGAAATTAATTACTGTCAATACACATACCAAGACCAACAGTGTATAGGAGATTCACATTCAAGGTTTAATAAAAAGCAGCAATTGTCTTCCTAGAAAGGCTATGAAACTTACAGAAGATGAGAATTATTCTGTTTAATGGAATCAGTTTAATGGAGTTAATAATAAAGTCATATTCCATTTGGAGGCTATTGACAAGATTTATGCTGGAGCCTGTCAGATTTACTATCTCTAACAGTGACTTGAAGGAGACCATGGAGTGAATCCTAGTCAAGTTTGAAGATAAGGCTGCATTGTGAACACAGCTGATAAGCTCAAGTGCAGGACTGGCATTCAAAGGCACCTAGAGAAACCAGAGAAATGAGTCACAGGAACTGCAGAAATTCAGTAAAGACAAATGCAAAAGTCCTTTGCTATGAATGGGCTAACCCCTGCAGAAGTACAGGCTGGGGACAGATGCGTTGGTGAGTATCTCTGCAGAAAAGATCCTGAGGGTCCTGCAGGAACAGTGAGCTGAACATGAGCCAACAGTACACCCTAGCAGCAGGGATGGGTGTCCATGGCTGTATTAATAGCAGTAGAGACAACAGGTCAAGGGAAGGGACTAATCAGCTCATGAGGTCATACCTATGAGTTCAATTTTGGGTACCCCTATACAGGGAATTTATCAATAACCTGCAGCGGTTTTAAGGAAATGCCACAGCAATGGTTGAGGGTGGAGAACTTGTCCTGTGACAAGAGACTGAGGGACTGGGCTTGCTCAGCCTGGAGAAAAGACTGCCTTGGAGAGATGTATGGTACCCAACCAAAATATGTACCTAAGATTGGGTTATCAAAAAGATGGAGCCAGGATCTTCACAGTGGTGCATGGTAGGAGAACCAGATACATCTGCAGATTGGATATAAGGAAAAACTTTATTATGATGAAGAAAGTCAAGGAGTGAAACAGGGTCCTGGAAAAGAATACAAAGTCTCTATCCTTAGAGAGTTTCAAAGCCCAACTAGATGAAGCCCCAAGCTGTCTGACCTCAGAGCTGAGCCTGCTAGGTGCAGAAGTTTGAATTAAATACCTCCTGAGGTCTTCTCAGTTGAATTGGTCTATGGTTCTATGATCCTATGACTTTTTCTTATTAATGCCTGAAATGTAGATAATATGTTAAACCACTGAAATCAACTAGATAACAACTCATTTGAAATTAGTGAATGAGGATTATCTCTGATGGGTACACATAAAGTTTTCTACAGATAGCAAAACAGAACAAAGAATTTTCATCTTATTGTTTGATTTTTTTGGTAGAAATAGTTAAATGTTTTTATACCACTTAGTACATTTGATCAGAATTATTTGTAAAAAGTGATGCATAGCTCTTGATGCAGGAAAGATAAAACTGTATTATGAAAATGTGTTATAGGGAAAAATTCAAACACTGAAAATGAGTTGAACTCAGCAGACCAACATGCAGATTAGATTAAAGGCTTTGATCCTAAGGACAATCACAAAATTAACCAAGAAGCATAGGCTCCCAGATGGAAATTTTGAATGGTCAGAATAACAGTAGGAAAAAAATGTTTTCTCTTTCAGAAAGAGGTTATTATTTCACTTCTGACAAATCAAAGATTACTTCAGAGGGATAAAAAGTGATAGCCAAAACAGTAAACAGTTTTCTTGTTGGTCTTTTGGGTTTTTTTGAAGAGCTATAATTTGTTTTCCTTTTTTGTCGATATTAGCTGTGATATCATGAAATTGGGGTCATCATCCCAATTGTCATCCTATTATTGTCACCTGTAGAATAATAGTGGCAAAACCCACTGAAACCTATTATAACTAACTGGAGCAAGGAGAGTGTCAGCCTCGTAACTTTTACAAGACTTGGTGAATATACATGCACTACAAGATCAAAGATCACCTTATTTCTCTAATTTCCAATACCAGAAACACACAGAATATGAATTTCCCTGTGTATGATGGGGTAAAAAGGGACAGCCACTTCAAATGATACTTCATACCAGTAGTTAGCAGGTCCTTTAAAAAAGAAATGAACAAACGAAAAGCTCACTGTGTAAATACTGTAAGAGATGTAAATATAAAAAGAGAAATCAAAGCAATTTAGCTCAACCCCTCATTTTGCATTTGTCTCATGATAGCAAAAAAGATGTGCTATATAAATTAAATAAGCAAAGTAAGGCTGTTAACTGCTAATTTCAAGCACTTAGGATAGTAGGTTTTAATGAAGAAATAACACTTTGACTGTTAAGAGTTACTAGTATGATTCCAGTGACAATTTCTATGGGTTTTTTTTACCATCATCATAGAATGATAAGAATAGTTTGGGTTGGAAGGGACCTTTTAAAGGTCATCTAGTATAAACCCCCTGCAAGGAACAAGGACATCTCCAACTAGATCAGGTTATTCAGAGCCTCCTCCAACCTGACTTTGAATGTTTTCAGGGATGGGGCATCTACCGCTCCTCTGGGCAACCTCTTCTAGTGTTTTACCACCCTCATTGTAGAAGTTTTCTTCCTTATATCTAGTTTAAATCTATCCTCTTTCAGTTTAAAACCATCGCTCTTTGCCCTATCACAACAGACCCTACTAAAAAGTTTGTCCCCATCTTTCTTATAAGCCCTCTTTAAGTACTGAAAGGCAACAACAAAGTCTCCCTGGAGCCTTCTCTTCTCCAGGCTGAACAATTCCAACTGTCTCAGCCTGTTCTCATAGGAGAGGTGTTCTAGCCCTCTGATCATGTTTATGGCCCTCCTCTCAACCCACCTCAACAGGTCACATACGAGAGGAAAAAAAAACCAAACCTGTAAGCAAATGGTGAAAATAATGAAAAGGTGAATATAATTAAAGAAACAAAAGCTTTATCCTTATCATTGAGCAGAGTCAATTTAGATGTTGCTCAGGAGCAACCCTTACTAATGCAGAATTCGGGCTTCTGTCTTACTTATTTCTTTCTACCTTTTACTGTTAGACACTTAATCTCACACATAGAGCACCAACAATGTTATAAAAAAAAATTGAAAAAGAAAATGCTAGTATCGTTCCTCTTATTTCCACATCACAACATATCTTGAAATTCTGTCAGCTAATTTCACTGCATAATTTCAGAATAGGACTTCTCAACATGTAGAAAATCCTTAGAAGTGCGTGCCTGAAGTTAGGCACCCAAAAAAGTCTTAGTTTCAAAAGTGCTGGGATTATCCCACAGACTGTATTGGGAGCAACAGTGAATTTTACATGCCCTAATAGATACTTCTGTGTTAAGGGAATCTCTAGAAAGAGATAACTAGCTGTTGATTAAACCCTGAAGCAAGGCGGCTTGGGGTTCTTTTTGCATGTTACATAACTGTAGAAATTTTTTATCTGTAAAATATTATCTGTTATAAAAATCTAGTCTGTTGAGTTCTGCTTTTGGCACCTTTAGATCACAGTAATAAATCATAAGATGTCTTTGTCAAAAGAATGAAACATGAGGAATCAAAAGACATCTGTACTAGAGTGCCTGTACACAGTGCTGGAAAGATGAGAAACAAGCAAAAAGAACTGAAAAAAAAATGCTGCTAAATTATGGTGGTTTTGATTTTGTGGGCATAATTGAAGGCTGGTGAGAAGATTCTTACAACTGGGATGTCAATAGAGATTAGTACAATCTATATAAAAGAAAGGTGGAAAGGTATAGTTATGGAGCAAATAAAAAAATGTGTACAATCCCAGCAAACTACAGATTAGTAGTAATAAGTGCCAAGGTAAATTTTTACAAACTGGGATACAAAGACTGGAAGGAAAAAGAAATGACAGTGTGTGGTTGATATAGATTATAAGGTTGGGAAGAAAAAGAAAACAAGGTCAGCTGAAACTAACTTTTGCATGCTCAGAAACCCAGGCTATTTTTGATACTTAAAAAGAAATGCAAGTATATTGGACAATAAATATGGAAAACCATGAAAGAAGAAAGCAACTATAATATTGACTTTTTTATAAAATAAACATAAAATAAATCTTACACCTACTTCTCTTAGAAGAAAACTGAATTTAATGTGTGCCCATCATTCAAGCATCTGAAACTTCCCAGTGAAAGTGAAAATTGATGGTACCATTAAGAATTCAAGTTTTAATTAAGGCACATAAAAAGACTGTTAGGAAATAATATTAACATCTATCAGAGCAGACTATGATACAATTAAAAGATAAAAACCAATTGATTCTTTCAAAGAAGAGTATAAGGCACAGGGGTAGGTTAATGTGATTGCAAAAATGGATTCTCATTGATTTTGATTAAACAAAAATAAGTGTTTTGAAAACCACACACACCAAAAAAACCCAGAATAATACACTAGAAAAGATTTCAGAATATCATCTGAGCTTTGTTTGTTTGTTGTTGTTTTTTAAAAAAATGTTTGCTACACATTGAATTTTGAATATAAAGAAAATACAATTAACATTTTATTTAGATATTGTACGATCTACCTTCCCTGAATCATTTTGTTTGATAAAGAATGTACCTCGGGGTAAAAAAAAAAATAATCCAGCCATGTTTTAAAAATTCCACAGCAGATCTTGACAAGTTATTCTGATAATTACCTACTATATATGGTTAAATAGTATTCCCAGCCACTGCTTTCTCAGATAGAATTCTTTATTACACAAGTACAGTCTGCCTTGTTCATTTAGAAATGTTGAAATTACCATTTGTCTCCATATAGTTTCCTTGTGACCAATTTATGAAAAGCTCCAAAATCATTAAAATCATGGAGTTAGTCTGTGAATCTGTTTTCCATGTATCACTTCATAAAGCCTTAATAATATAATTAATATCATAAAGTCTTAATACATTCTAAAGTAAAAATGCTGTATTTCCTTGAGGTTATTGAAAATCACATGAATTAAAAATGTTGAAATGCAGTGGTTTTCAACCACTTCTGAAGAAATGGTAGCACTGATGATATTTTGTAATGAAAACTTAGTAATAAAAAAATAATTAAACTGTATAATATTTAATTCAATACATATTAATGCTCTAATTAGATCAGATAAGTATTCAAGTAAAGCAAGAAAAATATGTAAACATATATATATAAATCAGAAATTTTTTCAGAGCAAATGGTAACATATTCATCCAAAAGATTAAAAAAAAAAAAAGTAAAAAAAAAAGAAAATTGATAATCTGGTTTGTTAAAAAAGTTGCTTACTTTTAGTAAAAAAAAATAGAAAAAAATCCTCTCAGCAGTGCCTCAATATGTTGGCAACTATAAAATGAAATTTATTAATATTCGAGATTCTACTCTGTTAACTTTATCACTTTTCCACAGAAAAGCTTGGGTGCTTCTGAGTAGGCTGTTACAAAATGAAAGGCAAATCCCCTAAAAACCAGAAATGCCCTCAATAGCTTCAAAGAAAGGAAATCTTGTTAATTTTGATCATTTAACATCTAGTTTGTATTCCCAAAATGCAATTGCTTTAGTCTTCAAAATGAAGTGCATTTGATGATGCAGAGAATGAACAAATTTGCAGTTCCTCTGGCTAAAGTTATTTCCTCACATGAGCCAGCTAATATTAACAACAATAACAATAAAGAAAGGAAAATATATTTGTTTGTTAATCTGTTCTTTTTTCTCAAAATGCTTTTTCTCTGGTGAATCATCTTTTTCAAACTGGATGGAAATCAATGGACTTTTGGTAATCTTAAAGTGTTTTTTCAGTAGGAAGATGATACATGGCTTAAACCACAGTAAAACCAGTCCTTTGACATATGACTAAATATTTTTCTCCTTGGTCTTCCATCAGAAAAACTGAATTTGCACTTACTATATGCTTTATCTTTATCCAGGTTCATGTCTGCTGTCACATTCTGAGCAGTTGTGAGTATAGATTATATGGTCATAAATATCGTAACTTTGCTGAAGTAATTTAGATGAGACAGCCAAGAGTGTTCCATAGAAATAGATTCTGATTGAAACTGGAAAGCAGTAAGAAAGCAGTTTCAGGAGACATAGCAACTAGTGATAGTGGAAGTACAAAGTTTTAAAATTAAATCTATTTAAAAAGAAATAATGCATGTATGCTTATATTCTATGTCTCTAAAAATTTGCATGTAAAAGAAACCCCCGTTTGTTTAAAATAGAAGGGAAAAAAAAAATTACAAGACATTTCAAAACAAAACAATGTAGCAATTTCCTTACCACTTTGCAGATATCTAGAATTACACAAATTAATTAATTTCCACCTCTGAAATAACGTTATTTTAGAACTCCTTTGAATATTATTTCAGTTATAGTATGGATTTTGACAATATAGTTCAACTAAGTATGTTTATTAATGAAGAAATTAAAAATAATCTTAAAGTGGTCTAAAACTTAACAGTATTTAGTTGACAATACTTTATTTTGTAAGAACATAAAATAAAACATAAGAAATTCTGGATTATCCTGACCTTTTAAGAGGAATCACTAAGGGGCTACTGACTGAAACGACAGTGAAAGATTATGATAGCATGTAGCAGCCAATCTTTCTGTAAGCATTTCAAAATCTCACCTAATCTTTAAATGAAAGTTTTTAAGGCACCTGCATAGCTAACTTTGACAGGTTAAAATCTTGTCCTAGTAGTCATTTTTGAGTACTTTGTCGTTTTTGAAAATCAGTGAGCCTACAATCTATTTTTCCATTGACTTCAATTTTTACTTTTAAATTTATTTCTTAATTACTATCTCATATTTTATCCACAGTCCAGTCATAAATAAATACAAGTAACATTCATTTTTACTTTATACATGATACCTGATTATATGATGTGTGCTTTGACTTTCATACTATTTGTCTTTTTGTTTCCTGAATTTTTGCAAACAATATGAACGTACATTTCAAGACATAGTATATATGAAGCATTTATATTTCATAAAGTGAGAATGAAAAAGATATATTCTCACTATAAAGACAAGTAACTTCTGAACTCAGAATCAAAAGAGGAAGCTTGAAACAGGTCACTGTACTTATTTCCAGTGTTTGCCAATTGCTAACTAGAGAAACACAGACCCTCAGAAAAATACTTTTAAACAGACAGATATGTAAATGTGGATTTTAATGGTAACAGGATTATTTTTTTAATAAGCCAGCTAACTACGGGACATGGTCCACTACATCCTATAGTTAAATTCCACTGACTGCTCCAACAAGACTCCCTTTATAATACCAAGTCTTTTAATTTGTCATGATTATTTGGCAGATACTGGAAGGTGAAATTATGCATAGAGTTGAAAAATTACTGAGGTTGATACATCCTGGTTTATTGCCACAGGCTTAAATTTGAAAAATTATATTTTCACTAGAATTCATTTTTCATTTTGTCAGCTTTCTGTTCAGGATTACTGCTACAATTAAAAAAATCAGATTTCCTTCTCCTTCCCTCATTTTATGAAAATCCTTCCATCATGTCAAATATCTGTATATTTGACCATGACATACCATTAGGTCTCTTCTCATTAGTTATGTAAATGTTGATTGCATTTGATTATAAATTGAAAATGTTCACTGCTAATAGAAGTAATAGGGCTTTTGATGCTTTCAAAAAAAAAAAAAAGTATAGAAACGCTGCTATCCAGTTGATTTTATTGCTACTGGAGTGTTTAAGTGACAACTGAATATTTCCTACCCACTGAATGGTAGAATAATTTCTATGAACATAAAATATTTTCTTAAGTATACTGCAACCAGCTGAAAAATGTCAGAGTATTTGCCATGCTTCCTATGCTATCTTTCTCACTGCAAACAGATGGCAGTCAGCCATTCTGAATGGCAGGAGGTCTCTAAAATGGCAGGTGAGAATTGCTGTTATAGAGGAAAACAATGCTTCGTAACTGTCTATTTGCAAAGGGCATTCTTGGCAGAAAGATTAACAGGGTAACTACTTAGTGATTAGATAAGTCACAAAAATGGGAGCATATTACAACAAATCCTGGGATGGGATGGGGTGGGGAGCATTTTATGGGCTGTGGTAGCTAAAGACAGAAAAGCGTAGAAGCGCAGAACTGAGCACAGTCTGTACGTTCTATAACTTCAAGATTTCACGGTACCTTTAGCCTATCAGCAAATCACCCTAGGCAATGCCTATAGTGGCAAGTAATTTGGCTCAATAAAAATAGACCAGAAGATTGAAACGATTGCTTCCAAGGTCCTCATTATCTACACAATTTTTAGTTTAGTGGTTTTGTGTCAAACTAGATAGAGTCTGATCGGTAGGAGTGAGCATCCCTCAAAGACTTGGCCAAAGGTGTTCAAAAATCCAATCACTGATTCAAAGATCTTTTTCTCCATTAGGGTGAGGAGCATATTTTGTATGTATTTGGAGGAGAGTTTGCAGCTCCATTTCCTCCAAAAGGGATATAATTCCTATGTATCAAAACTTTTCCTTGAATTTAACATAGTAAGTGGGGACAATCAGTGGATTTATTTCAAAACTGGGACAAAATACTCAGCCATATCCCTGGTATTCTTCTAAAATCAGTGGTCAAATGAAACAAAAAACCAGTATAAAATAATCTGTAACTCTCCTTGGATGACCCTATTTTATCCTGCTGTCTCCAGAGGGACTGTACAGAGACATTTTACCCTTCCTCCCTTACCACTTCTAGCTCCTTTCTTATGTCTCGTCTCCTTCACTATGAAATTTCAGCTGTAGATGATAGTGATTAAATAACCATGTACAATGTTCTATTATGGTTTATGATGTCATTACAGTTCCTCAGCAGATCTGATTGACTACTTAACATTGCTAACCATTTTTTGAGAGTGATACCTCTAAAAATAAATCAGGTTTATTTCAACTGCTGCTACACGATGGAGACTTATGTTCCATTTTATGAGTTATAATACATGCAATACCATGTTCTTACACTATTTTGTGAATTATTTTATTTGATATTTCTTTTCTGTTAAAGAATACATTGCAATAACAAATGCTGAGCTACAGATTTTTCCTGAAATCAGTGAGATTTAAAAATATGAAGGTTTTTACTGCTGATTAATAAAGATAACTTTAAGATAACTTGAAACATTGTCTTAGTGTCCTGCAAAATAAGATTCCATTAAATAAATTCTACATACCTGAGTTTAGAATTGGTTAACATGAATTTAAACTATAAATGTTACATAATCCAGCAACATAGTTTAGGATGCAAAACGAGAAAAAAAATTAGCTTCAAAAGTGATCTGGTAAGTTTCACTTTTAGTAATAATTTTAATTCATATAGCTGAAGTAGGTTTTGGAGTGTGAAAAATGATGGTCAGGAATGTAAGTATTTGTGTTATGTTGAATGAGTATATTTAAGATTAAATTCCTGCCTCTTCAGGTTAATTCTCCCTGCTCTTATGAAAGAGCTGGCATACTTGGAAATACTTGTTGACTGTGGATTTATGGTTTCAGACTTTTGTTCTTTCTTCTTACATTCCTATTTTTACACTGTAAAACATATATTAATGAAGTCTGTCAGGATCTGGAGCACACTTTTTGTTGGGTCAGCCTGGATGGCAGCTCAGCACCACCCAACTGTTCACTCATTCCCTCACAGTGGGATGGGGAGACTCAGAAGGGCAAAAGGAAAAAACCTCATGGGTTGAGACAAAGCCAGTTTGGTAGGTAAAGCCAAAGCTGTGCGCACAAGCAAAGCAAAACAACAAATTTCCAGGAAAGCAGGGCTCCATCATGCATTTGCCTTGGAGACACAAATGTCATAACTTCAAACATCACCTCTTCTTCCTTCTTCCCCCAGATTTTATTGCTGAGCATGACACCCTACGGTTAGGGCCAGCTGTGTTCCCTCCCAGCTTCTTGTGCCCTTCCAGCCTACTCAATGATGGGGCAGTCTGAAGAGCAGAAAAGGCCTTGACACTGTGTAAGCCCTGCTCAGCAATAACTAAAACGTAGGTGTCAACTCCATCCTAGCCAGGCCCAGTGCACCCAGGTAAAAAGTTCAAGCAGCCAGCTTCAAGGCCAGCTTGCTGATGAGGGCAAGTTGTTTTAAATGCTTCAGCTGGCTTTAGGAGAAAAAAGAAAGACTGAATAAGCCTCAGGAAGGCCCTGCTGAGCTAATACACTAGGAAGCATCAGCAAGAGCTCTTTCACTCGGAAGCTGTTTTTAAGCAGAGGCTCTCAAATATTTGATACCAACCTGAGCCACATTGCAATAATGCTGCAGTTATACTCATGTCTGGCCGTGTACCCCATTGGTCTGGACCCTGGCCTTGACCAGGAGGTTGACCAGTAGACTGACCACCTTGACCTCAGATGTGTCTCACCATTAAGGACTTGTGTGGTGACCACTGGACTGTCCAATCCCAGTTAATGTTTCCAGACCTGACCATGAGTCCCTCACTCGACCCCCCATATGCCCCATCAATAGGACTTGCCTGGTGATTCGGACTCTGCTGAATGTGGCTACTCTCCCTGTGCTATAGCCTCGCTCTCCTTGCTTGGGCAAAGTGGGATGGAGCCTTGTTCCTGCCAGCTATGTTACCACCTACAGCTCCCCTGCCTTTGCTCCTCCCTGACACTCCCATACTGACAGCAAATGCTGAATGTGACATTCAGCAGACACAGTTGAAAGTACCAAGTCTCTGAAAAACTTGCTTTTATGAGGTGATATAATAGAACATTGCTGTAAAATATTAGATTAATATATGGAGAATGAAAAATAATTTTGCAGAATAGAAGGGGTGCATGTTGGCAGGGACAGATAGATCAGTCAATCAAATAAAATGAAGTAAATATCTGAGGAATGGGAACCTCTCAACAGAACCTCTGTGCATTGAGTACAGGGAACAACTCAGAAGGAGAAAAAAAAAATAATGTGAACTACCATATTTTATGATACAGTCTGATCTATTTTCTCTGAAAAGCAAAACTGTGATATCCAAAATACAGATTACTGTATTAAGAACAGTAAATCTTCAGGATAGTTAGTATTAATTCGACAGATAAGGGAATTAAATACATTGCTGTTTCAGATCTATAATTTTATGGACTTTAAAGAAACATGCAGAAAAATGACTAAGAGATCTAAGCAGAAATGACCTTGTGGCACATCCTCGATAGGTGCCTAGTCCAGACAAATGGGAGACCAAAATACTGGGTCAATACTGTAATATAGAACCAGTGCTTGACATGAATGAATCCATGTATAAAAGGACATAAGGAGAATTGAAATTAAGACATTTGACACAGAAGGATAAAATCCTTTGAAATAATAAATGGACCAGCAGGAAACTTTTTTTTTCCTAATTTCTCTTAATTAGTTGTAGAGTATCACTTGAAAATGTCAGACAGCAATTGTAAAGTATCTCAATAAAGTTTCCAGATAAAGGAAACAAATAAAGGGGAGGTGTGTGTTCTGTATTGTAGGAGGGATATATTTTTGTTAATCAGGAAATGGTCCCAAACCAAAATAAATTACTTTCTCAGTTTTGCATAAGATTAATGAGAAGAAATATGCAAAGGCTTGCTAGTAAAATGACTAAATGGAAGCATATCTCTCTCACCCAGTTCACTGCAGTCACATTTGGGAATCACCCCATGTCCCTCTGATAGTTCTGAAATTTCAAATCCAATACCAGGTATTTTGTCAAATTATATACTGAAGAGGTCTGCTCAATGCTATACAATTGCAAAATGGTTATTTAGGACTTATACATAAGAAAAGAACAGAATGGTTAGGGTCAGATCTGTCAGTGTAACAATCACCAATATGCAGGAGAAGACATCAGGCAGGAAAGGGAAATAAGTGGAAAGAGGAGTGCAAAACAACTACAAGTGCATTAAAAATTGATTATGCTAAATGAAACCAATATGTTTATATGTTTTATAGCCTTTGGGGGAAATACAGGGAATAAAAAAGATAGGTTGTATTTAAAATTCAGATTTTAATTCAATGTGAAATGAATTTATTTCAGGTGGAAGCACTTTAACACATTATAGGTAAGGTAACTAAAAAGTATAGGACAAAACCGAACTTTTAGTCATCAGTGAATTAAACAGTGGAAATTCTGAAGAAATAGTGTGGGCCAATTTAACAGGCTCATTGAAGACCTTATTGCAAAAGTAACTTTATTTGCTGAAAACACTTCATGAGATATTAATATAAAAGAAAACTGTGATATCATTAACAATGACATTGAAATGAATATAATAATAAATTGGAAGGCAATAACATAAAATGTACTATCCTGGAACAGAGGCTGAAGATTTCTGCCACAAGCAGGGATCTTACCTGGAAATGACCGAGAAAACAACAGCTGATTGTTGTTATCAGTACGCAGTAAACTTGTAAGACATATGAGATGAGATGTATGATGCAAATATGAAAAGACAGGTATGTGTAATTGTAACTGTTGATTTTAAGAATTATATTTGCAATACACTTATAGTAATCCACATTTAGATAAATTAGTAACTTATTACAAGTAAATAAAATCAATTATTATATACTACTACAATTTACTACAACTTAATTAGCAATTTGGGTAGTGGGGGAAAAAACAAAAGAAAAAAGAAACAGACATTAACAGCTTCCCTCCCCTTTTGCATTTAAAGCATAAGTCTGATCTATAAAACATAAAGCTCAACTTCACTCCAAGCACCTGTCCTCCACACCCTTTTAACATCATGGATTATACTCTGTCCCTTCAGTGAGTTAATGGCTGCTACTGGAGCGGTGGGAGGGGGTTGCAGTCAGGATGTAAGCAGCTCCTCTTGGCTGCTCCTTCCTTCCCACTTTTTTCCTATGCTCCAGCATGTATTCTCCATGCGGTTCACTCCTTTTGGGGTGCTCCAGTATGGGTTCACCCCTGAGCTGCAGTACCTTTGGAAGGTATGCCTGCCCGGCCATGCATCAACTCCTGCTCCTCTGACATTGGTGTTCCCCTTGCTGGTTTATTTCGTTCCCTGTTTCTCTATATACAGTATTTTCTTCCCATTCTTAAAAACCTTTTCACAGAAGCACCACCAAGTTGACTGATTTGGCTTCTAGTATGTTCATTCCAGAGCCTGCTGGAACCAGTAGCATCTGGTAAAAAGCAACAACTGCCCTCTTCCCAAAGAGGCCACCCCTGCTACCCCTGGCTACCAAAGCCTTACCTTACACACTCAGTACACCTTCCAACCTGATAACCTTCTACTGTGAAATGACTGCCTTGGTAAATTGTCACAACACTCTCCAGACTATCTTACTGCAACAAGGTCTTTTACCACTTCATACCAACATACTCTTCATACAGCCCCTCTGCTGTCTTAGCCTCACCTCACCCAGGGTATGTGTTCCCTCTCCTCTTGCTTCTTCTGTTACTTCTCCTGCTTCTTCCTCAGCTGCTCTCTCTTCATTGACTCTCAACCACTTAACAGAACCAGTCACACCTGCACCTTATCTACATCAGCCAACCCGCTGCCCCTGAAGCCAGCCCACAGTTGTATATTATCAATGCTAATTAACCCAGATTCATTCCTCTACAGTAGATAAGGGGAGAGCAGTGGATACTGTCAACCTTGACTCCAGGAAGGCTTTTGACATGGTCTTCCATAAGCTCCTTATGGAGAAGCTGATGAAATAGCGGCTGGATGAGTTGACAGTAACATGGATTTAAAACTGGCTGAACAGCTGGGTCTAGAGGGTGGTGATCGGTGGCAAGAAGTCTAGTTGGAGGCCTGTAACAAGTGGGGTACTCTATGGGTCAATACTAGGTCCAGTCCTGTTCTAAATCTTCATTAATGAGCTGTATAATAGAGCAAAGCGTACCCTCAGCAAGTTTGCTCATTACACAAACCTGGGGATGAATGCCTGATTCACAAGAGGAATATGCTGCCATCCAGAAGAACCTCAGCAGGCCAAAGAAATGGGCTGGCAGGAACCTTAGGAAGTTCAGCATGGGGAAGTGCAAGGATTCACACCCAGGAAAGGCCAGCCCCATGCACAGGTATATGCTGGGGACAAAATGAAAGCAGATTTGTAGAAAACAACCTGAGGTCCTGGTGGACAGGAAGTTGAACGTGAGTCAGCAGTGTGCCCTTGACACAAAGAAGGGCCAATGATATCCTGGGTTGCATTAGGCAAAGTATTGCCAGCAGGTCAAGGGATGTGATCCTTTCCCTCTACTCTGCCCTGGTGAGGCTGCATCTGGAGTGTTGTATCCAGTTCTTGGTTCCTCTGCACAAGGCATCAACATACTGGAGGGAGTCCAATAAAAGGCCACACAGATCATTAAGGTACTGGAACATTTCTCCCACAAGGAAAGGTTGAGTTCTAGGATCAGCCTAGAGCAGAGAAAGCTCAGAGGGGATTTCATCAATGCATATAAATACCTGAAAGGAGGGTGTATAAAGGATGGAGCCAGGCTCTTTTGAGTGTTTCCCAGTGACAGGAAAATAAGCACAGGCTGAAACACAGGGGTGTCCTAGTTTCAGGTGGAATGGAAGTAACTATCTTCTTAGGAGCTAGTACAGTGCTGTGTTTTGGCTTTCATGTGAGACTTTTCAGTTCCTCAGGCTTTGTTAGTGAAAAGGCTGGAGGGGTACAAGGGGTTGGGAGGGGACACAACAAGGTCAGCTCACCTGAACTAGCCAAAGAGGTATTCCATACCATGGGACATCACACCTAGTATATATAGCTGGGAGGTTGGTCAGGGTAATGGTAGATTGTTAGCAATTGCATTGTGTATCAGGTGTTCCTGTCTTCCTTGTCCTCTGGATGTCATTCTTTCCCTTCCCCTTTTCATTATAACTGTTATTGTCATCATTGTTATTATTGTTCTTTCATTTTTATTCTGTTTTGACTATTAAATTGTTCTTATCTCAACCCTTGAGTTTTACATTCCAACTCTCCTCCTCATCCCTCTGGGTGAGGGGAGAGTGAGTGAGCGGCTGTGTGGTACTTAATTACCAGCCGGGGTTAAACCATAACAAGGGGGTTCCTTCTAAACATCAGGAAACACTTCTTTTACTGTGACAGTGACTGAGCCCTGGCACAGGATGTCCAGATAATTTATGGAGTCTCCATCCTTGGAAATATTCAAAGGCAATTTGGACGTAGTCTAGGTACTGGGCTTTAGGTGTCTCTGCTTGAGCACCGGGTTGGACCAGATGTCCTCTGATTCTGGTATCAAGTGTGTTTTATAGATGAGAAAGTAGGCCGAGATTCATATTCAGGCTCAGTCACTGGGATAAAACTGTTTTTCAATGATTGGAGTCTTCTAAGACCAAATATTTTATATATTTAATATTTGGAATGGGAAGGGATAGGGCATTAGGCTTTGATCAAAATATGACCTGGTGTGACATAAATGAACTGTCATGTGAACCAAGTGAAATTTTTGGGTCCTACATAGAAGTCTAAACAGTCACTACTTGTCCTTTAAGTTTTTTACACAATCACACAACAGTCAAAAAAGGTAACAGGTTTACCAATGGTAAAGAATTCAGAATTACTCGACTGTTTCCATTATATTCATTTGTTGGCATTCTCCATGGTCATGTCAGAGCCCAATTATGTTCGAGAAAGAGGCCTTTTTTAAAATACATTAATTTAATTATTTAAGTATATTAGCATATAACCGGAAACAGAGCTAAAAAATGTTTGTGTACAGGGTTCATGAACTACTGGTCACAGCAAATGACCTTGGAATCAGAAAATATCATCCAGCCAAGCAAGCAATATTGGAATTATGTCAGAACTGTAAAATATTTAAAGACAGCTAATGGAGGATCACAGACAATTTCAGCATACTGTGTTGTGGACAGTTTGGCAGCTCTTAGATTTACAGCACTACGGTTCAATCTGTGTGGACATAAACCAGGCAAGTTGTTCTACAGCAGGTGTCATAATGGTTTTACGGGGCATTTAAAAAGGAATATGCAACAAGGACACATTTTCACTAAGGAAAGCCATAAATAAGAATAAAACAATTTTTTGAAGAAAGAGTAAAGGGCATTTAGCCTGTCAAAACACATTCTCTTCTCTGTATTTCATTTTCTTCATTGTGCTACATAATCACTGTTAGTTGAATGTTTCCAGCATTTCTCCTTGAATAACCTTGCCTAGTAGGCCATTAGATACTTTATTATTCTTCAGAAGCCAAATTGCTTCTCAAAGTCTGCATAATATTATTTTGTTTTGACTTCTGTGTATGCTAGCTTATAGTATTATTGGTCAAGTAGGTTCAAAATTATATTGTTTCTTTGTGCTGTTTAAATTACGTAGCCATTAAAGCGATACTTATTTTCATACTCACATGTGCACACAGAAATCTAACCAAGGAACCAAAAAGGTACAGTAACAGTACAAATGGTAAGTTTAAATACTGAAAAAGGACAATACAAACCTAAGGCATTAAAACAACTCAAGTCACACACACTGGGCCTTATTTCTCATTAGCCAGCTACACAGTGAATGAATAACCCAAAATAAACCAGTTCTGAAGTACTCAACTGTATTAGGGTTGCATACAGGTAACATTGATAGTAACAGAGAACCAAGCAATGATAGTGAAGTCATAACCTCCAGTATTGGGGAAGTCAAAGAAAGAGGCTATTTGAGCTTGGTATCTTTTCCTTTCACTGACATTTTGTCATGTCAGGATTGAAGGAATGCACAGAAAAAGGAGCTTTCTTATTAATTTAGTTAAAATAACCTAAACCATTATTCATTCATTTGGAAATACTTTAAAGTTTATTCTTTTTAAAGGCCTTTGTGCCTTTGTTTCCTTGTATCTAATCTCCATTTTTTCCTTTAATAACATCTTTTCAGTCATGTTACTGAGACTCTCAATTAGGAAAAAAATGTGCATTGCAGCCTTTCCGCCAGAATTTCCTTGCATCTGTTTCAGAATCCACTCAGTCAGACACCTTGGGTGCTTAACTTGGCTCATTCAGTCCTTATATGACTTGTCGCTTTCATAGATAAAGGCTTTTGGGACTTCCTGGACTTACACTCCTTCCAGCTCTGTAAAGTAAAACCTTGCTATTCTCCTTGGAGAAAAATGGGAGTTATGAATGAGCAAATAGATCCTGGTGCTTTTTTCTTTTTTGTTTGCTGTTTGCCCTCTGTCCTTTCTGCCTCCTTGGATTTAACTCAGGTAGGTTAAAATTAAATGCATAAACCATGAAATAATTATGGAAATCAGTGTATGAGTTCCTGGCTATTCACTGGGGTACTCCTAAGGTACCACTCCTAAAGACATTAATCAAAGAATCATAGGATCGTTTAGGATGGAAAAGACCTTTAAGATCATTGAATCCAACTGTTAACCTAGCACTACCAAGTCCACCACTGAACCATGTCCCTAAGTACCACATCTACATGTCTTTTAAATACTTCCAGGGATGGGGACTCAACCACTTCCTTGAGCAGCCTGTTCCAATCCTTGATAAACTTTTCAGTGAAGAAATTTTTCCTAATATCCAACCTAAGCCACCCCTGGTGCAACTTGAGGCCGTTATATCTCTCCATCATCTTCTATCTACTCATTCTGTTACACAGAAAATTTAAAGTAATTTCAGGAGGAACTGTGTTTTTGTCATAGGTGTATAATGTTCAAAGCACAGTACAGTCCTAACCCATGAGTACAGTCTTGAAATTCTTCAGTAATACAAATGAAAATATGAATCAAATTTTACAAATGGATCACAGTGCCTGACTGTGAACATCACAACAACAAAAAAACAGTACCACCCTTGGGTACTGTTGATATGCAGAGTAACTCACAGATTTAAGTATCATAGGATCAGTCATCATACTTTCATCTGGGTAAATAATCTTCTATTTCCATGTTCAGTTCAATTATTTCAATTAGATTCTTGTTTGCTTAAGTAGCAAGAAGTTTCAGAATCAGTCTGGAAGCAGGCAAGATTAACACTTTTCATTGTATGTGTTCTTTCATTGATCTTAAATATAAGAATAAAATCTTCAGAAGAAAAGATTCCTCAGTTCCTGTTCCAAAGACAGTTATCATTTGTATCGTTTTTAACCAGCCTGTCTGATACTACTGTTCCTAAATGAAGGTAGTGAACATAGGTAAACAGATCTTGTCTGGGATAGCTGCCATTTGTCCTGAGCAGCTATTTCTTTTTTCTTTATTCTACCATCACCTTTGGGGTTTTTTTTGTTTTTGTTTTTGTTTTTTTTTTCCCAAATTAAGCAACTTAAATATATACAGTATACATTTTTTTTAGAAGTTAATGATAAAAGCCAGGTGTACCCTTTTGCAGCTGAATGCCCTCAGAGATAATGTTCTTTGATTTAACACTCCCTGTCTTACACCAGGAAGCTTGTATTCTTCTTTTCAGTGGGAGGAGAGGAAAAAAAAACATAGCCTCATGTGACAGCTCCTTGGCTGGTGGAAGTTGAAAGGTTGGCTTCAGTAAGGCTTAAGGTCTCCTACTTCTTGATGTGAGAACCTTATTTTAGCTCTTATTAGAGATACCTTCTCCTCAAACTGCACTTGAAGAGATGCATGTGCATTCTGCCATGAAGCTTTTGTATTGTCAGCTAGTTCCAAGAGCACTTTCAAAATGCTAGCCACAATGGACTGGCAAATGGAAATATAATATCATCTATTTTCTGTCATCTAGTTTCTACATGATAATTAGGCTTGACTGGGAAAAAGGAGATTTGCTTATGCAGTGACAGGTTAAGGAATGTGCATAAGCAGATGCTTAAAAGCCTTCTTCAGTCATACGAGGTGTTTAGATTCTGGATCATTACTTTTCCAAAACACAATTCAAATGTCTACTATCTATTTAATTACCATTTTATATCTGACTCACATCTTTTGGGTAGTTTATGCCACCTTCTTCTGGTTTGCGTAAAGCCATGGTGTATCTGACGTTTCAAAGCAGTTTGGATTTAAAAGTTAGAGGTCTCAATTACAATTTCTTCTAAGAATTCTTCACTTAATACCAAGAAGAAAATGTGTACTATGTAGAGCCAGGAACTAAAAGCTATACCACATAATCAACAAGTAAACATTGGTATTAGGTTTCCGTACAAAATATTGAATGATAATGTACCATTCTCCCCATCTCTCTACTCCTTTTGGGCAGTTTACGTAGACAGAGAAAGAAATGTATAACTGCATGTTTGGATTGGGTATTCTTTTTTCTTTTCCCCTTTTTCTTTCTCTCTCTTTTTTTTTTTTTTTTTTTTTTTTAATGACAATTACAGAGTAAGGGCAGACCCCATTTTTATGCAAGGAGTTGAAAAAGTACAGTAACAGAAAAGTTTCTGAGAATGTGTCAGGCTAGGCTGTTGCATAGCATGAAATAAAAGTAAAGTTATGACCAAATGGGCAAAAAATAGCCTGCACAGTTTCACAGAGGTCCAACTGAGTATGTGTCAGGCAATTTGTCTTACAATTACTCACACCTGATCTACAAATGTGAACACTCTTGATGATTCAGCAGCCCTTAATAAAAATCCTGTACATTTTGTCACTCCAAAGGGAATTGCACAATCAATGGAAAAGAAAAATGACAAAGGACTGGATCATTTGACTGTTAAACATCAGCAAATGACTTCTTGCTTTGCACACTTAGATCCTTGCTGCAGGAGAAGCATATCGTATGCAGTGGAAAACAACAGAGAATTCACCACCAGACAATATTGTGTTCAGTTGGTGTTGGGATACACATAGAAATTGTTTTTTCATAATATTTTCTGTCCTGTTTTAGAGAAAAATCCTAGTTTTCAGGAGGCTTATCAAGAAAATACACTAACTGTACTTTTCATCCCTGTGTCCAAACCAAAGTACATGAGTGCAAGCTGTTAAATGAGACTCTCACAAACTCTTCTTAAATACTTAAGTGATTTGTTTAAATGGAACAAAGTCATAAAATCTGAAAGAAGTAATAAGAAGACAATTTCCTGTCTCAGTACCACAATGAAACATCAGACAATGCTGATGGAAGTTCTGTGTTCCTCAGTTCTCCCTATAAAAAAGTGGGACAAGTCAGTGAAAATAGACAGCTGAATTGAATGTCAAATGCATAAATGCAGTATAAATGCATTAATTTATCCTGTAGATTGTCAGTCAAATAATGATTAAAAGCTGAAATCTATTTTCTTCATTATTTTTACAGAATTGTTAGACATGGAAAAAATTGTGAGAATTGAATCTGTTCACTAGCTTGTTTTTCTGTCTGGTGTTAGTACAGGTATTGGTATGAGAAGTTACACAACAGTATAATGGGATACATTTATACATATTGGAAAATACTGTCTTTCAGCATCCATATCAGAAAGAGGCATCAAATAAAATATAACAGAAGATTGTCTTTAAAATTGTCACATGAATTCTCCTATAACTGTCTTATAACTTTTCTCACATTTGTATAAGCTATTACAAAATTTTTTTTCCCACTGTTTCAGCTTCTTAGAATACACTACAAAGGAATCTGGCAAAATTTAAATTGGAGTGATCTCAATTTTAAAAAAAAAGAAAAGAACAGAACCTGATCTAACATAACACAACTAATTTATTTTTGCATCTAATGCCAGCTTGCAGGTCAGGTACACAGTGTTTTCAAGAGATGAAGCAAAGCAAATGAGAAAGCACTTCTGTGACATTCCACATTTCACTGAGTCTCCCAATTATCGCTGAGTAGTTTGACATCCTACAGCTAAAGATCCAAATCCTGCAACCCATTCTGAGTTATACTCATTAAGAAAGTTTGTACTTCACATGAGATCAAGATAAAAAGTACGTATTTGAATCCAAGTTATATCCTTTTCAGCTGTGTAGGTTTACCTTTATAGGTTTGTGCATAATGATACCATAGGATGTAAACATCTAAAATGCTATGACTGAGCATACCCAAAAGTCACTGACTGTTCAGAAGAGAAAGGGTCACTGAAGCAACATTATTAAATTATTTGTATATTTTAAATATTGCCCAAATAACTTTTTTAGTATTTTCTAAACAGCAAATTTATAATGTTAAATAAAGACCTCATAAACCAGAAATATACAAATTTATATAAATGTATATGTATATAAACATATACAGAGATGTGTATATAATTTGAAGAACCTAAGGCTTCCTTTCCAGGAGTTTTTGGTGGTTTTTTGTCAGCTAGTCATTCTAGAAAATAGAATGAACTATTTTCATTCAAAAACCTTACTGTCTTTGACTTAAATAAAACTGAAATTAATACATGAAAAAATATGCATAGGTAATTTGTAAAAGTAACTAGTAATGCAAGATACTCATCATAAACAAAGGGATCCTTATCAAGATTGCTGAACATCTCTCCCCCATGAATAAAATTCCTTGAGGTGGTCTCAGAAGAAGTAACAAAAAAAAAAATTGACATGCCCAGAATGGAAAAAGGCATGAAAATATCAATTTATTGATTAGAATTATTTTGACTTGTCTCTGCTAATTGCTGGTTTTAACAACTTCTCTGTACTGTTATAAACAGGTATTTGGGCTTGTTACAGTATGCTACATCTAAAGTATACAAAATTCAATTAAATTTGGCAAGAACGCATGCATAGACAGGTGTGTTCCTGCATCTTTTTATTGAAAATAGAATCGTAGAATGGTTTAGGTTCGAAGGGACCTTAGAGATCATCTAGTCCAACCCCCCTGCCATGGGCAGGGACACCTTCCACTAGATCATGTTGCCTAAAGCTCTATCCAACCTGGTATTGAACACTTCTAGGGATAGGGCATCCATAGCTTATCTGGGCAACCTGTTCCAATACCTCACCACCCTCACAGTAAAGAATTTCTTCCTAATAGCTAATCTAAACCTATTCTTTTTCAGCTTAAATAATTAAATAATTTGTTTTGCTCTTGTATACACCTGGATAGTGACTTAAATTCTGTTTTCTCTGTAAGAATCTTGCCATCTTGCATTTTCAGCACATTTCCACATAATGTGGAATGTGTCTTTGTGCTTGCTTTTAAGTGAAGACAAACCAAGATGCTCTAAGCAACTAGAACTCTATTTGCAGCTCAGAATAACTGAAATCTACCTCTCAGCCTTTAAATTGATACTGAATTTGTGTTCAACATACTAGCTTGACAAGAAGATAACAAGTAGGTTTATGAGATTATCTGTTCTTTTAAAAGAAGATAATTCTTTTATTGTTATTCTACTGTTCTTCTGCTTGCCTACTTTTACGTCTAAGAGTCTAATACACTAGTCTAATAAGCTTCTGGACATTTCTTCTTGATTTCTCCTTTAATTGACTGCATCAAAAAGTGATAGGCAACAATCAAATCCAAATTAGTCAGCTAAACAAGATTTTCAACTCATGCAACAGTAGTATACTAATGGAAAATTGTTAATTATTTTTTTTTTAATTTATAGAATGATGTGCTACCTAGGACTGGCATCTGAAGTCAAATTATGCATAGTGTCTTATCTCCCAGAGGTATTCATAGCCCTGACTATTTGACCTCAATTACATTCTGAGTTTGATGGTCTTCATATGATAGAATACATTGTCTGCTGGAAATTCAATGCAGCAGAGATGAAAGAGTCTAGGAGGTTCCTGGAGTTTGTTGAAGATAATTTTCTGATGCCACTGGTCAGTGAGCCAACTAGGGAAGGTACCCTGATGGACCTGTTGTTTATGAACTGAGAATGATTTGGGGGTGATGTGATGGCTGGAGGCTGTCTTGGACACAATGATCATGAATTGATAGAGTTTTTGATTCTCAGATAAGTAAGGAAGTGGATTAGCAGAACTGCTACCTTGGACTTCCAAAGGGCAGACTTTGGCCTGTTTAATACCTGGTTGACAAGAATCCCTTGGGAGGCAGTCCTGAAGGGCAAAGCAGTCCAGAACACTGGACATTTTCAAGAAGGAAATCTTAAAGTTGCAGGAGCAAGATGTCCCCATATGCTGAAAGACAAGCCAGTGGGGAAAAAGACTGGCCTGGCTGAACAAAGAGCCTTGGCTGGAACTCAGGAAAAAAAATGAGTTTACCACCTTTGGATGCAGAGGCAGGTAACTCAAGAGGACTGCAAGGATGTTGTGAGATAATGCAGGGACAAAATTAAAAAGGACAAAAACCCAACTAGAAATTAGCCTGGCTACTGCCATAAAAGACAATAAGAAATGTTTCTATAAATACGTTAGGAAAAAAAAAGGGCTAAGGAGGAACTTCATCCTCTATTGGATGAGGCGGGGAAACATAGTGACAAAGGATGAGGAAAAGGCTAAGCTCCGTAATGGCTTCTTCGCCTTGGTCCTTAATAGCAAGATCAGCTACCCTCAGGGTACTCAGCCCCCTGAGCTGGAAGACAGTGACAGAGAGCAGAATGAACTCCTCATAGTCCAGGAGGAAATGGTTAGTGACCTGCTGTTCTACTCAGACACATATATGTCTATGTGACCAGATAGGATACACATGATGGTACCGAGGGAGCTGGCAGAAGTACTCACCAAGGCCCTTTCGATCACTTATCAGCAGTCCTGGCTAACCAGGGAGATGCCAACTGACTGGAGGTTAGCTAGTATGGTGCCCCTCTACAAGCAGAGCAGGAAGGAAGATCCAGGGAACTTCAGGCCTGTCAGTCTGACCTCAGTGCTGGGCAAAAGGTTATGGAGCAGATCATCTTGAGTGCCATCACACGGCACATACACAACAGCAAGGTGATCAGGCCCAGTCAGCATGGGTTTATGAAAGGCAAGTCACATTTGATGAACCTGATCTCATTTTATGACAAGGTGACCGACCCAGTGGATGAGGGAAAGGCCATGGATGTTTTTTCACCTGAACATTAGTAAAGCCTTTGACACTGTCTCCCACAGCATTCCCCTGGAGAAAAATGGCTGCTTGTGGCTTAGACAGCTGTATTCTTTGCTGGGTAAAAAACTGGCTGGATGGCTGGGCCAAAAGAGTTGTGGTCAGTGGAGTTAAGTCCAGCTGGCCGCTGGTCCCAAGTCATGGTCCCCAGGGCTCAGTATTGGGGACAGCTCTGTTTAATATCTTTGTTGATGATATAGACAAGGGGATTGAGTGCACTCTCAGTAAGGTTGTAGATGACACCAAGCTGGGTGGGAATGTCGATCTGCTTGAGGCTTTGGGTTGCAACAATGCCATGGAATGCTACAGACTTGGGGAAGAGTGGCTGAAGAGCTGCCCAGTGGAAAAGGACCGGGGGGAGAGGGTTAATGGCCTGCTGAACATGAGCAAGCAGTGTATTCTTCAGACTCATGACCATGAGGACCATGTTTACATCAGCAGGTCTTGAAATATAATTTTATCAGACTTACAGAGCAAACAGATGAAGATGAGAAAATGGTAACCACCGTGTGTGTTTCAGGGGCAGGGTTTTTTTTGCGCCAGCTCTACTTTCGTCTTTTGAAGTGAACTTGATAGGAATTTCAGTGCATTACATGAGCCCCTATATTGCATCTAGTGGTTTAGTTTTTGGCCAAAAGGAATTCAATAATTGCCTGTCTGAAACCACTCCACCATGTGAATCATAGGAGACAATCAGGAGGTGCACCTCAAAACTCTTCTGATCTGAAACTACAGTACTGAAGTAGAATGATCCAATAGCATTAAAACAGCTCATATAAAACTTTCCTACCCAGTTTTCTCATAGTACCAAAAAATTCCAGAGTGATGGACTGAATACACTAGTGTGGCACTCAGCCTCCTCTGTTTCTTGTTCCAGCACTTACCTTCCAATTATTTGTGCTATCTAGTAAAGGAGATCACTCGACTAAATACAAGCAACTGCTTCTTCAGGCAAAGATTTGTAATACTGTGCTGAATATGTAATGCAAAACAGTAAAGGTTAATTCTGTTTTCTCTCTTGACATATCAGAAAATGTTCTCTGTTTGATGCATACATAGGGGTATTGGGTGACTGTGGCAAGGTTTTGGTAGCAGAGGGGCTGTTGAGGTGGCCCCTGTGAGGAGCAGAGTAGAGAGGAGAAGGGCTGCCCTGTGCCAGACACAGGTGGTTACTACTGGCTCCAGTGGACCCACTTCAGGGCACATCTGAGCCTGTGAACAATGCTGATGTCAACTCTGGCAAAACACTAAGATAGGGTAAAAAATGTGAGAGAGGAGTGAGAAGTGTGAGAGAGCCCTACAGACAGCAAGGTGAGGGAAGAAGGAGAGGGAGGAGGTGATCCAGGTGAGATTCACCTACAGTCTCTGGAGAAGGCCATGCTGAATCAGATTGCTCCCCTGCAGCCTTTGGAAGACCATGCTGGAGCAGATGGATGTGTCCTAAATGAAGCAGAAGCCTGTTGAGACCCTATGCTGGAGCAGGCTCCCAGCAGGAGCTATGGTCCATGGAGAGAAGCCCATGCAGGAGCAGGTTTTCTGGCAGGACTTTTTGACCCTGTGGGGGGCCCATGAAGGGATGCACCCTGTGGAAAGGATCCATGCTGAAGTGGTTCTTGAAGAACTGCAGCCTGGGGGAAGGATCCACATTGGAGCAGTTGATGGTGGACTGTCTCCGGTGGGTGGGACTCCATGCTGCAAGAGGGGAAGAATGTAAGGAGGAAGGAGAAGCAGAGACAAGTGATGAACTGACCACAACCACCATTCCTCGTTCCCCTCTACAGCTTGTGGAGAGGAGGCAGAAGAGTTAGGAGTGAAGTTGAACCTGGGAAGTAAGGGGATGGGAGGAGGGTGGTTTTATTTATTTCTTACTATGCTACTTTGTTATTAACTAGCAATAAACTAATTTTCCCCAAGTCAAGTCTGCTTTGCCCATGATGTTTATTGATGAGTTGAACTCCCTCTCCTTATCTTGACCCATGAGCCTTTACTCTTGTTTTCTCCCTCTGTTCTGCTGAACAGGGGAAGTGATAGAAGGGTTTGGTGGGCACCTGGTGGCCAGCCAAGGTTACCTGCAATAGATAGATGAAAATATTTTCTTTTCCTTTTGGCATTAAGCAATATACAGGCGGTATAATCCTCCAAAAGCTTAACATCAGCTGCTTCTAGTTAATTTCCTTTTATATATGCCAAGCAACTCCATATCACTTATCAGACATATACTAAATTATGTTTATTTTAAGACCCCTCACCCTCTTTTCTTTCAACGTCTTGTTCTCTTCACGTTTTTGTCATGTGCTTACTGTTAAAGGTTGTCAAAGAACTTTGCTTTATTTGTGTGTTACTTAAGTTGGTACTCAGTTAAAATAGCAAAAGCATGTAATTAAATCACAATTCTCTTTTTTCACTTCTCATAACTATAATGTTTTTCCTCATTATCAGCATTATTAGCATTTAAGTTATTTAAAAGAGAAGTGTAAGGAGGCTCTTTGTTTTTCTATTTGAGTAAATTTGCCAGTTCTTGTGGTCAGCCAAACCTAAGGCATATACTAACACTGGTCCCTGTTACTACCCTATTCTACACTTTCCTACCACAGTTGTTGCACCAAGGCTGTAGTTCTGCAGGTGGGATTCATGTCCAGTTACCTGAGTGTCTACATGATAGGTACCTATATGTGGTTTTGATATACTAGCTCCCATTATTGGAGGTAGGGATGTAGTTAATATAGCTCTTGAGGTATTCAATAGATCAAATAAGTAGGATGAAGTTTCTTTGACTGTGCTGGTTATATCACCAGTGACAATAATGTAAATTCGGTCATCTAATATTATGTTTAGACATCTAGTCTTATGTAGTTGCCTGTATTTAGATGAACTGGATTCCTACCCTGTCTGTCTACAAGCACATTTTTCTCAACTTATTTGCATACTGTGCAGCAATACAGCAGTTGCAGCAACAGGGGCACTTGTACAAACAAGACAAAGGCCAAAATTTAGCTCAGCTAAGTTTTGTGTTTGTGGTGAAGGTACCCAAGTGAGGAATATAGTTGGCCTATGTATTCTGTAAAGTCAATACAGATAGTTGAAAAAGTCAAAAGGACAAATCCACTTTCCCAGACTTCCAGACTTTGCCATAGTGCTTATAGATGTACTGTGAACATAGAAAGGTGACATTATAATTCTGGTGCTGCCAACTATTTGAACAGACATTTTTCCTGTTGCTACCATTGATGGAGTAACATAGTAGTTTTTTAAGGGTGAAATTAAAAACCCCAACCAGTTATCAAATAGAAGCATACCTTTGGCATTGGTTTGATTTAGTATTACAACTTCTACTGTTTATTTTTGCAAAACCTTGGCCAACAGTGCCTTGTGCACTATAATACCTGTGCACTGCAAATGCCAGGCAAGCACGAGAAAAAAAATATCCCATGTTCAAATGCAAACATTCTCACATTACCACATAGACTTTCATGACATTGTAGCCCTTATACAGACTTTGCTACCACTATAAAGTGATTAGTAGTCCTGGTCCAACCTTACAATACATTTATCCAACTGTTTATATCTGTTTTGATATCTTTCTTAGAAAATCACATCACTCCTGTGTGAAGGACACTTGTCCTTCAAAGCAGCTAAATCAATCAATAAGATATTGGGCACAGACTGAATCTGTGACCCTACATTGTGGTATCTGGAAGGACGAAGTATAAAAGAAACAAGCCACATGCTGTTTCTTTATGCATACTCTTAGCCTTAATACTACAGGTTTTTATTATAGTATCTATACTGGAACCTAGATGTTTAAAAATGTTATAATGTATCCATAACCTCAATACAAATACAGAAAACATAATTTTTCACTTGTACAGAAAAAGATTTTTCTTTTGAAAACAACAAAAAAATTACAATGTATTTCAAGTATGCTATCATTTAATATCATTGGAGATGTAATGGAACTAAAATCTCTTTTATTTGCCTCATTGGTTAGATTGTACCAGATGAACATGAAAGTTTTAGTTTGGAGTCTTCATGTATTCAACTAGCACTTAGCACATGATTGCAGTCACTCTAGATAGTTTAATAAACAGTTTCAGTCACCCAGGATCATGGACTCAGACAATATTCATCGCATGACTAGGTTTTTCACAGAACACTTTTTTTGACCCCTCCTTGCTAGCACTTTGAAGCATTTTGTATGAAGGATTTGTCAGGTTCTGTATTTTAAAAGGAATTTGTTATAACCAGGACCAGGGGTAATTAGAAGTGGAAATGAAATATTTATTGATTTCACATCAAGATCAGCCATTTATATGTTTAAAAGTAGTGAAGAGAAAAGGTTCTAAGTTAAACAAATCTCCTATAATAACCTCTATGATAGGAAGACATTTGATCAATGCAGGAGAACAAAGTGGACTCTAAAGGTTGTTTTGTTTTTTTTACCTCAGTAATGTATCACTGAACTGGAAAACTTTAAAAACATATTTTAGAATGGTTTATAGTATAATGAACTAAAATTGGGTCAAAGTCTCTTCTTTACTGTGAGGCATGAGAAAACATTAAATAGAAAAATGTCAAGATATGTAGATGAGGCCGTTATAGTTGCTTCTATTAAACTATAAAAGACTATTTCATTATTATATTAAAATGAACATTAAAGCAACAAGAGAAATGCTGCAGTTTATATTGTGACTTGCCTACTGTTGCAGAGGTGTGTTTCTTCTAGATCTTAAATTATCTGACTACCATATTTGTAAGTCTTACCATAACTTTTTCATGTAGTGTTAATAGGTTGGTGGGTAGTGATAGTAGGTTAGCGTATAGTGTTAGAAGAAAGTTTGAGTCAGGTCTTTTTCAGATTTGTTTAAGGTCAAGGAACATAGAACTGGAGGACAATATTCATTCTAGTGCCTCTTTCATATTTTGGGGGCTAGGGGTTTTTTTCTAATCATCTCAAACTAGCTTTATTAGGCAATTTACAATATGAGGCAGATGAACTTCCAGCTATTTAATTGTCCTGGAACTTCTCAAAGGAGTTTTGAGTCATAAGAATTATTCTAGATTTGGCTTTGAGGAGGTCCTTGATGCTAAATGGATGACTGATGTTTATTTAATACTGTACTTGTCAAATGTCATGTGTGAACTGGCTCTCACATGCACTCATCCAGGTCAGTTCACTCTCAGTTAAACAAATCTTGAAATAGGTTTTATCTCATTGACTTTTTAACTGAATCACTGAAGGAAAAGGACAAACAAAAGATAAAGCAGTATCAAATAGTCTGTTTCCAGACTTTTCATTTAGCAGCTTTGCCATTCTCCTTTAATAGATCCACTTCCACTCAGATGACCCTACATTTCTCCTGCATAGTCCATACCTTTTCTTAACATCCCTGCCAAAATCTAAATATTGCCTCACTTCCTTTATGGTTTCTCCCTTGAAAATCTCATGTGGTCTTCATTTATGATATTTTGATTCATGTTCTTTGCCTGATGTCATAGTCCAAGAGAAGAGTGAAGAAACTTGCAAGAATTAGCATTAGGCTACACTCTGCTCTTTGAAGCCTTTATCTTCAGATAAATAAGTAGTGTTCTGGCCTTAATTGGGAAACAATATACTTTAAGTCGGTACTTTTCAAGTTCACAAGCAATTGGAACAGGTGTACAATTAAAGTAATGTATAATACTAATAGTATTATGTAATTCTAAAATTGTGATCTCATTCCTTGAGGGGAAAAAATAATTACCCTTCATATTCAGACCAACAACAGCATCTGGTCCTCAAGCAAGTTTGTGCTTTGATTCCCTCTGTGAAATCTCTTTAGTCTATCTTTCACTCCCAAGTAGTAATATAACACTGAGATTATAGTTTTCCATTGCAAATGCAGGTAGGCTACTGAACAAATTCCTTATCAACTAAAACTATTCCAACAGCTAAGCCAAAATAAAAATTATAAACAATTAAATAGGTAAATTATGAAATAAACAATGAAATCTTGCATCTAACAAAATAACTATATGATCCTTAGAAATACAAGTCTTCTGGAATGATGAGGTCAAAATAATTTACTCTGAAAGAATCATAGTCATCATCAAAGTGAAGCAGTAAAAAACTATGTAGAACTGAGACTCAGATATGAGTCTCTGAAGTTCAGGGGGTTAGTATTTAAGCACTAATTTCATTAATCACAGAATTCATCAAAGAGCACCAGGAAAGGCTCAACTATATGGAACAAGGGAAGACTAAACCAGTGCCCATATCAAATTAAATGTCTAATGTCTCTGTTCATTGAATATTTAAAATGCAGTATAACTGACATTTTATTTTCATAACCATATTGAACCAGCTACATAAATCTCTTAGCAGCTCAGTTAGTGAAATTTCATGTAGCTTACAGTAATATTGCAATGTGATCCTCATAAAATTCTACAGAATATGTTTACAAATCTGAATGAACAAGTGCTATGAATAGCAACATACAGATGCAATACAGTCAGATTAGTATATCTCATAGACTAGAACTGTTATACACTAACAAATTTGTTCATATTGTTATGAAAAATTAAGAGGTGCTATAACCAGCAAAGCATTAACTTCTTAGCCCTAAAGGTTTTGTTGTATTTCAATGCATTGCCAAGAAAGATTAACAAATTATTCTTCAACATTTGTAAATTATTATGTCAATTTTGTTTCTTATTCTTTTATAGGAAAGTTGGTGTACTACAGAAAAATCAACTTCCACTTTCTAAAATCTAATGAGGCTTCATTGTTATGTCTTTGTCTTGTGGTGGAATGAATGGTACAATTACATTCCAGGAACACTCTAGGGGAAAACAGGTACTCAGTAGAGTTGTATGAATGCTTTCCTGATAACCAGTTCCTTTTTTGTTATTGTACTTCCATAAAATAAAAAGATGAAATACCTCTTCAAGAAGGTAGAAATGTTACATACCAAACACAGACTGTTTCATTACAAGTCCTTATATATCTTCAACAGAAAACAATTAAACTCTTAAACATACCTACACTGGACTACTCAATTTCTTAGTTCTCCTACCTTACCTTAAATTTTAAAGAAATTTAAAACCTGTATTTATACCTAGGAAGCCTTTATTAATCAAATTCTGTGTGTAAGCATATTCATGTTAACAATAAGTTTATGTGTTCTTTAAATGTATCTATTTGTTTGTGGTTTCAGTTTACACAAAATAACATTTAATTATGTTGAATTGGAGACAGGCTACAGTTATCTGAATAGGAGATTTGGATTAACTGAAGTTTACTGATTTTTGATGAATACTAGTATTTTGTTTACAGCACAAGTTAAAATAACTCCTGTAGAAACAAACAAATAAAATTTTATATAGATTTAAGCTTTTTCATGTTCCTAGGTACCAGACCTCTTATTTGTAAATGTTAGAGGGATCTAAATTCATAGAATTACAGTATGGTTTGGGTTGGAAGGAACCTTGAAGATCATCTAGTTTCAACTCCCCTGCCATGGGTAAGGATACTTTCTACTGGACCATGTTGCTCAAAGCCACATCCAGACTGGTGTTGAACACTTCCAGGGGTGGGGCATTCCCCTAAGGGTTCTTTAGAAAACCAAAAGGCAATCTCCCTTTTTTGTCTGACTTCCCACGTACACGGAGACGTATGTAACTACTTTTCAGACAACTCCACCTGAATAACTGAAAAGTACCAGAAAAGATGGAGGTGTTCAGTTGTGTAAACACAAATAATCTCAGGGACATTTCAGGCATGGGTTATCCTGGTTACCTTTCACTTGCTGTTCCAGAGGGTTCAAAGGCTGGTCCTGCAAGCCTTGTAAGAGTCTCAGTGTCTGAGGGCTACTGGCCACCTAGGCTTAGGCAGCTGAATCTGTCCCAGAGAGACGGAAGTGAAAAAAGGAAAAGAAGACATAGAGAACTTTCACTCTCAGATCTTGTTGCTTTTACTTCCTTAGTCACTGGACCTGTCATATCAGATCAGTCTGTACTAGCATGCTGCAGAAAAGCACACTGTAAAAACAGATAGAGGAGATCAGTGTGAACAGCTATTGCTAGCTGCCCAAAATTTCAGTAACTGCTTTGCCAACTTCTTACAGTTCTTCCCCTAGATTTTTGAATATTTATTAAACTGGAATGAATGATTAACAGCCAAACCTGTTGGTAGACAGCAAGTAAAAAAAAAAAAACAAAAAAAAACCCAGATTAGTATCTTTCATTTTGGATAGAGTATTCTAGATAAATGATAAATTTAAGGATCTTTAAAAAGCTGAAGGGATTATGTTCTATGCCAGGGGTGACGGCTGGAGGAATCCATGCAGTTGATGTATTGTACTACCTATTTCTTCGAACATTTGCACAACTTTACACACCAAATGAATAATAAATTAAGAATCATATGCCTAATTAAAAAATGTGGTCAGATAAGTCTCAGAAATTTTTTTACAAGAATTATTCATGGTTTTCAAGAAGAAATGGCTTCATATCTCTTCAGCATAATGTTGCAGTGGAGGAAATGAGACCAGTGTAAGTGGTTCCTTTCATTTTACATTTAATTTGCAGTCTAATATTATACTGATATTTTTTTTTGAGTCAATATTCAAATACTATGTACAAATACTCCAAGTTGAAGTATGTATACAATCTATGTTCATCTACAGTATCTATAGTTGCTCTGATATGCTATTTATACTTGAACACAGCTTTGCAACTTTTTTTAACACCTGTATGCACAAGTAATATTTAACCCAGGTGAATAATAGGTTAGAATAGGATCATACTGATGTCTCAAAAACCTTTCTGGTATTTAAATGCTACTGCTTGACTGATTTGGTATGTGTTAGAATGGAAGAATGGTTGAAACCTAAAGAAAATGGCTTGACATTTAGATACTTTGACATTTTCCATCAATGTTAATATGGCTATAAAATGGTCATCCCTGATGGCGTTTAATGATGAAATAATGCCTATTAATTACAAATGTTGTTTGATCTGTTTTAGATACTAAAGGTTATGTATTCTTTTATTCTTTACCGTGATTAATTCTAAATCTTTAAAGAAGCAAAACCTTTCAGAAATGAAATTAAGTAAGATTTTAACCCTCATAGACTTGTGGACCCTGGGAATACAATTCAAAGAATGAAAAAAATATTTTCTACGTTAAACATTCTGCATGTTTCTCTGAAATCTATAAAACTCTATTTCCAAATCATGTAAAAATGAAAATGTTCAGTTCAATGGTATAAAAAAAGGTAACATGATTAATTAAATATATCTTAGAAAAAGAAACGATGCTGGGCAAGGATATCAGTCCTTTTCCAGCAAGAATCTTTCTAAATTACTGCATAGTTTGGAGATAGACTGAAATCACTTTTTGGTTGTAAAATTCATATAATTTGATAATGAGCATCTAACATGTTAAAAGATACTCTGTTTGCGTAATACAAACACAGTTTAAAAATTGAAATCAAAGAATTCCTAATAAAGCACATCATAATTCTTTTTCCTTGCAGACTATAGATATATGGTTAACTAAACATATCTATAGCAACTTGGTATGCAAGGTGATTAAATTAAAAGTAATTCTAAAATCATGCAGTGTGAATCTTGACTTCAGTATAGTATATGCCATTGGTATATTATAGGAACTAATGATTAATTTTCCTTTTCCTCCAGTATCTGTCTCTTAGTATTGGAAGAGTAGAGGAAGATTTAGGATAATCAGGACTAAAAGCAAATACACTTTTCTAATGCCATTGCTTTAAATTATAACTGTGACAATGTCAATGTAATTTCTAATGCAGTGCCTCAAAAGTTAAATATATCTTCCTATATTTCTTCTGAAATGGTTTAACACCGCAGTAAGTGACACAGTTTACACTGTTAAACAGTTTTTGGCTGTCATATACTATTCTGCTAACTTTAGATATAAAATTATCAATATGACAGAAGACTTGTAATAGTTTGAAATAATGAGGACGAACAATAAGCATTTACTCTATATGTTTTATCTTTTTTCCACTGATGAGCTGACTGACTTTTTTTTATGTGTGTGTGTAATAATTTTCATCTGCCATTGAGAAAAAGAAAAAAAAATATGAAGGGAAACAGCTAATTCTGGCAATCAGAAAACATGACGTGTCTTCTGTGTTTGTCTGTAATAAATCAAAATCAATCGATTTGGACCCTGATTGAGAGAGACTTCACTGAAATCAAAGACAATAATCCTATTTATATTAACAGATTTAGATTGGGCCCCTTCTGTCTGCAAAACATCGTTAAAAGGGTTTTGTTCTTTTGTTTTGTCCTCTAATAAGTGTTTTAGTAATGTAGGTTTCAATTGTGCTCTGAAATGTACCCTAGATGAGAATATGTCAGCAGGATAATTTCATCATAATAGTGATAACATTATGCAGTGTTATACCCTTTGGATTATGCTGTTATTTCAGATTTAATTACCAAATTAACACACATGTCTTTCTAAACAAGCTTATGTTTATAAATTGAATCTATTGTCAATCATTATATTTCACCTGAGCAACAGAAGAACAACTATTGTTTATTGCTGGCCTTAGCCTTTCTTCACTGTTGGCACTGCTTTTGCAATGTTCTGACTTCCCTTAATATTAAGAAATATACTATTGTCGCTTGATGCCACTAAGCACTCACAGCTGAAAAATATTTTGTTTGATAGTGTTTATTGTTTGAAATATTTTCTTACAATGATGCAGGGAAAATTGCTTTATGGAAGAAGACTTATGCAGTCTTTTTAGCAATTCATTCACATTCTACTAAACACATACTGTAATTAAATTATACAATTTAAAAACTATTTGTGACTAAGCTCAATGGAGTACTTTTAGCCTTAAATAGAGCTAAGTAATGTTTTGTTAGGGGTTATATTATTCTCTAAAGTTTCAGTAGCTCTCTTGATTAAAAGAAGTGAAATACTAAAAAAACATTTTTCGTTCTCTCTGTGCCCATAATACTTCAGGAAGCATAATAAAAATGTGTGTATAGGTCATGACTGAACACTGAGCTTCTACTTATTTATATATAACAGATGAGTTTCTCTATATTACTGCTAACTTCTGGAGACTGTATAAGGTTCCATCGGCCACATTCAGGAGTTATACAGTTACAGGTTTGAGTTTTATCAAAGTCTAATGCCAGTGTGAAAAACAAGATCTCTTCAGAAGTTTTCCCAGGGATCTGCAGAATTTTCAGGAAGATCCTTCAAGTAGTCCTGTTCAATAACTTGCTACTGAGAGTTTCAATTTAATTGCAAGGTTATAAAGCATGTGGTCATTTCATTAGCAGAATATTAATACTGAAGTTTTATAGAAAATTTAATAACAACTGTAATTGATGCTATGCATTCTTTTCTTAGGGTATATTTACAAGATAACCCTAATTTCACTTATCTTAATGTCAGCCTCTTCTAATTCTGAGTGTTAGCTAGACTTATGGCTGCTTAAGTTAAAACTGATTTATTTTTTTAATACCATGTGATACCATCTAATCTCTGAAGTAACAACCTAATTCTAGGTAAGTTCCTGAAGTTAGACATTAAGAGGATAGCATCTGACATTAAACTGGACTCATAAATGAACACAGAACCTGTGATTTAGCTCTTGGTGCTCACATAGTACAGCAGAGCTTCAGGAAATCAAGATTTAGTGGAAGGAAATATTGTGCTTTTGCTTCAGATCGAACATCCTACAGTTTGACCTTGAAGGAAAACTATAGGTACTTGACTAGACTAAAGGCAGAGAAATTCTGTATCTAATGAGATCTCTTCGAATGTATTTCTTTCAGGATATCACTAAAGTAAACTTATTGTAGCTTTATATTTGGAGAGGTTATGTAGAGGACCACAACCTTTCATTCAACTTACATCAGACTTCAAACACAGAGGGCAAAATTTTTCCATGTAAACTTTGCATGCTTTTACCAATGATATAAGCTAAGGGAAGGTTTCAAACATTTACTAGTACTTTAATCCACCACTGGATTTAAACAGACTGTAATGTAAGCGCCAATTCGTAAGTGAGTAATAAGGAATGAAAGCTAACACTTCCTGAGATGGTAACAAGAACTGGAATTGTGCATCCAAATTCTACAGAACTACTTGAAAAACAGCCTTGTTCTATTTTTATAAGAATTACACTAGATGTCTCTCATTCCTGGCCCTTTTTTCTTAACCTATATTTTCAGCATTGATCAGTTGAGAGTGGAGAGCAGTAAGATTCTGCTCTTAACCTACTGTTTAGGTTAGCAGTCTAACTTCATTTAATGAGCTCCTCAAGTAAAGCTTTTTTCAAAGGTGCTTTTGCATGACCTGCCATATTGCCAAAATGAGCTAATAAAGATATTTATGTTCATGAAATATGGGAGAAAACAGACACTCTTTTTTTCTGAATGTAAAAATGTAAAACATAAATACTTGTTGAGTGTCCTCTTGATTTGGCCAATCACAGGATCATAGACTCATAAATCATTTGGGTTGGCAAAGATCGTTAAGATCATTGAGTCCAACTTTGGAGATACTTTTTTTGTAGAATGTTTTAATTCAGGGTACAGGGTCATAAGCAGTTCAGATGCAAAATTATGAAGTAATCATTTATGAATATTGTAGGAAATTTGAAGGAATAGAACAAAGGTATTCACATTTGGGACTGAACTCAATGCTAATGTTGTGCTCAAGCCCATACCAGATTAATATAAACCTCAATATCTTAATGGGATTTCTAGAAGACTTTTCTGTTGATGGAAGATCTGTTGAAGTTCAGGGGCTCAGGTTTAGTCACCTTGCCAAGTCCTGCCTGAATTCTTTTATATAATATGATTCTTATCTTCAGGCACTTTTGTGGCACAAGTCCCTAACTCTCTTTCAGTCAGTTTTGGAAAAAGAGAAACATTTGTGTTTGTTTGAAATTCAGAGCAATATCTGACAAGCCAAGGGTTAGAAACCTAATTTGCATTTAGCACTCTGCACAGAGCTCACCTTCATAAATACATAATTGATTTGTCTTCTGGAATGAATTGTGAAGTTGTCACTCAACACATTTCTCTCACTAGCTTTGGCAAGGCATATTGGCCGTCTCATCTCAGGAGGCAAGACACAAAATGTCTATTCTGTGCTAAGAAGTGTCCCTCACTACTCACAATTGCATCCTATTTGGATTTGTCTTAACAGCTATATTGAGAATGGGACAATATCCTTTTCCTACTTGGTAACAGATTCTGTAATTCTTCCACTTCTGCAGTTCAGCGCTAACAATTCTATTCTGGACTTGCTTCCCTGTCTCCCCTCCTCCCCCAAAGGTAATACAAATATTCTCAATGACAACTCTTGTGCTTTACAGTTTGGCTGCTTTCTTAAAGCAAAAAAATTAATTACATCTTTCCAAATAATGTCTGAAAGAGTCTTTCCATTTTATTTTTTGGAGAAGCACAGTCTAAATTAGTTAGCTCACAACTTATTCTCTCTATTCCCTGTATTTATAATTTCCAGTATCTTCCAGCTTATAATAATTTGTAGCTTTTAATTGGCAGTTTATTGCCTGTACCATACTTTAATAAAGTTACTAATTTTACACTGCATATACAGATTTTACATTCTGCTGTTCATGGTTCTCCTTCATTTAATGTTCCTCATACAGCTTTCAATCTATGAACCAGTTTTAATGTATAAGGCAATTACATTTAATTTTCAGGTAATATTTCTTATAACGTCTATACCATTCTTTAGAAGAGTATATTCATCAGCTGCATTCCTTAATTTTTGCTGTCATCTAAACACAGATTAAGCATGTTTTGGAAGATTTGCCTCTTATTCAGCTGTATTGTGCATCAGTCATGAAAATATGTTCATCCTTTACAGGTTCACCTTTCTTTATACTTATGTCTCATCATGTTAGTGGGAATTTAAATTCTGTAGGAGGATAGCAAGTCTTGGGGTTGCAATTTTAACCTGAAAATTTTATACTTTAAGTTCTTGAAACTTTGAAAATTTACTTTATCAAAACTGAAACTAATCATTTTAACTGGCACATAAATTCATCAGCTCAATAATAATTTCCAATGCTACAAGATGCACGTGGAAAATAAATCTTCTGTTTAATTTTCTAATCTATGACCATATTTATTCTATTCAATGCTAAAGGTAATCACAGAATCATAGAACGGTTTGGGTTGGATGGGACGTTGAAGATCATCTAGTCCACCCCGTCTGCCATGGGCAGGGTCACCTTCCACCAGACCAGGTTGCTCAAAGCCCCATCCAGCCTGGCCTCAAACACTTCCAGGGATGGGGTATTCACAGTTTCTCTGGGCAACCTGTTCCAGTTCCTCACCACTCTCATAGTGGCAGGAAACTCACACCATTGCCATACCAGAGGTTTATCTCAATATTGTTATGGCAGGAAGTCAACACCATCACCACAAGAGATGTTTATCTCAACATTGTTATGGCAGGAAGCCAATACCACTGCTGCAGCAGAGGTTTATGTCAACATTGTTACGGCAGGAAACCCACTGACTGACAATCCTGAGAAACTTAACAAAACCCCTGTGCATTCACCCAGACCTGGGGTCAGGGGGATCAAGTGGCCTGGATACCTCTGAGAACCACCTGACAGTATTGGACATGCAGTATTGGACACACATCAGCAGGTGGAAGATTAAGCAGAACATCTCGTGACAACCCTATAAAAGAATGGAACCAACCAACATCAGACAAAACATTCCCCCACTGGACCTGGAAACAAATCGGACTGCCGGGACACCTTAGCTCAGGAGTGGCAGCTATTGCTGTGAACTCTTTTATTCTTTCCTTCTTTCTTTCCTTCCTTTCTCTCTTTATCTCTCGCTGTCTCCTTTGTATTTGCAAACCTATTGTCAGGCAAATAAAGTTCCTTGACTTTTGACTCCATGTTGAGTCTTAATTCTGTTCCCGAGAATACAAGCAGAATCCCGCTCCAGCCTTGAACCGGCATGTGACAGGTGGCTTGTAGCAGACCCCCACTATAATGTCACCTGTCCCTGCCCTCCCCTTAATCCTGACCTATTAGCTCTCATTCAGCTCCTCATCCATCCCCAGACAAAGCCTAAAGCACTCCAGCTGGTCATTGACAGGGGGTGACACCCCCTCCTTGTCTCCCCTACCTGTCCTTCCTAAAAAGCCTCTTATCCTTCCATTTCAACACTCCAATCATAACAGTTATCCCACCAGGTCTCTGTGATGCCAACAAGATTGTAGCCCTGCAGATGTGTGCACATCTCTAACTCCTCTTGTTTATTCCCCATGCTATGTGTGTTTGCATGAAGGCATTTAAACTGGGCCCCCAGATGAAGCTAATTTACTGACTGGAGTGGCTGGAATTCCTTTGTGCTACTCTTCAGGTGCTCTCCTGCTGCCCTGTGATCCCTCTCCATGCTCTGGGCATCTATTGCTGGCATTGACATCAAACTGGTAGGAGTAGGATGGATTGAAGTTCCCCTTCCCCTGGCAACTTTAGTTTATATCCCTTTTCACCAGTTTGGCAAGCCTATGACCAAAGATGCTCTTCCCCTTCTCTGTCAGACGAACCCTATGAGCCCCCAGCAGAACAAGTTTCTCAAAGCAAGTCCCATGGTCTTAAGTAGCCAAACTGTGGCACCAGTCCTGTAACCATATGTTGATTTGCCAGATTTGTCTGGTCCTTTCAGATCCCTTCCCTTTGGTCAGAAGGATTGATGTAAAAACAACCTGTGCTTCAGAGTCCCTTACCGCTGCTCCTAGGGCTCTGTAATCCTTCTTGATGCTCCTCACACTGCTCCTGGATGTATCATTGGTGCCCACATGAAACAACAGCACAGATTAGTCAGCAGATTGTATGAGGCTTAGTAGTCTTAGTAGTGAGCTCCTGCTAAGGAGCACACCTCTGCAGCGAGTGCATCAGGTCAGCAAATGGGTATCTACATACCTCTCAGAAGAGTTGCCTAGCACTATCGATCATCTTTTCTTAGTTGAGCTGCTTGTTTATATGGAGAGTTATATGCTTGTTATCTGGTTGCCTTACTCAGCTCCAGCATCTTTCCTGATGTGATGGGTCTTTCCTCTTCAGCTGAAGACTGGCAAAGCGGTTCTGCAAGGGCATCTCAGGCTTTGAGGGAAGTTTCTTCCTCCTCCAGGTCCTTGCCGTTATGATCTTCCATTCTGCATTTTTGGCTCCTGTCCCTTCTGTGTGCACTGGTGAGAGAGGTTTTGGCTATTTGGCCATGGGCTGTGGGTCCACTGCAGACGTGCTTTGAACCGCTCACTCCTTCTCACCCTCCCTGATGTTATACTGCAGCTCAGCTGTCCTCCACCTGGGCACAAGTATTGCAGGCAGGTTTGCTGCCTCTCCCTGCCCAGGAGAAAGGTCCAGGCACTTCTTGCAGCCTGAAGCCTGCACTGCAGCCTCTGCCTTCAGCAGCTCTGTCTGGGTAGAGGCATTGGCCACCACCAGGGTAGATGCTGCTGCCCCCCTCCCCGTGCTGGAGCTGCAGCCTTTGCTCTCAGATAAGTGTCCACCATTCTGCCGTGAGGATCAAATAGGATGAGTGCCCTTGAACTGTGCAATACAGAACAGTGCTCAGTTGTTGGGTTCTGTGGACTACAAGTCTCTCTGCTCCGCCAGTAGAACATCCTTCCTTCGAACTGGTGTCCTCACTGTGCACCCTCCCACAGAATCTGCTGCATAACGCCCTGTTTGCCTGTCCTGGTCACAATGCTCCCAGTTGCAGGAGCCCCTGGGGCTGCCCTTTGTGGGAGTTGGAGGGGCACCCTTACCGCTGACCCATCCCGCCTTGTCAGCCTCTCTCATGTGACCTGCTGGCTCCTGGCAGGTCTCTGTGCTCCCCTGGGTTCTCCCCAGCTCAGGAACACCCACTGTATGCTGCAATTCCCCCACAGAATGCGATTGCACTGAAGCTGATCGCCTTGGCAGGTGGCATTTAATAAAAAATGACATTTAATCAGAAACTTACATAGTTTAATTTTTGTGTATTTTACTTCTAGCACACAGAAATTACTTTTTTTTAGAATATGTATTACATAGTAAATATTGCATCTGTAAATGTAAACCAAGGAATGACTTAAATCATTCCTTAAATGTTTTGATTATCATCTACCAGAGATAGGGGCTTATGGTACAGACATCTGAACTGTATACCTTTACCTCTCTTAATAATCAGTAAAAAGAAGTGAACACTTTCACTGTACAGATCACATCCTCATATGAACATTTAAAACAGATGAAAGAAATCACTCTCTAAGAAATGTTTATTTCTGTTTGTTAACTTTAAGAAGCAAACTGAACCTAGCTTTGGGAGATGTCTAAAATGATGGAGGTGAAACTAACTGTGGGATTCTATACTCAGAAAACCAATAAAAGAATTCTTACCTGGTGCCTAATAAGCTATAGTTATGTGAATTTTCTCATAGGGGAAAACCAAACCAAAACAAAACAACATTCTTTAAATTCTTAATGTTCAACAACAAGTTGCATTCTTAATGTTCAACAACAATAGCACCAGTGCATTAATGAAGATTTTGAACAGGATTAGACCCATTATTGACCCCTGGGGTATGGTGCTACTTACTGGCCTTGAATTAGACTTGGTGCCACTGATCACCACCCTCTGGGCATGGTCGTTCATCCAGTTCTCAGTTCACCTCAGTATCTGCTCATCCAGCCCATATTTCAACAGCTTCTCCATAAAGTTCTTATGGATCACTGTGTCAAAACTTTTTACTGAAGTCATGAGACAATATGCACTGATCTCCCCTCCCTACCTTTCCTAGTAGGGAAAAGAATCCCCCTACCAGGCCATTCATTTCATCAAAGAAGTTTAACAGGTTGGTCGAGCATACTTCCCCTTGATAAATTTGTGCTGACCACTCCTAATCACCTTCTTGTCCTTCATGAGCCTGGAAACAGTTCCCAGGTTTGTTGGTCCATCACCTTTCCAAGGATCAAAGTGAGACTAACTGGCCTGTAGTGACCTGTTCCTCTTTCTTTCCTTCTTGAAGCTAGGAGTGACATTTGCTTTCCTCTATTCCTTCAGCATCACTCCCAGTCACTATGATAATTTAAATATTACTGAAAGTGGCCTTGAAATGACATCAGTACTTGTGGGTGTGTCCATTCAGGACCCATGAGCTTATGTATGTCCTATTTGCCTAAGTATTCTCTGAAATGATCCTTTTTCATCAAGGGTAAGTGCAGATGTGATAAATTAGAGATATGGAAACAGTTCCATGTAAATGAACATTTTCTTTGAAAAATCTTTTGACCAGGGCTATTTTGTGATTCTGTCATTCTATGATTTATGCTTATTGTACTGTGCTCTCTTGCTCTCTCTGCTTTACCATGCCTCTTATCAAATAATGTGAGCACATGTAGCTTTCACACTGTAAGTGTAACATGGAGCTGTGCATGATTATGTATGTGTTCCGTTCTGTTCTTAATTAATTTTCTATGAATTCCTACATTTATTTGTCATATTTTAGAGTAATTTTGTATATTTCAGAATTTTCCCTGAATATCCTTTTTTTCTAAGGTTGATGTCCACTTTTAGTCTTGTATTAAAATCTTTTGCAAAGAATTTATGCTACTCTTACGCCATATAGAGAAAAGAGGAAGACACCTTAACATACCAATTTTAGATTTTAGAATATTAGGTAACTACAGCTATCTTGGCTGACTGAAGGTTAAATCTGAAAATGAAATTATTACACTGTGTATCTACTTCTAAGGTTATTTTTTCAATGTGCCCCTGTGTTTTTCCAAATATGACTATTCAGTTTATTTTCCTTTTCTTTTTCCCCCTCCCATTTACTATGAGATCCTTTTATTGTTTTTAATTTTTACCTAAATTGGACATCCTTGAATAATTTGTTGTGTAAAAATGTTGTGTAAAAAACTCTGATAATTTCGGCCTGATTCTCCATATATTGTTTATGAACATGTTGAGAGTGCAGGCGTATAGACTATATTTATATGCAAAAATTAAGAGGACCAGGCTTGACCTCTAGGCCACGGCTGACCGACTGACCCCCACACGGTTGAAAGTTAAGCTTTCCAACAATAAATTTAGCTTTCACAGAGCCAGTTGGAGCAATCTTTTCAAAACTATCAAGGTGGGAATTCATAATTAAGTATTATATGGTCAGTTAAGGGTCCAGTATAAGCTATTTCTGTGGTCCTCATCTACATAGCAGGCCAAGTGGAAATGCAAAAGCTTGTAATATCCAGTTGGTAGTTTTCCTCTGTTTTGAAAATGTGGACTCCCCCCTCCCTGGCTCCCCCCCACCCCCCTGATCTTTTGCTCTGCATCTTTTAATATGTTAATAATCCTGAAAGAATATTCCATTCTATTCCATTGGAGACAGCTACCATGGACAGTGTTGAAAGTTTTCAAGAATCCAGTTAGGAGTTGAATATTTATCCATAGTCTCACTGACTAATGAATTTCTGAGGTACAACCTTATCCCACAGGAACTATATTAACTCTTTTCAAAATAGCAGTAATAATGAGGTAAAGAAAACACCAAAGCTGTCAAAATGCCACCTTAAATAATGCTTTAAAACTGTTATTTAATTACCACTTAATTTTAATTTATTCATAAATTAATATATAATGTATTTATCACTTTTAAAATCCTTTTTTGCCTAAAACACACACTTAACTTTATACGAACATATCACTGGTTCTGTAAGTTGGCAGTTCTAATTATTTCTGTATTCAAGAAGCATTGCTTGAGACAATATGAGTGTATATATACAACTAAAATTGACAGTTTTTGCACTATTTTGCTTAAAGATTTACACATGGGAATTTCAAAACAGAATTATACAGTAATATTAGGAAGTATGAGGATTTGTGTTCTTTACAGAGAGAGGAAATAATCAGAGGTAATATGTCATTTGTGAGTTATGATCTAGAAGAATAATTTTCATTAGGTTTAGATTAATTGTGTCTTTTCTATGATAAATTGAAAGCAGTTTTGTTTTCAAGTAAGGTGGCTATTAACTCTAGTATAATATTAAAAAAAATATATCTCTTTTGTCTGTTGCTTCTTTATATTCTCCTTTCATCCTAAAAATTCTTTATGTAAAGAAAAATGATGGTAAGACAGTTTTTTTAATAATATAATAGTGCTCTTATTTGAAATCTTCATATATGTTGCATTGTCATAAAATATGATGGCAGCATATGCACAGAAACAGTATTATTTGGGGACCTTTGGAGATTTTATTTCATTGTGATAAGGTATCCATCAGCCTGAAAATCCTTAATGTAAATTGCAAATGGAAGAGAGAGATAAAAACACTTTCCAGGAAATTTTGGCTAGATAACATAGCTTTTTATAATATTATTTAAGGTTATTTCTAGTTCTGGAACACCACAAAATACAAAAGAACACAATAGATCAGGTAAATTGAATCAAATTAAATAATCTAATTTCTATGGAAGCATTGATTTTATGAACTAATATTTAGGGCATTGTATCTCTACTATTGGAAATGCCATTAGAAAAGATTTTCAGGAAACAATTTTAGGTCAGAAAAAAAGAGCAGACGTTGGAAGAAGTAATCACATCTTGTAGTATATAATCAGGATTTCTACTTAACTTCTTTATTTTCTCTACCCTTGTTGATGAACATACACGTTTGCTGTGGATTTATGACTTTTTTTTTCTTTTTCTCTTTTTTTCAGAATGAGCATTGTTTTGACTTTTTTTGGGGGGAGTGTTTGTTTTTTTTTTTTAATGGTTTAAGTGTGAACACATTTCTGTGGTGCTTTATTAATTAAACAATAAAAGACAACTATCTAGAGACTTATAATTCATTTCCATTTGACAAACTTCCCTCAGTCTTACTACTGCTTTAAGCATTCATGTCTTGGAAAATTATGGTAAAAGGGGGAGTTCTATCAATATATTTAGTAATATGGAAATATAGACTTTATTATTTTTTTCAAACTGTCCTGTTATTCCACTGCAGAAAAACTGGCTGTTAATTAAAAAAATCTTTAAGGTCTGAAGAAAACACTGCTTACGTTGATTAAGGAAGTTGTATCATTAAAAAAATAAAAAGAAGAGTGAACACAATATTTGAAAAATCTGTCTTCAATTTACTAGTAGATAAAGTAAATTTTTGTATGAGATAAGGTATATTAGAAAACTGATATTCGTATGATAGGACTCTAGGTAAGTACCACCTTTTCTCCTACCAATCTCTTCTGCACTTCATTTGTACATTTCTACTAAAAGTTTATTTTTTGGTCATTTTTTTGGAGTAGTCCAAGGCTTTATTTCATCAGTAATAAAGTCTCTTGTTACACTTCCAATGTCATCTGGAAAGGAAGATTTCTAAAGAATGAGCAGAGCAGCTGCTGCCTAGTAGGGAGGAAAAGCAATGACCTGACACTTGGCAGCTGCAAATTTGTATACAGTTTAATAGTTGAAAGGCAGTGTACAGGAAAACTGCACGTTTCTCACCTCCTGGGTCCAGCACTCCTAGGTTTTGTAAATTATTGTCACTTAATCAAAAATGAGTTCTTAATTTTCATAATAATAAATTCTGAAAGATGCCTTTTTTTCCTTAGTCCAGCCACAAATTCTAGTTTTTAATATTCTGAAATTTTACCTAATGTGAGATATATGAACAGTATGTAAATAGATGTATACATATATACTTCTAATTTTTACTTCATTGGGAAAACAGAACTCCTGTTTAAATATACAGGACCTGAAGAGAATGTATAAACTAATGTTTAAGAATTGTAGGAAAAGAAATCTTGAAGGAATCCTTGATGAAACCATTGTATCTACTGTGGTTTTGACAAAGCTGGAGGGAGGATTAATTGTTAGAATAGGAAATGCTCAAAACGAAAACCACTGAACAAACATTTTTATTTATATGAATCATGCTGCTTCTAGTTGTTGGTGATAAATGATGTGTTCACACTTGGATCAACTTTATTATCATAGCAGGGTTGATAAACAGCAGAACAAAGCCTGAATGTGAAATAAAACTTAATTGTTCAATCCTATAATTTTCTCTGGTACCAGTAGGTGGTAAACTTTAATAATTGTGCAGAAAATATATTACTTAGTCTCATACCACTGTAGGAAAATTCAGGGGATCTTACTCAAATGAAAGCGTACCTTATGTTACTATTAAATGACAATAAAATTGCAGGTATGGAGTTTTAAAAATATAATACTAAAGGTGGAAGAGGTGGTGAAAAGGTGGTGTCTTTGTTACTGTAATAATTTTTCACTTAAGCTGTAAAACTATTGAAATCAGTGGACTTTCACAAGGGGAATGAAATTGACATAGGATCGAAAAAAGGGCTATAAAGTAATATGTAATATAAAACCAGGAAATTCCTTAATACATGGTAAATCCTGCTACACTTACTTATTTTGATTACTTTATTATCAAGTGTCACTAGTATGATATCAACAAATTACCTAATTTAGTTCAGTAATGGAAAATTTTTATGATTACTATTAACTTGCCCTTTTTCTTAGGTGTTTTATCAGTATATTAGGATTTTGAGACTAACTTTTGAAAATTGTTGTTAAAATTGTTTAAATCTTTATTGTTATTCTTTTTATATGTCTGTTACTCATTGGTAAAATGGAACAGCAAGCATCTGCAAATGACAATTTTACTTCTTCTAACTATCCACTTGTCATTTTTTCTCTATTGCCAAAAGTTATAATGATAGTCTCAGCCTCGTGAACATTGCTCTAATATTTTTCCTAGAAGCATCTTAGTATCCTAAAGCAAACTGGTTGTGAGTAAATACAGGAGAAACTTGGATGGCTTATAACTTGAAATTAACTTAACAGAAACTAATTGCAGCCAAAAGTTGTCACAGAGATTTCCTGCAAGGAGTTCTAAATGGTATACATAAAGTAGATAAATGATGTGTTGTATAAATGAAGGAAAAGGGAACTATGTGCATGTACTGAAGTGATGACAGCTATGTAACTACCTAGAGAGAGGAGAGAGAGAAGGATCATTCTTCTCTGCCATTAAGTAATCACCCGCTATGCAGCAGACACAATCAAAATAGCAATATCACCTCCACTCATTGCAAATTCTCCTCTGAGTTCTGCATACACTTTAGCATTTGCTGATATGAGAACTTTTTGTCATTCTCATTTCTCATGTACTAAATTTTCAATACATTGCTCTTACTTTCTCATTCATTGCAAACTTTCTTATCATGACACTTAGACATTAAGAAGGTCAATATATTGCTACTCTTAGACATCTTGTCCAGTCACTTCCTGGCGATGTTATAGCTGTTCATCATTTATAGTTAGCTGTGATATTTTCATTGGATATCTGTACAATTTACATGTGCAGAAGACTCTGACATTTTTCTGCTGAAAATCTCTAGATTTTTCTGAAATTATATAGAAATGTCACACTTTTTAATTGCAGGTGAATACATGTTTACTGTCTTACTTGAAGCTTCAGCTTCAGCAGAATGATTGTACGTACTCTCTGCTTAAATGTCAAAAAAAAACCAAACCAAACCAAAACAAAAAAACTCAAAAAACACAAACAAAACCCAACCCATACCAAAACCTTAAAAACACTAAAACAGTGAATCTTAGAAGGCTCAGACCTTTCATTTAAATACAGTGTTCAGTTAGTTAAGGCAAAGAATATTTTGGAATCCAATACATTAACATTTGAAGTTAAGTTTTCTGCCTGATACTTTTATTCTTTTCCTCTTTTCAAATCCATGCCTCCTCAGATGTCTTTCACAAGGTATCCCACCTCCACTCACTAACTTTCAGACAAATCTAAACAGCCAAAAGCATACAGCATGTATTTAAAAATATTACAGTGGGTAATTCATCAGAGTAATGTACAAGTCTTTCCACCTGGCTCTCAGTAACAAAAGGGTTTTAGGCTTATCAGGCATCTCTTATTTACAGGCATATTTTGACTCCTGTAATGCCAAAGAAAAGCTATACAGTGAAGCAGTCTTCCAAAATCACAGTTTTCTGAAATAGTAATGACTTTTCAGTTTTAATGAACTGGGTTCAGGTGCCACAGAGACAGCATGGGGGGCTGTGGGGGCTCTGTGAGGCGGCCGGGGCTGCCCCGGGCTGGGCACAGCCGGTTCCAGCCGGCTCCAGCCCACCCACTGCAGGGCACAAGGGAAGTGCATTTAAGAAGCCATATTTTAAAAACGTATTTAAAAAACATTTTCAAAATGTTGCATGACAGCTGTGAGAGGGAGGAGTGAGGAAAAAGGGAAAGTGCTGCAGACAGCAAGGAGAGAGGAGGAGGAGGAGGAGCGGTATTTCCAGGTAGCCAAGCAGAGATTTCCCTGCAGCCTGTTGATAGGACCAGCCAGAGCAGGCACCCACCATGCAGCCCGTGGAGGATCCATCCTGGAGTAGGGGAAAAGTATGAGGAAAAGGAGGGGCAGAGAGGAGCTGTTATGGACAGGCTGTAGCTCCATTCCCTATCGCCCAGTGCTGCTGGGGTGGGTGAAAGGTAGAAGAGTTGGGAGTGAAGGAGTGAAGCTGAGCCGGGGGAGAGGGGCATGAAAAAAAAGAGGGGGGTGGAGGTTGGCAGGAAGGGGTTTTTTTGCCTTTGCTTCTTGCTGTCCATCTCTATTTTAATTGGCAATAACTTATTTATTTTTCCCCAAGTTAAGGCTGTTTTGCCTGTGGTGGTAATTGCTAAGTGAGCTAGCTGTCTTTAACTTAACCCACGAGCTTTTTCATCCTATTTTCTCCTCCTATTCTATTGAGGAAGAATGAGAGAGCAGCTGGGTGAGTGTCCAGTAGCTGGCCAGGGTCAACCTGTTACCAAAAATCATAACCAGCAAAACAAACCAAAGGATAGTTTAGAAAGCCGACATTGGTTTATTGCAGTGAGTGCATGGGGGATCTTGTCTTCTAACATGCACACCAAGCTACTGGAGTGCACACGTTATATACAGTAGAGTACTTGCATATTCATAGAACATTACATATCTATTTTCATTCATGCACAGGACTGGTTACAAGTTTCTCCCTTCCAGTGTAAATTAGTAATTGCAACACCTTACCAGCTGGTCTCCTCTTGCAGCCAGAACTTTCCCACTTGGAGACTTCTTTCTGTGTAATTTAGATAATGGTGTTCTTAACATTATCTGTTCTTTGTTTCCCAAGACTGACACGCTTGATTAGAAGTCCTTTCAGTCATCAGTTTTGACGACTTGAAATGGTGGGTATTTGAGCATTAACAACTTGAGAGGGTGGGTCAGCTTGACCTAAGCTTTGTGCACCTTCTTACTTAAATCAGAGTTCTGTAATTGGGGAGTTTAGGCAACAAACCTACCACATTTAGTCATTCAGTCTACTTTTTTTAGTTAGTGTTCATGCTTTTCCTGAAATTCTGAAAATACAGTTTTATGAAATTTCCATTTTTAAAAGGGTACTTTATATATCAGGTTTATGAGAACATAAATTCCTGAGTAGGGTCAAAAATTACCCTGATTTCTGTCCAGCTAATGTACCAGAAGACTTGATATCTCATTTGTTCAGGTCATATCTGCCAGCCTTGTGGAAACAGGCTGAACAACCTAAGACATCTAAAATAGCGCTAGATGCCTATATTTATGCATCTGACTACAGCCCTTGGGTTAGAATTCAGGTCTAGATTGTGTACAGATAGTGATAGCTTTTTAGACTCCTTCATAGTCAGTGAAGATCTGGTCGTTATAGTCAGTGCAATCTGGGGTAGTCAACTGAATAACTAGGTGACTCCATTGGCTGTGTTGACTGTAATAAACACTTAAATGTGATGTTTAGGACTCAGATCAGTTAGGTACATCTAGGTACCTAATGTCATCTAAGTTTTATTAGGATGATTGAAACATCTCTACAGAGCTGAAGATAATGACATAGGAACTATAGGAGACCCACTTCCCCCTGGACCAGCACGGAGAAACCAAGGATATATTTGGGTAATGTAGATGGCAATCCTCTTTTATCTTTAGGGAAGTGAAGTTCACAGACACCTACACTAAGATGTTTACAACTGTAGTTCTGGCCAACAGTGGAGTCATAGCAAATCCCCTTTCTCCTCAAATTTTCTCCTAGAATTAGAGGTGGAAGGATAAATCACCAAGCCTAATTTTAATCTTGGCACTATCAAAAATTGAACTGAAACCCCATTAATACACGCTGAAATAATTTATTAGTGAATCAATAGACAGTGAAGATGGAATATTACCAGTGATATTATTCTGAGGCTATGCTAATTTCTTAAAATGTCTTACTGACATTTAGGATACAATACATTTTTTTGAACTTAGGAAATAGCACAGATGTATGTACCTCAAATTGATACCCAAGGCTCATTTTATAGTTAATGAGGAGAAAGAATCACTTATAAGGTATCATTTATTTTATTCTTATAGACATTTAACATAGTGGATAAATTATACCCTAAATATGACTATTTCTCTTCAGTAGCTCTAACAGAAGCCTAAGGATATCACCTAAGGTGTATACATTTATATAACATTACTGAAGTTAGATGAGAGGGACTTGCCTCAAAAATTACCATTATTGTGGATTGATGGTAGTGTATATGGCTTAACCTTGAAACCTGAAATCTCTAGTCAGTGTATTAGATTCTAGCTCTTTCATTTTTCATTCAGATAATTTTAAAGAGAAAAACTGAAATGTAATGTTTTTACTGCTTCAGCAGTAATATGTTTCTCTATACATGATATTGAGTCAAGAAAAGTAGACAAAGCAACAAAATAAAAAGTTTAAATGCAAATGATGATAAAATTTGTAGCAAATGGACAATGATACACAATTGGCTATTTTATTAACAAATTTGCTGGTATTTCTAGTGCATCCATAGGCAAAAGGCTGATGCCATGGGCAAAATAATGAATCTAATAAGCTCCTGTGATCGTTTCAACACCAGTAATGCTGATACATAGTTAAATGTATATACTTTCAATTTGAACCAGAAATGTTACATCTTGACATGTTTTAGATGGGTAATTCAGCACACACAATTGAAACATGTTTAAGCTTCTATGTTTTCTAGGAAAAAAACTACAATTTCTAGAAAGTCTGTTTTTACCATATAAGCTTCTTTCCTTTCCAGTTAAAATTAATTTTTAAAATATGAAATAAATAATAATTAAGGATGCAGTAATATTTCACAAACTCAGAACAATAGGTTACAATATATTCTGCCATGTTCAGCTAAACTGAAAAGAATAGAAAACACTGTAAATAAAAATAAGACATAGCAAAAGTAATCAACTTAATAATAAGTTACAAATTTTGTGTACATATAATGCAATATCTACTAAATTGCCCAAATAAGTTCAAGAAGATACAAATTTAGGTGCACATTCCTTTCTGAAAAATCTCAATTATTACAGTTAATTACAACATTTACAGACAGATTTCAGTTGTCAAGTGTTTACTATATTGGTTCAGAAATGCAACCTAAAGACCAGATAGCAAGAAATTACTTTGGAAAACTGAATTTATTTCAAACTGCATATGATAATTGTTGGTGGGGTTTTTTTTTTCTTTAGAATAGACTAAGTATCCGATTTAAAGTTCAAGTGTTTCTAACTTTTGCATTAAACATCATAATTAACAGTACTTGTAAGTAATTCAGATTATTTCTGGACTATTTCCATTGTTTTAATGACACTTCATGACAGTGTGAAATTTCAAGCACATCAGTTAATATTCATTCTGGAAAAAAATTTGCAACGTTATTGTGACTTTAGAACTGCCATAAAACTGAGATAAATACTGTTTTATACCTAGAACAAGATGCCCTTGCCTATATTGAATACACTTCAGGCAACAAAGAAATATTTCTCAAATCACAAAATATATTCTGAAACACTACATGTGCAAAATGCTTCACCTTTTTTAGTTAATGAAGACTGGAATTCATTACATCTAATCTAGTGCTGCCTCACTGAAAGGTCAGAATGTGAAGAAGTGGGGTCTAGTTTGCCTTTCCTAGTAATAGAGGGTTTCAGGCTCTCCTGCAAGTTCTAGTTGGCTGGATATAGGTAACCATTAGAAAATGTTTGCCATTCCCTTGAGAATGACACATTCTCAAAAGCTAAGTGGCCAATGAGACAAAGAATGCCAGTGCTTAAGGCAACTCTTCAAACATACAAGGCTGTAAGTTTAAGATTTTCTTGATCCTGATGGTTGGAACAATTTGCCTTTGGGGGAGATTAAGCCATGCTACTAATACGTTGCTGTGTCCCAGGAAATTTTCTGGGTTATCAATGGAGGAGGTTGCTCTTACTTTGACCCTGTGAAACAACCTTCTGAGACTGGTCTGAGCAAACTTGAGCATTCTGCACAACGTGTTGAAATGGTAAAGCACTTGCTGTGGTGCCCTGTTGCATAAAATTATTAGTGCTTTGGTAATCATAGACTTACAGTTGGTCCTCTTTCCTGTAGAGCACTGCTAACTTCAGGTGAGCTATAACTCCCAAATTACTGAACTCTGATTTATCTAAACAAGAATGTGCACAAAGTTTAGGTCAAGCTGACCCACCCCCTCAAGGACCCACCCTCTAAAGTCGTCAAAACTGATGACTGAGAGGACTTCTAATCAAGGGAGTCATTCTTGGGAAACAAAGAAGAGATAGTAAGAACACCATTATGTAAATCATGCAGAGAGTCTCCAAGTGGGAAAGTTCTGGCTGCAAGAGGAGACAAGCTGATAAGGTGTCAGAATCCACAGAAAATTAGTTGGAAGTAGGACAAAGGTAATTGTGGTATTTGGAGATCTCCACCTCCAACTCAAAGAGCTCCCCCCTCTCTCCTGAAAGAGGGCAAGCCCCTGCTGGGGGAGCATTCCTAGTTGGTAAAAAACTTCAGTGGTGCTGTCTGGGGATGCACACTAATTTGCATTAGAAGCAAGAAACTTGTAACCAGTCCTGTGCCTGAATGAAAATGAATAAGCAACTACTCTACTGTGTAACGTTTACACTCGAATAACTTGGTGTGCATGTTAGGAGGAAATATCCCCCATGCACCCAGCACTGCAATAAACCGATGTTGGCTTTCTAACCTATCATTTGATTTGGAGACTTTTGCTGGTTATGATTTTAGGTAGCAAGATCAGAAAAAACCTAGCGTTCCCCATGTCCAGAATAGACAAAAATGATGAAATGTATAGTAAACATTTTGCTGTTTAGTAAAATAGAAGAATCTGAAAAGTAAGATTACTTAAGCTATTTTTGCCAGAATTAAATCTGAACTTTCTTTCTATCCAGCCGTCTGGCTTATTAACCCTGATCAGAAAGAATCAGACCTTGTTCTATGAGAACAAATATTACTTGATGAAATCAGATGTGAGCCTTCTGTTGGTGTATTAACATGTTCTTGATGCAATTAAGTATAAAGTCCTACATTGCTTTTTTATCAGGTAGATTTCTAGCAAATTGAACTAGTTTAATATGTAGCCTAACAAGCATTAGAGCTTATTGAGAGGGGAGGTGAGTGATGTCTGTCCACACAGTCAGGTGTGGAGTAGCATAAGAAAGGCTTCTGTGTTTTGTCACTAGGAAAACACAGATTCTGCCTTCTTGTGTGACTGAATCTACATTTTGCATTTTCCTGTTTGAAGTGTTTATAACCACTGAACATTATATTTTCTCACTCCTATATATTGGCAGGTGTATGTGGCAGAAGCACCTAAAACCTGCTTGCTGTGAAACTGGCAAAGCATATGAGTTAATCTCAGAAAACGTGTTAATGATTTTGGATAGATGCCTGCTAAATCATCCATTGTATGTCTGTTCATTGAAAATCTAATGGGCTAGTAACTCACAGCCCACTTTTGTTAGGACATTCTTGATGAAGTCCTATTTAAAATAAAATAGAATTAAGTACTATGAGTTTTAAAGTGTGTGAATAATGATGTGATTAAAATATTGATGGCATTTGTATCAAATAGTGTAAATGTGTGACAATAAACTGCCTGCCTCCTGGAACCTACGCTCCTTGTCTTCCTTGCCACCTGTCACAGCCTTCATCCTTTCTGTCACCATGCTGATGACAGGAGAAATTTACTCCCCAACTTGGAATTGTCAGAGTAATCCTTGCATACTGCTGGCTGCTGAGGCAGTTGCAGATTCTCAGCCTGATTATATGAGAATCTATTGCATAATGTCAATCAGAAGAGACTATTTCATGAAATAGTAAGGAAATACGAATAGCTAATAAGTTTTCAACATAAAAATATACACACCTACACAAATACTGTGTTTAGCTAATACATCTGTTCTTGCCTCATGGACAATTTCAGAAATAGGTGAGAGGCAATCTTATAAAGCCTAGCTATTTGTTCTTACTTTTGAGTCACCTAACTCAGGAGTCTTTTCTTCAGTGGCTAAAGAAAAGGAGTTGGGAGAAAAGGCTGACCTGTCAAGGGTGAAGGAACAACAGCAATGCATATCTTCTTGTCTTCATGTTAATTCCCCCCTGCATCTTTTTTTTTTTTTTTTTTTTTTTTTTTTTTTTTGGTGGGGGAGAACTGCAAGTGTGACTGCACATCGGTATTTAGAAATTATTTTTACCTGATGGTCTCTTCCTCCTGCTTTTCTGTTACAGAAATTCTAACTATGCTCGTGAGAAAGGCAAATCAAATCCTCCCATATTATATGAAGGGCAGCACAGGATTACATAAATGGGCATAAAGCTAGGGGAAATCTTGTTAATGGCTTGCACCACTGTCAATGTGTTTTAGAAAGTTTTAGAAAGATTAAAATAACTGATGTAACATAGTTTTATTAATTCTTTTTTTAATTATTATTTTCTTCTTTTGAAGTAGTGATGTTGAGTTCTGATTGTTATTACCATTATTTTTACTTTAAAGGAGCTTTATTAACATTAATGATGATTTAAGTCTAAGTCAAGGATTTAGTATATCCTCAAGTCAACAATAAGGGTCTCCTCAGATAAACATGAGCACACCGTTCTTGAAATAAATTATATATGGCCCATTATTCAGTACTTCCCACAGTCCTTTGTTCCAAGACAAAGAAAACTTTGATGACAACGTTATACCTATCATTGATTAGTTTAACAATAAATTTTAAAGGTCCCATTTTTAATAAATTAAACTAAATTTTTATTGCTCAAATTGTATAACGATATTATGCACATAGACCAAGTCCATAGGTCTGAAAAATTTCTGTAAAAAAGCTAAAAACTTGTGAAATTCTCCCAGTTTACTGTAAAAATTGGGGGGGGGGGGGGGGGGGGGGGGGGGGGGGGGGGGGGGGAGGGATCAAAGCAAGTTTTTCAGAATATTTTCCAGTTGGCAAAGCTGTTACTATAGCTTTAAGGCTTTTGCTGCCCTTGTGTAGCCACAGGCTTTCTAAGACTTGTACTTTAGACTATTTTTGGCTGGGAAATTAATCAGGTAATAGGTGGTGATTTGCTGAAGATATAAACACTGGTGACCTCATACGTGATCCACAAAGCTTAGTAACTGAGTTCCATTTTGTGTTTCACCTTCTGCATAACAGTTTTCAAGGAACCAGATTTATTAAGCCAGAACCCAAGGGATCTGTATCTATTCAAACTTAAACCAGTGGAAAAGGTTATTGAAACTCTAGGGAGGTAAGTGTGAAGGTTTTTGTTTTGTGTGTGTATGTAATCCAAACAGGACTCCATACTGTTTCTAACTCTGAATTTAAAGCATTATGGAAAAGGTAAACACTTCCCCTGTGGACTGGAGAAGTGACCAGAATTTAAATTCCATTCAGGCTGTAAAAATCAGTATATCCTGTTTATGAAGAACTTGCAGGATAAAGGAGAACTTGACATCTCTAATTATTATCTGAAAACTGCACAATGAAACTGAAAATACAATGAGAGAAAACTCAGGGGCTTTCTGGTCATTCTGGTCAAATGTACCTTTTGTTCCCAGTGTCCTGCTAATGCTTTAATAAAACTTTAAAACAAGTTACTCAAAAAGAAGGAAAGCTTTTCAGAGGTGCTTGAGACATGCGATTTTCATGTCAAAAACCACTTGGAATTTGTGGAAATAATTCCCAGATTGTGAAACACATTTGCTACAAAAGTATTGCAGTTTGGCTTCACATTTTTAAAGAACTCTGAACTGAAAAGACAATCTCTAAAGACATCACCTCTCTCAAGGAATAACCTGACTTTGTTTTTTAACAGAAAATGTAAAAATTACATTTTTGCCTAAACTGGAAAACAGAAAATGTCCTTGAAAATTATTTCTAAATACTAAAAAGGAGAAAAAGTAGGAAAAAACATACTGCAACCTAAAGATGAATCATGTTTTTATCCTGGCTATCCTGCAATACTTGTGAAGTGAGCCTGGAGCTCTGGAGGCAAGGGTTCAGTGTCCTTCATTGATGGAGTTCTTGCAATATTAGCTTCATCATGCAACTTCACAAACCCATGCAGCTTCTTGTCTTTTCTGTAAAGAGATGATGTAAATTCTGTCTGATCATTCCCCAAGAAGCTAACCCTAAGAGTCATGGTTAGACTACACAAAGCAGCAGAGGCATTTCCATGCATTGCTCTAGTCAGTGATTTCACTCTAAGCATGCATTCTTGTGTTTGCAGGTTAATCACATTTAGATATTTGTTCTTCTGTCCCTGAATTTCTTGAATATATATCCACATGTTAAACACTAGAGATCTCCAGATATTTTTAGACTAGCTTGGTATCCTGAGAGTCTCATTACATTGAGTCATGCTGACATAATTTTAGGGAAAGGTTTAGATTATTCACTTGAGTAAGTAGTATATGTTTGGGGATGAAATTCCTTCATTATATTCTCTAGTCAAAATCCTCTTTTATTCAGTTCCTTAACAGGAGCACATATCTACAATGCAAAATGCTAGAAGGTTGACATGAAGTTTGAATCTCAAACCGGGTGAAAGTGGCTCTGTTCTAGCCTATCTAGAGGATGAGAGCTAAGTGTTTGACTACATATTGTCATGCTGTGGATGATTCAGAATCCATGTTCCCTACCTGCTGGATAACTAATGTCAGCAATAGACCATTATATAAAAGCTAGCTGGTGGTGACAGTGCCAACAGATATAGTTTCTAAAGTGCTTGTGACTGCTGTGTGTCTTGCTGAATTCAGGGCTGCCACTATGCATTAGAAATGCTCTGAACACAGGAGGGGTAAGTTCCCTTGCGGACCTAGGCAATACTTGTGCTGTCTCTGTATGACTGATATTTCAGCAAGAGCTGAGTCTCCAGCAATTCACTTTGGAGCACTAGCACAAATAACTAAGTTCAGGTGTCTTGAGATCTGCCCTGGCCAAAAAGGAATGGTGAGTTAATTTAAAATTCCCTTGAGGTTAACCTGAACTTGTAAGCAGGCCAGCTGAGTCATTGTTTTGAATTTAGGAACTTTAATACTGTCTAACTCCCATGTTAGGGAAAGTTTTGATGGTTTAAATCTATCCATTTACGCTTCTTTCCCATTCTGTAACAAAGGCTACTCTAGGAATACAGTGAATTTCTTTCTCACAGTTTTTTCAGATTATATGCTTAAATGTTTCTAAAAAGCTTTTGGTATAAATGGAAGGTCTTTACAAATTCCAACAGGTAAATGCAACTAGAGCTACATCTATGCTAGTAAATTAAGAGAGATGATAAGTTAAATACTTCTGAGCTGGGCAAACCAGCAGTCTCATAAATGATTCCCATATTTGTAGGAGGAATTAGAATATTCCAGGTCTCTCTCTTGTTACATGTTTGCACATAGTCACCTCCTTTTGCAGGCTGAAAGAAATTATCACCACAGATACTGGCAGTCCTGTATTAGTTGACAGTGATGGGGAATGTACCTAGATGCACTTAATTACTCATCTAGGCAAAATTTAGATCTATTCACTACCTTCTATTTTGGGCAACATAGTCTTTTTAGGCCTGCTTCATTGTCAGTCTGACAGCAAGAGGGGAAGTGCCACAGTATGCTCACACATATATGTTTAGAACAGATTATAAGTGTTGAAACATTATTCTCTTATAATTGCATTCCTTTATAACATCAGAAGTCTACTTTTACACCATTTTACTATTTCTTTATTCATCTGTTTTGATTAGAAAGACACCAGACTGCAGGAAGATTTGGAAGAACTTAGTTGTCCTTCAGGTCAAAGTCACCCCTATAATTTTTTTTTTTTTGTAAGCCACAAAGTCCCTTTGTTGGATTCTTTGGAATCTCTGTGGGAAGCTGGAAAGCTAAGGTGTTACTCCAATGGCAGTACAAAACTGGTTTCATATAGTAATGAAAATTGAGTTCACAGCTTTCTTCCTCTGTTACTTGGGCTTTGTGGTCCTAATTTTACTCAGCTGAAATATAAAGATGTTGTAAATAATGGATGTCCTTCAATACAAGTGGCACTTAAAAGTGGGAGAAAGTGGAAAGAACAAAGGGATTAACACTATCACAGAAGACTCTAATCTGTGAAATGAGAAACATAACCACTAAGAAGAAAGGTTTTGTGGATGTCCTTTATTACAGGATGAAAATAGGAGTTTATATCATTGAACAGTAACAGATTTTACATGGATACATGATGTGCAACTCAAAGTTTCAAATAATAAATTTTCATGTAATGTTAACAGACCATTGTTAGTGATTGTTGTTCAAGTGGTGAATCTTTTTCCAGACATTCTGTATAGCATCCAACACATTTTAGACCTCTGCATTATACAAATCTTTACTGATACCCTATTTATATACGTTAGGCTCATAATGCAATGTTTAAAGTAATGCACATCATAAATTAAATTAGCAAATATACTTGAAAACATAACTTTTTAAGGCATTCAGTTCTTAAGATATTTATAACCTATTTTTCAATTAAATGTGCCTTTGAAATACACTGAGATTTATATTTTAGTGGAATGCTCAAGGTCACATCCAGTTGTGGAGAATACAGCTCCCAATTTCACAGCCTACTACTTGGATCACCAGAGCACACTCCTAGTATTTTTGGTAGACAAATAGCAACAAAGTTTACTAGATGGTAACAGAGTACCATAATGGACAATTTATTTCCATATGGATTTCCTGTTAAAGTGACAATGTTATCTGGCAAAGCTATAGTCCAGTTGTTAGTGCTAAATAACTGTTACAGTAACTACAGTGAATAGGTTTTTACTTTAATAGAAGATTTGTGTTTCATAGATAAAATTTGCATGTGTACTGGGAAGACCAACATTTATCAGTTCTTAGGGTTTGCAGTTTTTCCTCTAAATCTGGTTTATTTAGTACAAATCGTGACTTAAAGACTAAGTTCTCTCTGAACTTGAGCTTTCTGTTTCATTAAATCCAAGAATTTTATTTTCATTCTGATCAATGAGCAGCATAATTTTGTAGCATGACCTTACTGTTTGCATTAAAAGTAAATAAATCTGGGTTTTATAATTTTTTCTTTAAGTTACTACAGGTAAGATGTAGAGCAAATATTTCACTAAGAGATTTTATGCTTAAATTTGAATTAGTGAATATATTTCACCATGCTGATTTGTGGTCTGACAGCTCCAGACTGAAGGTGACTTCCTTGCATTGTGTCTGAAATATTAATAGAACAATTTAATATATTGATGAATAGATTCATTAAATCATATTAAATTAACTGTTCTTAAATAAAATTAAAAAATAGCATCTAGTATATAATGAATCCATGCATTTTATGTCTTCAAATGTGAATGTACTTAATGTTCTTCTTAAACTTCTGAAATATGTAATTCATGTTTTAACTCTGATTAGCAAATCATACAGTTGTCTTTTAATTTCCTTGGTTTTTGAGATAATTTGATTTATAAAGCTGTAAGGATTTTATATGTCTTTAATAATTTCTACTAATGAGTATCAACTACTAAGAGCTAAGAATATCAGTAAAACCAGAGTCAGCAAGGTCATCATTTCACACCGCCAAGATAGAAGCATTGAAACAGGCTGCCCAGGGATCTGGTTCTGTCACCATACTGGAGGTATTTAAAAGATGTAGATGTTGTGCTTAGGGGCATGGTTTAGTGGCAGACTTGGTAGTGCTAGGTTAATGGTTGAGCTCAGTGATCCTAACAGTCCTTTCCAACTTAAATGATTCTTTGATTCTAGGACTCCCACGCTGGAGGAAATGCCATCTAGCTGGGTCTTAAATCAGCCATAGCCTTTTCCTTCCTTTGTTCATCTCTCCATGGAGTATTTCTTGCTTTTTGCTGATACAGCAATGCTGTCCTGCATGATGATCATAGAATGGTTTGGGTTGGAAGGGACTTTAAAAGATCATCTAGTCCAATTGCTGTGCAGAGAGACATCTTTCACCAGACCAAGTAGCTCAAAACCTGTCCAACCTGACTTTTAGTATTTCCAGAGATTGAGCATCTACAACCTCTCTAGGCAACCTGTTCCAGTGTTTCACCACCCTCATTGTAAAAAATGTCTTCCTTATGCCCAATCTAAACCTTCCTTCTTTCAGTTTAAAACCATTTCCCCCTGTCCTGTCACTACAGGCCCTTGTAAAAAGTCTCTCTCCATCTTTCTTACAGGCCTCCTCTACGTATTGAAAGGCAGCAATAAGGTCTTCCCGAAGCCTCCTCTTCTCCAGGCTGAACTACCCCAGCTGTCTCAGCCTTTCTTATAGGAGAGGTACTCTGCATTATATAAAATTCTGTGGGTCAGTTGCGACAGCCTTTCTGATCTTAAATATCTTGTTCATTGTCTTTATTTCAATGAGACAAATATCTGTCCATATAAACTAGTATTCAACTTGCTTGGTTTCGAGTAATGTGTTTTTTCTAGCTTTTCTTATTACTGTATGCTCGTAAGGACTGACCTTAGTAATAAGTCCTATTTAGATATCAAATGAATAAAATAAAAACTAATAATACAACAATTAATATTCCCAAGCCTTCTTTAGTTCTACTTAAAACCCAAGATGCAATCAAAAAACCCAGTTTCTTTAATTGACTGAATGAATCTGACCTCACCATTTAGCTTACTTTCTAATCATACCATTGTTACCATAATGTTCCATTAAAGATGATTTCTTTTCACTTTTTGATTTATCTCAGTGTCCTTGAAAATTCCTGCTGATTTTTTAATGTGTCCATGCTGCAGATTACACACTTCTTTACTGTATGAGCAAAGCACAAGAAGGATTAACAGCATCCTGAATTCAAGGTTAATATAGTCTTGCACCAAAAACTGGACTGAATGACAGGTCAGCTTTCCAACAACCACTTATCAACAAACTTAGACAACACAGTATTCCCATAAATATTTCAAGTAAAATGGTACCCATGTGTATCTATTAATTTACAATTTTTTTTCACTCTAATTACATGTATTCTCCAGGTAACTGGTCTTCTCATTTATCACATTTCCTCTTATAATCATATTTCATATCTGACAAGGTAATCATGTTGTTAAATCAGCTAAGTAGTTGTCTTATGTTAGTCTTTATAAATTTAAACTAACAAATGTTTTAAGTATTTCCCACATTAGATTTAGAAATTAGTGCTCTTACCAATCACATAGAAGCATAGCTTTTGCTATTTAAACATATATTATTAAGAAATGGTTGCATTGCTGAGCACTTAAGGAAGAATTCTAAGAATGTCCAAATTGTTTCTTCATCTCAAGGTTTCTTAACCTTCACCTAGATATATACTCATGAATTAATGAGATGTAGAAAAATCCACCCACAGACTGAGTTTTGAGGTTATTCAGACATCCCACCTGTTTTTATATTTTTGCCAGCAATAGTTATTCCCAAGCAGAGTTTCAAAACCATCAAAACATTATTTTCACCAGCTCTTTTTCAATAGTATTAAGGAGGTCTCAGTACAATGAAGGAAAGATTCCATTTTAGCATCTGAACTCTTTATCTGTGCTTGCTAATTGATCCAAATTGCTTGTGTTCTTATAAGCTGTAAAGCATTCTCATATAATTTGCACTTTTATATAACAGGCATACTCTTTCTCCCAAATCTGTTGTTATGTTTAGATTTTCTTAGCAATTTAAAGTCACTAAAGTAGTTGGAAGTGAAAATTCTTTCAGTTGACAGAGATTGTTTCTTTTAAAAAGTGTAGTAGTTCATAATATCTAATTGCCACCTAAAATGAACCCTAACTGACACTCAGCATGAAGATTTCTACCCAAGACATAGAACACTTCAAGTATTATCTGGGTATGCAAATTACTTTTTTTTCCTTGACTTCTTTTGTGTAGAAATCAGTCCAGCTCATTAGATGTCTTCTTACTTAATCTTAAGAATTTCTTAATTAGGAAATTACAACATTTTTTTATTGATATTCTTTTCAGTTATTTGTATCTGCCATATTTTAAAAGTGGGATAACATGAAGAATAGATTGTATGATATAAAGAATAACAGCAAGATGGGCTTAATATTTCACTGTGATTCCTTATTTCAACGAACTGAGTTTGACAATGGTTAACATACAATAGGAATTACTGAAACATTACCAACCACAAACAACATCCCTAAGACTACATTAGTTAAAGAAAATGCTGGAATAACGTATTAAAGTTAATCAATGTAAACACTGAAAAGAGTCCCCTACATTTGTGGATCTGTGCATTCTAACTTAAGCTGAGAAAGTTTTTTCTAACTTATTCATTTAATTTCACCTCTCCCTGTTCTTGAATACTCTGTGGGCAAATTAGAATACTCTCAAATATATTTATCATTTCACAGTGTCTAGAAAGCATTTTTTTAAAAAATATTTTTGTCTGTAAACCATTTAAAAGTAGTGTGTAAAAAAAGATAAAAATTCAAATCTGCCTTGTGTGCTTAATTGATATGTGAATCTAAAACCTAAATCAAATGCTTACGGATTTTTTCTTGTACCTGTCTGAAATGGTCTAGGCCAAATTTAGGTGCTTAATTTTGCATAAGTGTAACCTATTTATCATTAATGAGCTTTAAGATTAGTGAATATATTAACTCATTTTCATAATATGTTTTCTGCGTTATAGTAAAATAGTAATTTAAAATATTACACTGTTAACATTGCTAAGCATTTAACTGCTCTTTACATATTAAATGAAAACTAAATATCAAAATAGTTAATACAGAATTTTTTCCCTATAATCTACCTATGTCTTGTTTTAAATCAAACTCACAGAAATATATCTTATCTAGTAGGTTCTAGGAAACATACCTTTGAATTTTACTTTCTTGTTGGGTATTGTTGACTATATGAGCAAGACAGATTAACTAGCTAAAAGTGAAATGTTAGTAGATTTGTCTATTGTCTTTTAGTTTCTCATTTTGCCGGCTATCAGTCTACAATTTACTTTAGGTATGTTCTCATTCAAGATTGGTGGGCACTGTATGGTGAATTCAGCAGTACAATTGTTGTATTGCATACAGATTTGTGTTACAATTCTTCTGATTACACCTGCTAACAGTATCTTTTTGCTAGACTCCTGTTTGTCTATGTATTTGTGTTTCCGTCTGTTGTTCCCTGTGAGAAAAAACAAAAAAAATATTTATTTTCTGAGTTGTGCAATGTACCTGTTTTCAAGTTCTCATGAGTGACCAAGAAAACTGCATTTTTAAAGGATATTCTGCTCAGAAATTTTCTGAACATTTTTTATTCCCTTGGAAAAATCATTAGCAATGAAAAATAAAATCTAAAGTGTTTAGAAACTTGGTTAACAGGTACAAATGTTGACATTCAGCTGGTTATTTAAAAGATACACTTTCATTGAATATCTGGAAATATCAAACACACACACAGAGGAATAAAATGTAAAAAGAAGTTATTCCATATATCTATTTCTAAAAGGCCTGTAAAGTTCAGAAAGGGTGATTCTTTATATGTTTTAGGTGTGGCTCATTTTTACAGCTGGACTAGTTCTCCCATACATGGTTAACAGAATTGATACAACAAAAATTCATTAAAAATGTGGTGTTGAGAATTTTTTTTTCTTTAGTGTACACTGAAATAATAGATTAATAGCTACTCTAAAAGGCTGGAAAGAATGTCAAAAACAAATTTATGGTCAGTAAGAACACAGGAATGTAAAAAGCATAATACATAGAAGAACACTAAGGAAGCTAACAATCTATAATTTCTTTAATAAAAGTAATCCAAACCATGTTATGGCAGTTGACACCAGCAAATGGTCTGCTTAATCTGAAAAATGTAATTTTACTTATGCTGTAGAGACAAAAGTTTTAATATAATAATGATACAACTGAAAAAATACAAGACATCTTTACTTACCACTGAAGGCATCAAGTTAAAGATTATTTTTTTTTAAATGCAGTCTTAAGTTTTTGGTGTCAGATATCTTGAAATAATTTTCTTTTGGCTCTGTTTATTGGAAATATAACTGGACACAGACAAAGCCCATTGAAGCAGTTATCCTCTGACATGGAATTAAGAATTAAGAACAGCAGCTCATTGTGGGGCACTAAAGACTCAGAATGGCAACAATAGGCAAAATATACTTTATTACTTCTTAGTGAAATACTCCTGCTCATAGGAAGGGTTCAATGCCAAGATTACAGCAAATAGGAAAGCATGCTTTGGGATAGCAGAAGTGATAGAACTATTTTGTGCTAGACTACAATCTTTACCTATTTAAGAACACACACAAACATTTTCATTATGGAGGATGAGTTTTAAATAAGTTTATACTTAAGAACATGTTCCCTAAGTATTTTTCCAATTACTTTTGATTTTAAATTTGATTTAAGAAATACCTGCAAGAGGTGATATGAAGGATGGAGATATAGTACAAAATCAGTAATCTTTTGCCTTTTTATACCATTCAGTAATCCATCTGTAGCAGTAAAGAAATTTTTAAGAAGTATCAGAACTACTTGAAGCAACAATTTTGCTATTTGTAACATCTGAACAAGAACTTATTGTAGTTTTCAGAATGCAATAATTCTCATGCATAATACTTCTTGGAAACTACAAAACAGAATACACCCCAAAACTAGCTAACTGTTCTGGATTCTGTGGTAACCCAAATATTTTTTTTTTCCCTCCCTACAAACTAAACTGTAAGGATTCCCTTATAGCTTATATATAACATATGCAAAATCAGCAGATAGAATGGTGAGGGAAGTTGGTAACGGTGGTGCTGGCACTGTACCATTCACCCAAACACTGGGAATCTTGTAATTAGTTTACAGTTGATTATCTGAGTAATAATTTATTCTAGTTCTAGGAAACATGAAAGGTGTCCTAACTCAGTCCTTAAAAACTTCAGTACTGTTTGAACTGACAATGAAATATTTTCTTTTCTTCTAAGAGTTTTGAGTCAAATTGGGAAGAAAGATTTTTGAAATAAAATACAATGGTATTCTATTACGTTCCAGTTTAACTGAACAAGTTCATTATAACTAGCCAATGTAAGAGCTATTATAAATTTATGTCCCCTGATTTTTCATAGTTGCCGTTTAGTCCATTCGCCTTCTCATATTTCCAGCATCATTCCCTAGTTTTGCAAAATTTTGCTGAGTTTATGATTTTTTTTTGTTTGTTTTGCTATCTATAAATCTTTTGAAAATAAACCTGAAAATATTTGGGGAAAAAAAATGAATGAAAAAAGGTATAATGAAAAACCTTGGTGGCTGTTCACTTATTTCAAGAAAGTAAGTAAACCCCTCCATTAAAAACAAGCTATGATGAACAGAGAAAAAAATAAAATTTTAAACTGTTAAAATTCTTTAGGGGTTTTTAACTAGTTACTGAAATGAATTCAAACTAAAAATCTGTATCAGGTGTTTGGGGCCAGGTGCTGGCAGAGGCACCTGCAGGGCCTCTGTGAGGCAGCCAGGGCTGCCCTGGGCCAGGTACAGCCAGTTCCAACCCACCCACCACAGGGCACGGCCAGGCCCCACAGCCACCTGGGAACTGCCTCAGGGAAAAGAGGTTTCAGAAAGGGCAAAACGCTTCATAGGCAGTGAAGAGTGAGGGGAAGAAGTGTGAGACAGCCCTGCAGACACTGAGATTAGAGAAGAAGATGGGGGAGGAGGTGCACCAGGCCCTGGAGCAGGGATTCCCCTGCAGCCCATGGAAGAGACCACAGTGGAGCAGGGGTTTTTTTGCCCCCCTAAAGGACTGCAGGGCATGGAGATCCCATGCTTGAGCAGGTGAAGAGTGTGAGGAGGAAGGAGTACCAAAGAGACTGCTGACTCTGGGGGGTGTGTGTACTGACCATAAGGACCCATCCTCCATCCCGCTGCACCGCATGGTGGCATGGAGAGGATCTGGGAGTGAAAAAACAAAGTTGGGTGTGGGAAAGGGAGGAAGAAAAGGGTTGCTTTCGCAGTTGGTTTTGTGTATTGCTACATTAATCTACTTTAATTGGCAGGAAATTAAGTTCTGCTCGAGTCTGTTTTGGCCATGACAGTAATTGGTAAACAAACTTCCTGTCTTCATCTGGACCAGTGAGCTTTCAGCCTATTCCCCATCCCGTTGAGGGGAAGTGAAAGAGTGGCTGGCTGTTAGCTAAAGCTAATCCATCCCCAAACCTAACAATTATTTTCTGTCAGTTTCAAACTGCATTGTATTTTACTCATTACAGTTAATATAAACATTAATAACAACAGCAATATCAACAAGTTCATTAGTTATTCAATTGTTAGGCAGTACAGGGGTTTTTTTTTTAATCAGAAAGCTTTGGGAGGTGGGAATATTCTGACATGTTCCTTTGACTTCAGAGCAAGTTTCAAGCCCTAATGGATAGCTGAGTACAGATAGGGTCCTCTGGTAACGCTTCACAGTTAATTTGGAGGACTGGAGACCAAGAAACAAGAATTTTCTCACTTGTAATGTTTGCTGAAGCCCTAACACACTACATTGCCAGAGGCAAGTGACAAACACATTTTATCTGTGAAGAAAGCCTTCAAGATGAGTTTCTATTTCATCAAACAGAGTTTAACTGAACCAGAGGTGTCCGAATGGACCAACAAACTGTATTCAATGAGTAAGACTCATTCTAATGTGCCCCTCTGAGTACTAGGAAAGAAGACCAAACATTCCTTTTTGTCATTCCCTCAAAAAATTGCATTATCTTGCTTCATTTTCCACCACTATATGAGCTGCTTATACAGAACCAAGCCTGTCTGTCAAGATTAAGCCTAGACCCTATGGAAGTCAAAGCATTTTAAGTGGAGCAAGGGTTAACTGCTTATCAGGATATTCCATTATATCTACATTGCAACATAAAATACTTGCTAAGACAATGTAAAGGCTAATACAGTGTAAAGACAGTGTGTCATACAGACTATAATATAAGAATTACTATTACATTTTTATGTAGTTCATTATTAGTCAGCCTTCCTTCTTTATTTGTTGTGGCAGTATAAAAGGGTCACAAACAGCAGGGCCTCATTGCATCAGCAATTGACATATCCGTTGAAACACACAACTGCTGATGAAATAATAAATGGCTTCCTGTTTGTCATACTAGTCATACTCCAAGGCAATGTAAGTGGCACTCACCTTCAAAAAATAATGTGATAAAGGAGAAAAGACAAAAATTAGAGCTGTATATTTTTGAATAAACAGAATGAGATTCTAGAGAAATAGTTAGAATCCAGGACGTTAGTGTTCCTGGTATATGAAAGAGTGTTAAGACTTTCTAACTGTAGTCTTTTCTAGGAAAATAATTTTCAATTACAGTCATCATATATGATTTTAATTGTTCTTAGTGAAGTTTGGTCTTTTTCTCTTTACCCTGTAACCTTTAAAAAATATTTCAGATTCTTTTGCAAATTTAAGCCTGGTAGTTCAAAGCAGATGGTAGTTAAAATGATGGTATGAAAGGATATTAAACATACAGGCAGGATTCTGAAGTTTCTGAACACATCCTTTTCTGTATGCTTTTCACTCATAGTACTTACAACAAGGCAGAAAATTTATACACTCTTCTCTGCATTACCAGAAATCATAACCAGCAAAACTCTTTAAACCAAATGATATTTTAGAAAGCCAACATTGGTTTATTGCAGTGCTGGGTGCATGGAGGATCTTTCCTCCTAACATGCACACCAGGTTACACCAAGTGTAAATGTTATATACAGTAGAGTACTTGCTTATTCACAGTACATTACATATTCATTTTCATTAACACACAGGACTGGTTACAAGTTTCTTGCTTCTAATGCAAATTAGTGTGCATCCCCAGACAGCACCACTGAAGTTTTTTACCAACTAGGAATGCTCCCCCAGCAGGGGCTTGCCCTCTTTCAGGAGAGAGGGGGAGCTCTTTGAAGTGGAGGTGGAGATGGAGATCTCCAATTACCACAATTACCTTTGTCCTACTTCCAACTAATTTTCTGTGGATTCTGACATCTTATCAGCTTGTCTCCTCTTGCAGCCAGAACTTTCTCACCTGGACACTTCTTTCTGCATAATTTACATAACAGGGTTCTTTTCTCCATCTCTTCTTTGTTTCCCAAGAATGACTCCCTTGGTTAGAATTCCTTTCATTCATCAATTTGGATGACTTTAGAGGGTGGGTCAGCTTGACCTAAACTTTTTGCACATTCTTGTTTAGCATACAGTTACACATTAAATTAGAATTCCATAATTCTGGAGTTTAGGCAAAAGTTAGACCTTGAGATAGAAAGCAAAATTGAATAGTTAATATGAGACATTTTTAGAAACAATAAGGAATCTTTCAAAACACTAAAGTCATATACTTACATTCAAAAGAAAATAGAAGGATGTCACAGCACTCTTCAAACTATCAAGCTACAACAAGGTCGGTCCTTTACCATCTCATACCAGCATACTCTTTATACAGTCCCTCTGCTCTCTTCTCTTCTCCTCACCTCATCCAGAGCCTACTCTCTCTTCTCTTGCTTCTTCCTCAGCTGCTCTCTCTTCACTGACTCTCAACCACTTCACAGAACCAGTCACACCTGCACCTTATCTACATCGGCCAACCCGACACCCCTGAAGCCAGCCCACAGTTGTATATTATCAATGCTAATTAACTCAGCTTCATTCTTCTACAGAAGGAATTCTAAAATGTGAAAGTGTAAAACAGTAATTAAACAGAACCAATAGGTAGCAAAAGGAAACAAAACTTATATACTTCTTTTACACACATCAGGATAAAGAAGTCTGTACAGCAAGTTGATGATCAGAATATAAAAGCAGTACTAAAAAAAAGCAAAAAAAAAGCAGAAAAGTCATTGTTGAGAGGCTGCAGTGGTGATCTTTGCAGAAGAAAAAGGGAAGAGGAGAGTCCCATTAGGGAGCCACTCTCAAGGGGAGACTTATCAAGGTTCTGTCTGAAACTGAGTGACTGTAGAAGAGGAGGGGAAAACTATTTAGTTTACACAGATTTCAAAAGGCCTTTGGACAAAGTTTCTCACACAAAGCTTTTAAGTAAATTAGGTATCAGGAGCAAACCATTTGTTGCACAGATAAATGACTGGTTAAGAGAAGGAAAACACCAGTAAGAGTAAATTGTCAGTTCTTGAAGTGGAGACAGGTCATCAGTGCTGGTAAGCAGGGGTCTGTACTGTAAAACATTTGTCACTGACCTGGAAAGCAGGACATCACTGAAAAGACAAAGGCTGCTGACAGTACCATATTTATTCAGGATAGTAAAGCTGAAAGCTAACTGTGAGGAATTGAAAAAAGACTGTGTAGGACTGAATGGGCAATGAAGTGATAAATGAAATTCAGTATAAATAAATGTAAAATGATGTACATGGGGGAAAAACAATCCTAATTTCACATATAAAATTATAGGCTCTAAACAAACTATTACCTTCCAAGAGTGATATCATGGGGTTGTAAAAAACCATTCCCTGAAACACCAGTTTAATGATGCCAGTGGTCAGAAAAACAAGTGAAATGTTACAGACAGTTAGGAGAAAAAGACAGAACAAAACAGAAGTCACCAGACTTTCCCACACCGTGAATAACGTAAGCAGTTCTGATTCTAAAAGAATATGCAATATAGTTAGAAAAATCCAGAGAAAGGCAGCAAAATACATATGAGTTTCTGTACAAGGAATGACTGAATAGGCTAAGGACATCCAATCTAAAAAATGTTACTTAAAGGAGATATGATAGAGGTCTATAAAATCAGGAGTAGCAAGGGATAATAACAGATCATTCTCTGTTCACATTAGCAAAACCATGGGCTCTAGACAATCATGTCAAGGTTACAACTAAACTTATCTAAGTAGGGATGTGATGAACAATTGTGGAAAATACTGTGTCCAAGGTGGAAGTGGAAAAAGGATTTTACTGACTCTACAGGTCTTGGGTGTAGGACATTCTTCTCATCACAGCAGGAACAATGTACTGAACCATGCAGTTAATTCTTTTGGTTTTTTTTTTTACTTTTTTTACTCATGGGAGATTTTACAGTTTAAGATCATGGTAGACATGCAAGTAGCACAGTCACTGAGGTTTTTTAACTTCTGAGGGCACCACCGCTCAACATCTGTTTGAAATTATGAGGACAATATTACCATGTAGTATAGTCTGGTTTAGCTTTGTAAATATATTTCCTATATATTCTGGTTTAGCTTTGCAACTGTATTGTTTGTTTCAGTGTAATCACTATGGACAGACTGCTAACCAACCTGGTTATGCAATTGTATGCTAAGAAGGAAAGAGTCATTTAGAACTTAACAATCACTGAAGAAACTGTTGTATAGGTAACTAAAGAAACAAACTTGGTCTTTCCATATAAGGGAACTAAATTAAGGTTCAGTGGTTGGTCAGCTGTAACTATAGGGTCGACTATTGTTTTGCAACCCCTTAGAAGATGCATAGATACCTGTAAGGATAATGTGCAATGCTTAATTAACATGGTACCACCTGTTGAATAAATATGTATGATTTTTCCAAGAAATGTGATGCATAATCATAAGTATGAACTATATAATTTTGTTTGAATGAAACATACAGCGTGCATGTTAGGGAGAACGATCCCCTGTGCACCAATCGCTGCAATAAAGAGTGCCTGCTTCTTAATGCTACATTGGTGTTAAGGAGTTTATTTTCTTATTCCCATTTTTGGTGACAACAAGAAAATGAAGTGAAGCATGAACTCAGAAATGCATTTCCAAGGTGAGATTTGGAGATAAACCAGCTGGGTGTTGCACAGCCTGTAAAAGTGTTTTGTGGAGAGATGCAGGGAAACTCATACTTCAGAGATGCTTTTTACTAAAAAGTAGGCAGAAGAGGCTGCCCTTTCTTCAAGGGAGTAGAAAGTTAAATATGGCCCTCAAAACCTGAAAGAAAAGGTGCAGGTTGTTGCAAGTGGGATGCCCAGTGAGCTGTGCAAGTAGGATGTGATCCACCCAGTCCTGCTCAGTGGAAGGTCTCTGTTTTAGTGATGCTGACCTGGACTATTGTCTAGCATGCCCTGCTGTGGGGGACAGTTTCTGCTGCCTGACACCTCAGTGTTGAGGAAAAGCAGCTCAGCTAGGGGTGTCCTCATATTTGTGGCTATGGGGACCTGGCAATGCTGGAGAATTTACAAGCCCTGTACAACATGGGCAACCCTTTGTCAGGGTAACCTCTTGTGCTCAAGGGTTACTGATCACATTCAAATTCTTGGAGCTGGCAGAGGATGACACACATCAGCATTTTTCTCGCTGTAGTACCTGTATCACAGAGGAATCTCTGAAAGGCTTTGAAGTGAAAGATTTTGATCAGGCGGTATGTGTCCTAGGCCATGTCTCCATTCTTCTAAAAGAAGACTCAATACCCTTGAGAAGACATAGTACAGCCCTTATTAGGGAAAGTCCAGCATTTTCTTCTGGAAATTGATCTGATTCAGGGAAGATGGTCATCTGTACTAAGAGAGCATGACAGCATGGAAAAGATTAGCTGGCTAATGAGCAGTACTCTTTGCAGAAGGAAGACACCACATCAGCACTGCTTACCCCCCTCAGCTGGCTTGTCCCAAGCATTTGCTTGAGAAGGATCAGTGGCAGGACAGTGCAGGTGCTCTGGCAGGCAGACCAGAGTCCAACTGACTAGAGCGAAAGAGGCTGTATCACTGACCTGACAGGCCTTTGGACATGCCAGGTCTTCTGGCTCATGAGATGCACCTTACCAGCAACAGAGAGACTACCTACTATGAGTCCATGGCTTTCTGAGTACCAAACCCAGCACATCATGTCAGAGGCGTCAAAGGGAAGGCCTTCTGACAATGGAGTAGAGCTGGACTTACGTGAGCCTGTCCTGGACCAAAACTGGCTGTATTAGTCAGGTCCCAAGTGGGCTTGACCAAGTACTCTGAAACAGTGTACAGCCTGGAGATAGCCATTGCTGTCAAACATCTGTCTGCAAAACTTTTTTGAGGCTTTTAGACCCCCTTTTTTGAGTCTTTTCCCACGCTTATCCTGAAGGACCATCATGGGCCTAGTGTTTATATCTACCTTTACAGCAAATCACTGTGAGAGATGGAGTCAGAAGTATTAGTTTCAGGTTTCTAAGATTTTAAATTAAAAAAGAATTTTGGAGTTAAGTGCCATTTACGTATTAAAAAAAATCAAAATCCCTCTTCCTGAAGAAATTTGATCTTTGCTTAATACTTTTTTTTCTTTATTTTTTTTTTTACATAAATTTCCCAATTCCAGGCTGCTTTTCACCCTAATTCGATTCTAAGGGGTAGAGCTAGCATAGCATCTCAAGTGACACAGTCCTTGCAACTTCAAGTTATTTGCATTTCAAGTTATACAATCCAGACTCTGTAAATAAAAATTATTTTTATTTTCCTATATTTCTGTAGAATAATAAAGTAGTATTACCATTCTAATCTGTGATGCCACTTAATAAACAGGAAGATGCACTAGAATTATTACTAAAAGTGAGCATTTAATGCTTTGTAAGGTATAGAGTCTACAGTTTTACTTGCTCATTTTACAATTTATGCTAGAGAAAAAGGATTATTTGAGTCCTCTACACCTTGAAAAACCTGACTTAGAAAAAACAGATGGGTATCAAACTTTGCTAGTTGATTCAGATTACCAGGGGTATTCCCAGTTCAAATTTGTGCTCTTGAGTGAGAAGTTCTATAAGACTACCAGTTCTGCTTTATAAATGAACAATCAGAGGTTTTGAAAATATTTTTGGCTATTAAATTATCCTAAGATGGTATTGTTGAAGACACTTCTATTTGTGGTTGAGATGCAGAAGAAACATATTTGAAGAAAAAGCCATAAATATGCATGCTCATTTTGGGGTTTTGGTCTTTTGTGTTTCATTTTTTGGGTCTGTTTTTGCGGTTTGTTTGTTTGTTTGTTTTTAATTACCATAGCTGTTAAAGCTGAAGCTTTCTTTTCAGTAGTCTTTGATGAAATTGCATAGCTGAGGCTGTTCTGTACCTGTACCTTGACCTGCAGTAAAAATAGCAGCATGTCAAAAGCAAATGGTCTGCCAATTAATCTAAGCAATGTTGAACACAGGGAATTTGCTAACCCACAGGCAGCTGAGGTATACTTTGCCTGCTGTGACATCTGGTACCTGTTATTTACACAAAAGGATATTTTGTGAATTTCTCATGTGCTCAGACAGGCTTAATGGTGTAACCATTTCAGATTTGAAAACAAAAAAAAAGGTGTAAACAGTATTGGAATGTCAGGTTTTTAATATACAAAATATTCTGAATGTGATTTTATTTCAGGTTTTAAAGAGAGAGAATAAATGGAAACTCCCATCAACAGCATCCCATCCCATGCAACTGAGCAACAGCAGAGTGTTTCATTCTACAGCACTTTGCATCCAAATCAAATTTCTAAACGGAACTTAGAGCTCACTGTGTGTAACACTGAGGAAGGTTGATAACCTCTTCGTGAAGCACCAAGGAGGTATTGCATAGCCATTCCTCTTAGTAGATATGAAGTATTTAAATGCTCTCACAATAAGAACAGTAAAGGGGAGTGGGAATATCAGGATATAAGCCATTTTTGTTTCATTATATATCTTGAATAAAACGTAGAAATTATGCATTGATAGTACACATCAGGCAGGAGAGGAACTGGGAACAACCTGTCATTGCTATCCATCCTATGTGCCAAAAATAGGAAAGAAGTGGACTAGAGGAAAATGGAATTCCATTAAAGACATACACCTAATAGATATCTTATTGAACAGTGACATTTAAGGGAAACTTTAATTCTGGTGTTTTCCAGCTTTTGCCTCCTTGAATTTGCATTCTCATTGGCTAGCACTACTTTTTATACATAAGGTTGTGCATGTTATGGATTTGAAGCTATCTGTAAAGTTTCTGAAAGATGAAGCACTTTTTAAAAAAATTATTTCCATCTAAAAAACCCCAACAAACAAACAACAGACAGTGACTGGAGTGGCACTTACTTTGCTGTGACTATATGGACCCTAGAGACCAATGAAGTAAAAACTACATATTGTCTTAAGCAACACACCCTTTATGATGTCAATCTGCAGGCTCTCATTGTCATTATTTACAAATATGTAGCAAAGCTGGCAGTATTTTCTAGAACACGTTCCTTGCAGTGAGACATATGAGAAAACTCTCAGCTGAGTTAAATTATGAAAAGATTGAGATTCCCCACAGCTAACTAGCACTGTGAATAGCAATACTTCTAGATTAAATTTTGAAAGTTGTAATTTGTCTGAGAATATGTGCTCAAGTTCTCCTGAACTGGAATTATGGTATTAGGGCATGTCTCTAGCTATTTCACATGCAGTACCTCTGCAGTCAGAGATCATCACACATGAGCAGATTAGAGGATTGGGCCCAACGCTTTCTTTATGTAATGCATCATTTAAATTGTGCTTGAACAGTTGGGCTTATTCCAACTTCAAGGAAAATAGAATGGTTGCTATATAATAACTTACATTTACTCTTTGCACAATAAATCATACTATTCACCAGACTGTATCTCATGAGAATTCAGGACTTGCTTTTATATGTTTCCCTGTGATTTTTTTGGAAGTGAAGGATAAATTATCTCATTCAGCATGCAAGCCTTATTGGAATATATTTGTGATTTACTATGAGCTTCTCTCTACTTTTGGCAGCTGTAGCAAATATTATCTATATATTACTGACATTTGCAGTGTGCTGTGGCATAAGGTTTCAAATTACCTTAGCTTGTATTCAGTATGAAATTATAATGTTTTCTCTTTTTTGGGAATCTTATTTTGTTTAATACATTTCATGCATATTTTTACTACATATGTAAGTAAAATGTATCTTTCGTAAGAATAAAGGACTTGCACCTAAGTCTGAAGTAAATCAGGTTATTTTTACCACTTAATTATTTAACTTGGTTTTACAAAGGTAAATAATTTTTCCCATGTAAAAGCTAAATTTTTCTACAATTTTTACGGTTCAATCTTTAATTTAAAAGAATCCTTTTTAAAATCTGTTACAGATCCTAATGAATAAATAAGTCTTAAGAGCCTTATTTCAATTTGCAAATAGCTTATTTTTATGTGCAAGACTCCAAGAGGAGCCTAAAATGAACATTCATTATACACTTTGTATTGCTACAGAAACTAAACTTTTCCATAAGTTTTAGTAAATAAAAAAGTAGAAACTAAACAAATTATCATCGGCTTTAATTTCTTCAGTAGTAGAAACACTATAATTTTTTTTTTCAATTTATATAGAAATCCATCTAAATTGATGTTAACCTCTATTAACCTTGAAAGATCTTTTAAAATAATGAAACTTTGGGCTGTTTAACAAAATGTACATTCCTCTATCTTTAAAAGAATATCAAGCATTCAGCTCAAATCATGTTAGTAAAGAAATGGTCTTCCCTGTGAATTAGCCTGCATTTTTAAATCATGGCTGCGGCAATTTTAGGAGATACGTATTTTTGAGTTTAAGTCTTGGTCCAATATGCGACAAAATACCTATTTAAATAAAAATGAGATGAGTACTGCCTTTACTCTTTATAAAAACTATATGTCATTTCAAAGTGTTTGGCAGATGCAGATTTCTGGGTTTATGCCATACGTATTATATTTCTGGCACTTTGAAACTGGAGATGTAGAGAAAACATGAAACGTCAAGGCGTGTGTGGCCACACACGGGACTAAACTCTATTCAAGCTTCTTATACCATCTTGTGGTTAGATAAAGAATAGTCTGCTGTATGACAGAATAGAGGCGTAGGATGAAAATTGTGTATTTTGCACAGTTCATTTCCAACAGAAAAATAACTTTCACAATGTTTTTTTTTCTCTAGGTCAGTTTTCCAAACAATATTCTCAGAATTTAAAGTTATCCTAATTATGGAGTAAAAAATGTTTCCTGAGAACTGTCTTAATTCATTATCTCTTTCCTGTCCTCTGAAGCAAATGCAGGTCTCCCAGCAATGACCTATAGCAGGATTCGGAGAAAGCAGACCTCAAATTATACCCAGTACAACAATTTTCATGCTTTAAGACTAAGTAGCTCCTTTACAAGACATTCAGCTTCAGAGATTCAGTAAAATTCCCTAATCTGCTATTCCTTAATTATTCTCTTATTTACCAGCAAGTAAAAAACTAACAGTGAGCTGATGACAAACTGAATTAAATATTCCTGTTTCGTTTATAATCTCATGCCTTGATTAGCATGGTCCCCTTGTCAGTGACCATCTTGTCTCATTTTATTTCCTATTCACCCCTCTTCTACATTATCTACACCCAAGTTCACAGCTAGAGGTCAAGGTGTGGCTGGAGGAGTGGAAATCATAGACTCAGGTTAAACTCTCCGATTCCTTGGATAATATATGGAGAAAGATGGGTAATTTAAAACTAGCTTCACAAAAAATAAATTAAAAAAGCAAAAAAAAAGAAAAACACACACACAAAAAAAACCAAACAAACAACCAAACCAAAACCAATCAACCAAACAAAAAAAGGCCAACAACAAAAAAACACAAAACCCCAACCAACTAAAAAAACAACAACAAACACCCCCCAAAACTAAACCAGCACGCTATATACACAAACAGCAGTTCCTCATTCAACTAACCGGTAATGCTAAAGAAACTTGCCTGAAATGTCACCTCTCATTTTTCCTGTTGAAGCTGTGCCCCTGTGTGGCCAGCTGTAATAACTGCAAGAGCCGGAAAAGGAAAAAAAAAAAAGGTTCCTACCTCTGCAGCCTTACTGACAATGTGCTTGCTTGCCTAACTGAAGGGTTTTAAGTTTTAATCCCTATTTCTACATTTTTGCATGCATTTATACACTTCATGTTTAAGACGCATAATGTAATATGTACAGCTCTGGCAGTTGTTTAGAAGCCTGAGTAACACCCTTCACCAGGAATTTTGCTGACTACCACACTACAGAATCATGTTCTGGTTTTCTGACTACCAAACGGCAGAATCATATTCTGGTTTTCTTCTCACTAACTTGATGAACCTTACTTTTTTGCCAAACTTCCCTAATAACAGAACTTCAGTAAATGGGAGATGAAAGCTATTGGTTTGGAAAGTCTTATGAAGAGCAATGGACCGAATCTAGATTTTTCACTTTCTGGAGAAGTGTTCCAGAACCATTTGTCAACTGTTTGACATCTTATGAAAAATGACTAGCATTCTTCGCTGATTTTTAATAAAAATGCCACTGACTGTTGGCCTGTGTACTGAATGCTACTGTCAGCGTATGTGTCAGGAAGCCTGTTTGAACTATTAGCTCCAGGATAAGCAGCCAGTGGATTTACATATGGGACTGTTTAATTTATGGGTTCCAGAGGTGCTCAGATTGTAATAAAAGGCATCACTTTTCTTAGGTGAATATTTAGGACCTGTAACTGCAATATACACAAGCGCAGCCTAACTGTAGCTTGATTACCTATTAATTGTAGTGAAGCAAAACAAGGAAATGACTGAGAACAGACTGATATCAATAGTGTAGAGTGGCTCACATTTACCTTACTTAAACATAGTAATCTTAAGGACTGTCCACCTACCAAGCATTTTAGTCTTCTTTGCACCTCACAGTTCTTTGTGAACTATTACAGAAAAACATTATTTTAGGTGCTTTTTGGTTTTGGTTTTGTGGATTTTTTTGTGTTCAATGTCTTTATCTGAAATAATATGCAGACTTTGCTGCAGCCATAAAATGGCATATTTATAGTAAGGCTCCAAAGGTGTATGTTGCATGCCTTACGCAGAGACATGACTTCATGTCGATGTATTTAAGGGTACAAAACTGCTGGGAGAGTATCAGAAGACTGTAAAAAGGAAGCCCAGCCTGATACAGTCATGACATGTCATAGCTCAGTTTCTAGAGCTGTATTGGGCATAAATATCTCACTCCAAAAGACACTCTAGAGGCAAACTACTATTGAAGCAGTGTGGACAAGAGAAGACTATTAGTGGGAGTGAACTGCAGAATTGCAATATTTGATAATGAACACCTGGGAACACATCTTTCTTAGTCACAAATCAATGCTTATTCCACTCAAATGGGTAGTGCATTGCTGCATGACTGTGTTTTAATGGAAAAGTGCTATAAAACTGTACTTTCGCATTTACCCGCAATCAAACAGAAATCTTTGCGACCTTACATAAGCTATATTGCCTTGTGGGAGTATTATCCTGGAATTGTGCATGAACATTATTTTGGAAGGAGCTGTAGTAAGTGGTCTAATACAGCCAGTGAGCAAGACAGCTAAGCAATGTGGATAATCAAAGGCCCAATTCTCCAGGTTATTCCTTGCCTTCATTTATTTAGACTCAAACACTGCCCAGGCTCAGAAACAGTCCCTTGTGTTCAGGCGTTACTGCTGTCTGAGGAAGACTTTTATTCAGTAGCTTTGTATGTTTTTTCAGAGTAAATAGCAAACATTCACACTGTGAACTGCAGAGTCTCTGCCTTGAGCGAGGCAACTTTGGTACTAAGACCAGAATGAATCCTGGCTTTATAGAAACCTTTGTTTAGACAAGAAATAATATAGCAGATAAATGCCTCTGTTTGCACAAGTGTTTTGAGGTGGACTTAATCTGTGATAATTTATGTCAAATACCTAAAAGTTAAGCATCCAAAATTTCACAAGCATCCTGAAATGTGACACGCTTTGCCCACTGGACTACTGTGGAAGGAGGTAACCAGTGACACAAACTGCATCCTTTTTCCAGTAAACATGTCTATGATATTCTACTAGGGCATGTCTCTGGTCATGTCCTCAGTGGTCATCTACCTACTCAGAACTTGGTGATGTGCTATTTACCTTTAATGACCAGCAGTATTTCTAGAACCTTTATGTGCAGAAAGGCATGATTTAACTGGTGCTAGGTTTGACACTTTTTTGCCACAAACTTTCCATCTTTGAAGATCAAATATCTAGTTCAGCTCAATGTAGCATTCACATATATGTTAAGATTAATTAGATTTCATTTTAGTACACATGGGTACATCTATCTGTATAGGTAAATTAAACAGTACCAGGGTATGTTCTCAGGATCTGGAACTCAGTCATTTAGGCTGTTAAATTGTTGGAACAGTGTTTGGCATGTCTTCAGCTGTTACAAGTACTTTTTTCCCATGTGGTTTATCTCTACAAGTAGTAGAACAGGACAATGACCAGGCCTAAAAAGTCCCGTGGGAGCAGCAACACTTTCGCAACATAAAAAGACTTGAATGGGATGGTCATATGTTGCTCCGGGCCAGTGGACTTCAGTGCTTTAGACAGTCAAAGCAACTATGTGTAGCCTTATAATCAGCATTAAAAAAGAAGAAAGAAAAAAAAGAAAGACTAATTCAAGACAATATGACAGTTTAGATGTATCAGACCTGAGGCTCAGAGCTTGAAACTGTGGAGATTTCAGTGGAAAGTCACACATCCAGCACAGGCTGGAGGTAATGAATTGTGATCATACAGAAAATCAAGCTCTTCAGAGAGGCTTAGACCCAAAAAAGAATCTTGATGAAGTAGATTAAGCACGTAGCCAATCTAATAGGCAACAAGTGCCGCAGTTCAGTACTGCAGTATCAGAGCAATGGTTAAGAAATTTTAAACAGAATTCTTAATACTGCTAAGAATTTATTTGTTCCTTGTAAATCAGATAACCTTTTTTTGGCTAATTATTCTGAGTTGCTACCTCCCTTTTGCCCAGGCTGCAACTATGAATCTTTGGGTACTATACTACATGGTAGGATCACGAAAGTGAAGGCACTAAAGTTAATGAATATATCCAAGGAAATGAAACTGTAAAACCTTAATTGTTGAAGTGACCATCATGCACAGTAACAGGCAGTGGCTGATGAGCTGACAACGAGGCAGCAATTTCCACTTGACCTGTTCTAAAACAGGTATTATATGGGGTGAAGTCACCCTTAATGTTACTTTGCTGGATTATGAGGCATAGTAGAATATTCTAACACATTGGGTTTGTGTGGCAAGTTTTGGTTGTGGGGGGCTACCAGGGTGACTTCTGTGAGAAGCTGTTAGAGGCTTCCCACATGTCCGATGGAGCCAGTGCCAGTCAGCTCCAGAATGGACCCACCACTGGCCAAGGCTGAGCCCATCAGCGATGGTGCTAGCACCTCTGTGATAATGTATTTAAGAAGGGGTTATTGTGCAAGAGCAACTGCATCTGGAGGAGGGGAGTGAGAATATGTGAGAGGCGCAGCTCTGCAGACACCAAGGTAAATGAAGAGGGAGGAGGAGGTGGTGCTTCAGGCACTGGAGCAGAGATTCCCTTCGACCCCATGGTGAAGTCCATGGTGAGGCAGGCTGTGCCCCTGCAGCCCATGGAGGTTAATGATGGATCAGATACCCACCTGCAGCCCATGCAGAGTAAGCGGATGTGCCCAAAGGAGGCCCTGACCCTTTGGAGAGTCCATGCTAGAGCAGGGTCCTGGCTGGACCTGTGACTCTCTGGAGAGAAGAGCCCAGGTTGGAGCAAGTTTGCTGGCAGGACTTGTGACCCCGCAGGGGATCTATCGGAGCAATCTGTTCCTGAAGGAACAATCTTTTTTTCATCCCTGAGTACCACTGAATTTACTGGCAGTTAGTTGCTTGTGTTTGTGTAGATTCAGGCAATATACAATAACAAAGGGTCAGTGAGAATGCATAAATCAGGGTCATGAGGTGATTGATTTTACTTGATTTCTTGTGCTTTTCTGGTTTTGATAGCAGGCTGGCTTTGTGCTTTTTAATCTGTTTATTCATTTTCCTGTTATTGATTGTGGTAACGGAACACTTAATATTCCAGCCTTTTTTTAACAATATTAATTACTTCAATTTATATCTGGATTTCATTCTTAATAATTAAACTGTGATCAAGTAACACTAATGTAAATAAATCTTTCAGTTCAGTATTAACTGGTGTTTGAGTTAATGTCTAATTCCACAATGGTTTAATTTGAATTCAGAATCAATATTGCTGTGCTGCACACCACAACAAAAGAGTTGAGAAGACTGTTTTTCTTATTCTGTTCATCTTTGGTGAAATATTATCCACCAGCTTAATAACACTACTTACTCTCCTCTTCCACCTGTCCTCATTAGGTTTCATGCATTTCAGTATTATACACAATCCAAATGGTGTAAGTTCCACAGCTATTGTCTTCCATATTTTCCAAAATTTCTTGTGTCATCATTCCAGCCATAGTCTGATCCGCCAGCATCCTGGTTTTGGGGTCTCTATAGTACTTACTGTTTATAACTTTTTGTGGGCATCCTGACAAACTTTGTTACCCTTTCAATGGAAAATTTATGCTTTCTGAGCTAGTATAAGATAGGAATTCCAACATAGTAAAAACCCACTAACAACTTTCTGTGACTGCTTCCATAGCGATTTTGATTTTCTTTCCTTTGCCACCAGAGATTTTTCTGATTTTCAGTGAACTTTCTTCCCATAAGGACATTTGCAGTACATTGGAACTGCAAAGTTCAAAAGAATGAGAAGAGTTTCCCACAAAAAAATATCATTAGTAAGTCTCAGGATAAAAAAAAGATCATGAAGTAAATCACAGATATCAACCGGATTCTGTTTCCTTTTGACTACATTAATTCTCCTCTTTAGAGCCTTTTTGATGATCTAGCAGTTTGATTTTGCTTTTCTCTGCTATTGGCTCTTTCAGGTACTGGCTTCTCTGTGCAATTTTCAGTAGACATAAACCCAGACTGAATTATAACCGGAGGGAATATTACTGATTATGAGCACTGTATGCATTCTCATTAGAAAAGCCCAGGACCCAGTTTCCGTGGAGGATAAAAGACTAACCCACTTATCCAAGGAAAAAGTCCTAGCTGAATAAGGTGCAGGCAGATTAACACAATTATCACATGAGAGACCTGACACTGTCTGTGCTGTAAAAGCTCAATTGAACTTATCATACATATATATAATCAACTTAATTTCATCTGTCAGATATCCTCTTTCAGAAGAGAAATAAAAGACAGGACAGACATTACATCCAAGTTCTTCAATGAAAGTTGATATACTCAGCACTTTTGAAAATAGCATGAGGTGGTATATACATTAGAAGATAGTATTTATATATTGTATTTATAAATAATATATTATAATGACACCCTTGAAGCACTAAGACAATGAAATATCTATAAGCAGAAGAGACATAATTTTATCATTTGAAGCACAACAGAATCATAGAGTCATTTACGTTGGAAAAGACCTTTAAGATCATCAAGTCCAACTGTTGACACAGCACTGTCAAGTCCACCACTAAACCACAACCCTAAGCACTGCATCTATGTTTTTTAAACACTTCCAGGGATGATTCCACCACTTCCTGGGCAGCCTGTTCCAATGGTTGGCCACCCTTTCTGTGAAGAAATTTTTCCTAATAACCAATCTAACCCTCACCTGGTACCAGTTACTGAGAAGAAAATTAACTCTATCCCAGCCCAAACCAGGCAGCTATGAATATTTAAAGTTGTAGTGTTAAATTTCACTTACTAAAATGTATTTTAAAATGCATGCTCCTTGCATTAAGATATACTGGTTACCCATTTTAGTAAAATGCCAAAATTAAAAAGACTATCCTTTATTTCTCAGTCAAACTAGGTATATGAAATAACTGCCATTCCAAATAGTTATTTTCTACAATATTTGTTTTACAAGATTATTTGTCTTTCATAAGGTTGAAAGAGATTTCCACATGATTGTCTTGCCATGATGCCTCTGTTTTTTTCAGAATATTTCAGAACATGAAGAATGGTTGTCTCATCTCAAAAAATTAGCAACTAAAGTAAAACTGAAATTAAAAGAGAACGTAAAATAATTGAGAGGAGTAGCAGTGTAGCAAATAAACAGCGATAATCTGAATAAATGTGTATATTTATTTTATTGTTTCAGATGATACTGGTTAAAGCTTATCATAATGTATAGGATATTTGCTAGTGTGCAGTGCAAACAGATTGTATTACACCTAATGTATAAATTTCTTAATTTATCATTGCTATAATATTGCAAACTCTAATGTATTTTGTAAAACTAAAGAAATATTGCTTGTATTCATTATTACAAAAATATTTTCAAACATTCACCATCATGTTTTGGAAAACAGTTAACAAGACAAATGCAATCTCTATAAAAGCTCATAATTCTTATCAGAAAATGTTATATTGTTATCTAAGACCTTTCTCCCACTGTGGAACTTATAAATTAATCACTTCAGCTCAGGTAAATTCATCCAAGCAGAAGTATTTTGGTTAGATTTGTTACTAACCAGGTTTTTTTTGCTGCTCTTTCTTTTAAATAACAGTTCAGCATAAGTATGTCTGGCACCTGCATATATTATCACAGTGATCCCTGATTTTTATTTAACTTCGATTCTTAGCTGCTTCACCCAGCTAAATCTCCTGTAAGCTTGTGTGAATCACCTCTGATCCTGTGGTTAAAAATGTTATGGGAAGAAACTTACATTTTGACTTGATGGGACTGATTTGGAACATGAGCTTGATGAGTGGAATTTCTAGTAGGATAAAACCACAGCCTTACTTGGAAACCTGAGTTTGAACTGCCTTCATTTTCTGCATGAGTTTAACAATTGTGTATTTTTAGGACCACTCAGGATCAAGCCAGTGACCATAAATTAGGGAGTAGTGGTAAAGGAATAAGTACTGCATTACCGTTCTTGGATCTCTTTCTCTTGTTGTGACTGGTCTATGTCTTCTCATATTAATTTTGTGCAATATTGAACCACATAGTCATAAATACAATGCATATATACAAGGTAAAATCTTGACCTTCTCCAGTTTCACAGGATTAGGGCTTTGCCTGTTTCAAAATATGAAACAACCACATTGATTGGCTATGACACCAGACAAATATAATCTGTGCAATTTATTCCTTAAGTGTCCTCTGTCAGTTTTTTGTTTCATTTTTTGGTTGAAAATATTTCTTAGAACCATGTAGTTTTCATGACTAGCACTGATAAGCTATGTCCTTTCCTGTGACATCAATACTATATTATGAAGTTATAAAATAGCTTTTCCAGGGCATCTAGATCTCAATGGGTGGAATGGTTGACACAATTTTTGCTTATAAAGACAGTTAACTTCTTCCTCTAATAAAGGTCAAATGAAATACATCATCCTTACTTTCATTTCCTCATTAAATCCAGCATATGGTCTAGATCCTGGGAATAAATTAATATTTAAGTTTTCTATTTAAAATTCCACCAGTATTTTTCTGACTTGTATCTAGGAGCTTTTAATAAAATAGAGACTTTTTATTGAAAAATTATGATCTCTAGATATGATATTTTGGCAGTAAAGCCAAGACCTAATTTGGTGAAAAAATTTAGTTAAGCACTATCTGAAATAATTGCAACAGGTATTGAAAAAGAACACGCTATAATTTTATTTGTGAATAATACAATATTAAAATTGGAATCACATTTGCATGAAGTTCAGAATAAAGAATAAATAAGTTCATAATTCTTTGGGAAAATGATGCATATCTGTTTTAGACCTGTGGTCATGTCTCTTAAAATTGTCATTAAACACTATTTGAACAGGAATATATTAATTCTATCTTTTTTCTCTGTAACTGCTTGATTTTGCAAATGGTACTCTTGTAATGTTTTTGATGATTTATATAACCTATAACTATGGACATCATTATTTCACCTGGAAAACAATGTTGCAGTAGACCAATGATAATAAATTCTATAGTGGTTTTTTTAATCACCTATGCTAAAGGAAAGTAACTTCTCGCTCCTTTTTGTCAGTGAATTAGAATGGTGATAGTTGCATAAAAGTGAAGACAAACAAGTTTATGGAGAGCTGTTGCTCTCCATCTTTCCAGGTAAACTAATCTTATGTACCTCTGTGATAGTGGGATGTCATCCATACTATAGAACAGGAAGCTTATCCATACTCTGAACAGGGCTACAAGGCAGACATAGTCTTTGATTCATAGTCTGCACATTTTCCCTTGTTTACAGTCTGTGGCAAAACCGATTCCTAGCTCAATGATTTAATTTCATGATTATCAAGTCTAAATTACAATATAGCTTCATCTAAAAGCCTCAAATTATTCTGTACACTATTACTCTTTCATTGTGGTAGCCAGAGTTTCATCCCTAGTGTTGTTAGCATGTTACTGGATTCCAAGATCAAATATTTTACAAGCCGGTTCCCATACAGCAACCTCTGACTTGGAGAAAGGAATTACGGGTGTACTTGACGGAAAGAGTTTTAACTGAGAACCCAGAGTGGAGGGGAATGCATCTAACAGCATTCAGAAAAATACTCAGGTTACAAAGTAGAGTGGTCTTCCTCTGTCTTCTTCTTTTTTTATTTTATCTTTTAAGATTAATCACAGATTTCTGTTGTTTACTGTCTAAGGTGAACATTCACAATAAATTTTAAGATTAAGTTGCCTTAAATAACTTCCCGTGTTCTGCTAAGGGAGAGGATCTTATAGTTGGTTGCTCCCTTTCCAAACAATCTAAGTCCTAAGTAATTTTAAAATTATAAAGTTAAATTTAAAATGTTGAATTCCTTCAGTGCTTAACACAAGGCACTACAAGAGCTCATGATCCCTTCCTTCACAGCTGCTGCTTAATTCTGTCCACCTAAATCCCTAGTTATCTATATTTCTGCTGACTATATAAAAATTATCAAATTTATACTTACTGCTCCTTTTTAATATTTGTACTATATAATATCTTTTCTATTTGTATCCATGTATTTATCTACAGGGTCTGGCAATTCTCAGAACGTGCCTGTGCTGCAAAGAAGACAACCAGAGTGTGTGCTGTACACTCTTTTCTATTCAGGTCCCTGCTTTTTTGTAAAGTAGTCAAGTGCACATCAGAGCTCAAACTTCTGTTGAGCCATCCTCATGTCCCTCTGACCCAATGACTGATTTGTAGAGAGGAAGGACTTTGGATAAGATTATGAGAACAGTATCTTAAAATAGAGTGCAATAATGAAGCAGCTTAGGAGATCTGCCTTTAAATCACTTCTTCAAAAGTAAGAAGATTTTAATTTGGATCTTGCAGGTGCATTTTGTGAGAAATGACTGACACAGCTAAGTGCCTTTTCTAGGGAGAGTTCGTGGCTGACAGTAAGTAATAGCTCTCACCCTACAGTTAGGTAATACCCTGCTCAGCCTGCTGGTTTGTGTGAATCCTGTTCCTAGTGGTTAACTCTCACCATGCAATGTGAACAAAGATGTGGACCTAACCTGAATCTTTGGATTCCACTTGTGTCCTTACACAGTCAGCAGAAAGAAATGGGACTTTGCCAAGGGCAACATTAGTCCCTAAGTAGACAAAATTACTGATGATGCTTCACTTTCTTGGTTATGCCATTAAAATGTATAGGAAGAATCTGAGGTTTTGTGAATCTGATCAAAGTACCATGTTCAGAAGAGAGAGCAAGATCTTGTCAGGACTATATTAGCAAATGCTTTTGATAGCAGTATGTATCTGTGCCTTACCAAATTAACATGATGCAGAATGATTGGATGAGGCTCTGGTGCTTCAGACCATTTGACCAGGGAGGCATCTTGTGGCATACTTGTAGACCTAAGACAGAATTATTATTTAATTATTATTTTCACTATATCTTGTTTTTTTCAGATGAAAGCATCTGTGAAGCTCTGAAGAACTATCTGAAGTATCTGAAGGCACTGTGAAACCAGCATCAAGCCCTACAACCAAGATGTTACAAAGTGCATATGTTGTATACCTTATGAGGGCAGAGAGAGGATCTACAGACACAACAACTTTTAGGTAGTGTTGAAAAATGTAAAGTGAAGATAGCCAAACCTGAAGCAATATTTTCCATACTGTCCTTTGAGAGCAACCTTTGCAATGAACTATTGCTAAATCCCCACCCAATTTTTCTTCCAGGAGCAACTAGTTGCTTCCCTTGAAAATGGAATGAAAGAGTGAATTGATGTCTACATATTGTGGGCAATTGATTAATATTTATTTAATTAAGTGGCTCAACATTGTGCAAATTAACTGGGAAGCTAAATCATTTGGCCGTGTACAATTACCAAATGAGTCAAGAAATTCCTTGAGGATAACTCATGCTCCAGTATTGTCCCCAAGCTGAGTTCTGACTGGATTATTACAACTAACTTCTTTATTGCTATCAGTGTTTATGAAATCAGGTGAAGCAAATTGCTAACCTTATAGTTCATGCAAACCAGAAACTTAGAAAGCACTCTAAGACACAGCATTCCTCCCTTGAGCTCTCTCCTCAATACTTGCAGGCCTGTTCTTGGGTGTAGCAAACTAGGATTTGTAGCTTCAGAATACTGCAGGGTAAAGGGATTTAACATCTGTTAAATTTGGAGTTTGGGCGTCTATCTTATTGTTTAAATTAAGAGAGTATTTTAATTGCAGTATTAACAACCCTTTAGGCCTTTTGACTCTCTTCCAGTGGGAAATGGCTGTCATATGTTCCATGCTTTTATCCCAGATGGTAGTACACTGTCCATGTTCAAATATTTTTCTTTTGGGATCTAAGAAATACTTGAATAATACGTAAATTCAATACATGCCTACATGTGCATAGTCCCTGCACAACCAGCTATTATCAGAAATTATGCTATAAAGAATGACAAAGTTTATGTAGAATCATTATAGTCAAAAGACTGTTGACAGAGTCAGGTCCAGATTTTCTGGTGATGTAGGCAGTGGTGGAAAAACAGGTGGTGGATGCGGAAGGCTGGAAGGAGTTTCCTGGATCTGAGCTGATGATGCTGAGGTGGAGAGAAAAGCTAAGGAAAAGGAGTAGGTCGTTACTGCAAGGGAATGCACCTGCCACTGCAATGACAGGAGGTGATCAGTGTGGAAGGTGAGGTTTGCAGCAAGGAAAGGGAAGCTTCAGGGTGACTTGAGTGGACGGAAAGTATGTTACTCCCTTCCTGTACTTTTGCTCAACTCTGGTTGCCAGCCCTTTTGCGTAACTTATGTGTGCACATGCTATTTAAAAAATGCAAACAAGCTGACAAAAGTATTACAATCTACTCTCCCAGTATAAAACATTGTATAGATAAAGGTCATAGTCTGCTACAGGCTAAATGCCTAGTAAAAATGACTGGCAGGAAGGTTCATCTGGCCAAACAATCTTTATTGGAAATAATTCTCTTTACATCCAAAATGTGCATATCCAGGGAACTGGCATCGTATTTCTTGAATTGATCTCTATTGTATTAATACAATGGGAAAGAAAGAGTCTTCCAAGCAGCTAAGCCCTAAAGCATGCAGTATATTAAGTTGCAATTAAATATTAACACCTTGAATTGCACCCAGAAGCGTATGTGGAGATATGCATATATGCAGTCTTGGAAGCCCTGCAGTAATGTGCTAGTTTTCATTGCAACTTCTAAGCAAGGCAACAGCTGCTTTACCAGCTGTAGCTTCCCCATCTTTTCAAAGTAGCAAACATGTAGTCGTGAAGTATGAAAGCCAGAAAAATATCAATGGTTGTGTACACCTTTATATGATGAGTAGTTACTGGGATTTGTGTCAAATCCACATATATCACAATCTAAATAAAATCATCAGGCAGCCAGCAGAACCTTCATGCTGAAAATTTCTCTTACAAAAGATAAATTTCTGTTACTAACGGTGTCAGTGAGAGGATATATGACCAAGATATAAACCTTTTTTTCTTTTTTCCAGGAAACCAGCATCATTGTAACCGTGTGTCACAAAGAGTTGGGCTAAACTAGCAAAGTGCTTTATCTTACGCTCTTTCTGACTCAGAAGATGGCAATCTAGAACAATTTTTAAAAGGTAAAACTCTGTCTAGAGTGGTTTGCAGTTTGAAAATCTTACAAGGAAAAAGAAAATAGGGTGTTAATACTGCTCAGACAGGTTTCACCAGTGTAGCCTGAAGGCAGTCTTTCACTATTCTGGCAAGCGGGCTATTAGCCTACTATATCACGATGGGACATAAGCACTTGCCTACCTTCAGGAAAAGTTTCTAGGTTTTTACAGAACAGCATCACATCACAGAACAGGAGAATATATCTGGCTTGAAAGTGTAAGTGAAACTCTTCTCCAACTCTCGATGTTTCTCCACTGATTAAATTGAGGCAGCAGTAAGTCATTAGGTATCAGTGTTCAGATTACCAGCTGTTTTGGGTCTTATTTTGAGACTTCGTGCTTTGTCTGGCATTGTACATATTCCTAACATATTTCAGGTTTTGGACTTACTTTCATATGCTTAAAGAATATGTTTGGCAGCACATGTCTTTTAGATCCCCAAGGTCTTTGCCCTTAAACAATTAAGCAACAACACTTTTTGGGTACTGTAAATTCTGTGAAACATAGTAATAATCTATGTATCATGGCAAAAAAAAGAAGAGAAAAAGTGGAGCCAATTTAAAAAAGTACATTGGAAAAGGGAAGTTAAAGTAGAAAAGGAATGCTGAAAGCTCTGCTTCTGGCATGTGCCAATGCAGAAATCAAGGTTACTGCCATATAGCCAGCGTGAACACCTGCACTACATCAGTGTATAAGTATGAAAGAGAATGTCTTACTCTAGAGGCTAAACACAAGTCATGACACATGTAATTTCACTTTGGCAAAGTAAGTGGTCTGAACAAACACCCTGATGTCTTACTGTGCAAACAAACTTGGTGGGTTATAAAGGGGTCATATAAGAGGAAGAGATGCTTTTTAACAAGGATTTTTTTAACAATGATGGTGGTAAGACACTGGAATATGTTGCCCAAGGAAGTTGTGGATGCCTCGTCATTGGAAATGTTTAAGGTCAAGTCGGACAGGCCTTTGAGCAACCTGATCTAGTGAAAGATGTCCCTGCCCATGGCAGGGCAGTTAGTACTAGATGATCTTTAAAAGTCCCCTCCAACCCAAACCATTCTATGAGTTACGATTTTATGCCAATTTGAAAGGGCCTCAGCTCATTGTAGATTGAGCACTGCTCTGACATTATACATCTAATACATACTGGTCCTCTAAAATACCAAAGAGGACCCTAGGAAAATGATTGTGCTCTGAATGCTAAAGGACCACAGATTTATGTGTCCCACAGAATCTGTGAGCAGAGATCTAATGGCCACAGATTCTACTTAGGCAGGTTTCAATAACACAATAACTGAGATTCTTTCTTACACATAAGTATGAATGCTTTGCTTTGCCTTGCTTTGGCTTAATCTCCTTTCTTTGCCTCACCTCCTAAAGGATATAAAGAATGAGAGAGGAAGAAGAATGTTTTTAGAATGTAAGCAAATATATGGGCCAGGAAACACTATGGGCCCGAAAGTTCTGATCTGAAATAGTTATCAAGCATTGAGGACAGCATACAGAAAGAATCCAGTTAAATTTTTTGTCTTTTTTCTTTTAACTACTAGAAAACATACTATCTGATAATCCTGGGTCCTCTTTAAGTACAAGAATTATACAAGAATTCCTAATCATACTATTAATTACTATATTTTTATGCCTTCTTAGATAACACAATGCTGCTGTCTGGGATGGCCAACATCTTATACGTTTGATAGAAAATAAATTAAAAATGTATAAAGTCAGTGTAAAGATATTCTGTGTACAAGTAAGAAAGAATTTAGCCTTTTGTTTTCTGTTGTTATATCAACAGTAACTCAGAGATTTAAAGGCCTCAGCTAAAAGTAGTTATGAAAGTAATATATATGAAACAGTTTTGAAAAAAAAAAATAGCAGACAGTTGCATATGTAAAACTGGGTTATTACCAAAGGGACTGCTAAATTTGCAAACTTGAGTACATACAGAGAGGAGAGAAACACTGAATAAGGGGTATTATGTTTCATTAACTACTGCTGCTTGATTTTTTTTTAATTTGTTTTTAATAAAACCCAACACAACAACTTTAAATGATGATGTGGAATAGCTTCACCAAGTTCTTTTTATCACTAAGCTTGAAATAAAAGTTCTTGCCACTAGAGATCATTGTTGCTCTTTGCAGAAGAGGCCAGTCTTGTGTATTTTAGTACATATCAGTAGGTGCAGTCCTGCTCTTCTCAGAATGCACTCAATATCAAAACAGAAACACAAGCAGAAATTACTTCCAGCTCCAGCATTTCTTCTGTAAAATTTAATGGCACAATAATAGCAAATGGAGTCCTAAATATTTCTGTCCCAACACCAGCATATCATTATGGGCTAAACTGGGTCTATCTTAGACTTAGTTCCTAACACAAATATCAGCTATTTCCTTTCAATCACAAACATTTAAATGTAATTTATACCTTTCAAAAAGCTCCTTCAGCACTACCTGTTTATAATTGTAATGAAACAATAAAATTTGTGATCATTTCTCAAGCTTGATATAAAATACTTTTGTAAGCATATCTTTCTGTTGCCAGAATCTCATTATGAAGCTTATATCTGCACCAAAATGTTTACACAGTATAAATTGCACTGTAGATTTTTGTTTTTCTGAATATCTATGTAATTTCAGTCTTGAATCTTCATACATACAGTGAAGTTAACGCAATATCTTCAATGGAAATTTTTAGTCTCAAAGTATTTTTGATACAATACTCTACAGTAACGTCAAGAGTATAGTAAAACTATATCAGGTGGGAATAAAACAGAGCATGCTTCCTTCTTTTTTCCCCAGTTTTTTCTCAAGTGAAAAACCAAGCATAATTCACAGAAACAGTGTCTGCAATGGAGATACTGAGATTGAATCCTCAATCCACTCTGCAATGTTCCTTTTGAGTTTATTAAAACCAGGACTGAATGACATTCATATTTCTATATACTGGTACTCAAAGATCCTAGAGTGCAATACTGGAACAAATTTGGTTTTTTCCATACCCTGGCTAGTTAACATGTAGCCACCAACAAGCACCTTCAGGTAAACAGCCTCACCATTGAACTACAGTTACATAATATGAACGACAGTTAAATAATATAAAATATGACAAATTGCCTCTTCTCCTTCCAAAAAAAAAAAAGACCGGTGAAGTAATGCTCTTTCTTCCTAAGAGTTAGAACTATTTTGTGTAATAAATAATTATCCTTCCATCAAAACTGGGGACTGAAGATAAATCTCAGGAAACATTATCTGCAAAAGAAAAAAAGGGGAAATTCCAAATGATAACTGATCAAAGGGGTAACTATGCATGTCAACCAAACAGCTAAATCCTATAGTACATTAAAATAATCCCAAGTGTACAATTGGCAACACTAACTATACTGACTTCTGAAGTATGAAGGATTTTTAATTTAGGGCTCCCTATGGTGATATGTTGTTTATTTTAATGATTGTTGATTGTTTCAGTGATGTATTTTGAAATATGTCCCTAATCTTTTGTGATTTTTGTGTCCTCTTGGGATGCATTTCCAATTGTTTTAATATGATACATGTACCATTTAATTGTACCATGTTTTATTTTTGAGATTTTGATGTGCCCAAGCTTTTCATAAGTGTTTTAAAAACTATTTACATTGGTTTTCAAAATCAAAATTGCAATGTGGAATAAGTAGAAAATAAGCTCATCGCTTCATAGGATCATGTACAAGCTTATTGTACCATGCTTAGGTCTGTTCCAAACTGAGTGACCTTATTTCATTTGTGTTATACTCGAGTAGGAAAAAATGCCCTGTTATATATTTCATGTCCACGAGTGTATACATAAAACACCAAGGTTCAGGCCACAAACCCCTCTTTTTTCTTGTTTCTCCCTCATTGGCTGTTAATATTTCAGTGAACCACAGGAACTTATTCAAGCAATGCTTTTGATTCTTCTTCAGCAAGTGTAAAAGACCTATCAGCTACCCAAAATACAGGTAGAACAACATTCTTTTGAAAGGTCATTTCAAAAAATAACTTATTTGGCCATCTAGGGAAAAAAAAAAAAAAAAATAGTAATTTTTTCTTTCTTCCTAGGCTCTTTCTGTCTCTTCTGCCCTCTCCATCCCAAAGAGGTGATATGGCTTCTGTACTGATGTACTGGGCTAGCAAACGTTTGAAACATTTTACCTTAGTTTGAATTAATTATGAAGTGTATATGAGTCCTTCCTAATGTCAAGATATCAGAAATTTTAGGCCCCCAGTATAATTGGGTGCTTATATATTTGCATGTTTCTCACACAGAAGTCTCCATGAAGTCAAATTGCTGTGTTACTCAAGTCAAGGGACTGTGCAAATCCTGAAGATTTTCTGTAAGACTGAGTTTTGCTTTCCTACTTTTTCATATATTAGCACGTCCCAGAGTTAACAATAAACATGCACAGAATGAATGATGCAGTCAACAAAGAAATAAAAGGCAATGAAAAGGAGACTCAGAGCTTCAAAAGAAAGAGATTAGTCTGTTAATATTAAGCTAATATTTGTATTTTCATGCCTTCAGTGTAGCTTAAAAAAACTAGTGGTTACTGAATGCCAAAATGACAATTGCCATATGGCAGTAAATATCTTTGGTATTCATTGATCCTCTTGTTAATCTCTTGGCTTCCTGCATCTTTTACCTACAGTCAAAATTCAACAGCAAGGCCTAGTAGAATTTAAGATCCTTCTTCACCTTCACACTAACAAGCAGTGGTTTAAGTTCTTACAAATTACAATGAAAATCGACTAAAGTCTGCATAATATATTTCATGGTAATAACACTATTCATAATAGATGAATAAAGCCCACATGCCTGCTTTATTACTTTGTTTTTGCATTGCCCATAAAACCAGTTAAAACCTACTTCCTTTTCTAAATTAACATTACTGCAATTCTGATGTTAACTAAAAACAAAAATACAGTGGAACACTTTTTTTTCCACCATGTAAGCCTGCTATATATCTCCCAAATTGTTGAGACACCTATTTTGGGGGGCAATAAATACAAAGGAAGTAAAGTACAGTATATCTTTTGATATGGATTCTTGATGTAAGTGATTATAATTTTAACAGATGCTACATTGTTTGATGAAACATTTTAGATTCTGAATGAAGAGCCCTTGAAGACCAAGAATGAAAATAATGTCTTACATGTGCAAAATAAATCTGACTTCTCAAGTACAATAGTCATTTACTGCTATCCAGAGTGCTGTGTAATGCAGTCATCACAGAGTTCATCAACAGACAATAGATGATAATTCTTCTTCCTGGTGAAAGAATTATCTCCTCATATTTTATAGGTGTTGGGCCAAATCCTTCAGTCCTTACTCCAGGATTGATTTCTCAGACCTTATTCACGGTAGGTAGGAGTACTTCAATTCATGCCAATGAAATACTGTTAACTCTCTCATTAAGATGAATAAAGATACCAGTTCTCAGGCAGAGGAGATAATTGAGGGGTGAGTAATGAATGAGCATTTTTTCTGGTAAGGAACAAAACCTTTAATATATGTTTAAAATATTCACTTCATACAGGAACAAATATAATTTAAGTATATTATATTTGACCTGACCTTTGAAGCATTTGTTGAAGACTCTGTAAGAATTTGTGTTAATAATTTGAAAAGAGAACTGGAGTCTGGACTTTAATTACTGCATATTTAAAAAATATTTATTGCCTATGAAATTAACATTGGTTTTGTTGTTTCCATCAAAGTGAAAAGTTCAGACCCTCCTTGTACACGTTATTGATTCTCACTTAGCAGATCATTTGACTTCAAAATGACAACATCAAAATATGTAGTATATGTGTTTATGAAATTATACAGCAATTAGCCCTTACAGTTTCTATCAGCCTTTAATAAATATTAGAGAGAATAAACAGCAAATGGTATTCTTTTTGGGGAAAAAAACCACTGCTGAAGGATAAATTTATGGAAATGTAGCAATGCACAGTTAACATTTTAATATCTAGAAATAATCTGGAAAATGCTGTCTTACCCTATTAACTGTTTGGTGTAATTTGTAATTCTTTGAGTCTGAATGCTCTTTCATGCTTTTTGAGTATAGGATTAAGCAGAAAAGAATAGTACAAGACTTATGTTTATAACAGCCTGCTGTGTCAAATCTGTAATTTCTGGGTTTGAGGGTTTTTTTCCTTAAATTGTACTACTAAAAATAAAGGTTATTTCTAAGTAGGAAAAATGTTATCTTAAATAAAAATCACAAAATGGAAATAGTGAAATAATGATAAACAAAATTCACATCTATGAGCCAGTTTAACCAAGAAACTAATATTCTAGCTGTGTTTACAAATAAGCCCTTCTTCAGAAAAATGTGTATTAAAATCTGTAGTAAATGAAATATCTCTTGTGTTAAATTACAATGACTAGTAGAAGGCAAGAAGAAGGTCACTGTAGCTGATAAACATGGTTATGCAAATGTGTTATTGTGAGAAGGCACTGAACAGGGTTAAAAATTGTGCTAAGCAGAAGGTCAACCAGAAATTTCATGGGTCTTTCTTGCCTTGAAATCTATAAAAGTGAGGAAGTGAGCAAGGAATAAAATTAAGATGAAAGTAGGTTTTTGATTTTATAATTTGTGTTTATTTGATGAAAAAAAAATTGGTCTAGTAGGATGATATAGAAGATGCCCCCAACAATTACATTTTCACCAGAACCCCACCCCCACCCCCATTTGGTTAAAATATTTGTGAATTTGCCATATTTTCTACTTTCTCTATGCCCATCAAGCACAGAGACATCTAGTAGCCTCTCTAAGATTCTTCAGCTCTAGATTCATCAGAAGCTCCCTGATCCAGCGTCATACTGCATATGGACTGGACTGATTCAATTTGTAGTGTTCATTCTAAGCATTATGCTTACACTTGAGGGGCTTGTTCTTTAATCAGTGGGCAAATTTTCTTTCAAAGTCAGAAGAGAGAAGAACAAGCTGTAGCTGGGATCTACTGAGTTAGTAGGGCCCTCACCAGGGATTTTGTGTCCTTGTAACTGTTTCACTCCTGAGCAGTAGACTGTCATGCTGATGATGCAGGCCAGGCAAAGTAAACAGCAACCTCAGTGGATTTACTGGCATTTATTTAAGAACCAGGACAATTAGAACTTTCACTCCACTCATTTATGGCACATGCTTGCTCAGTTTCCCCAGTGTTACACTCTCTATGTTTCAGCTTTCCCTCACCGCAGTAGGGTTCCTGTTGGTCTGGGAAGATCAGGCAAAAAGTTGTGTCCCTTCACACCATGCTGCTTCTCGCAGTTACCAGTCTTGGGGGTCACCAGACAAGGTCCCTGGGCGTTCCCATGCTGCTTTCTCCATATATCTGTCTGACATCTGGGATCTTCACCTGCTTCTCAGATCTTTCCTCCAGCACAGAATTTCACCTTGTTCCTTCCAGGTTGCCTCCTTCTCCCTGAAGCTGCCTCTTCTTTTTGATAAATCCTTTTTAATTTACTTTCCAGAACCTCCAGTCTTCAGTTTTCCCTATCTAAATAGTTTGTGTGCAGAAACACGTCTACTTTTTGTCCTCGCTGGTGGTTCTATCTCATGCCTCTTTATTAAACAGAGGATTCAGGAAGCACCACTTTTGTTTAGTCCAAGTGATATAAAAATTTACAACTAGTCCTCTGCCCTCTGCCTCCCCTGCAGTACACACAGAAAGTTACCTGTTGCCTTTCAGCATTTAAGCTTTTTTTTTTTTTTTTCTTACATAGGAAAGAGTTTAGCTCATGTTGTGTTGCAGCTTTTTTACTGCAATACTCTATGGTTTGAATGAGTATCAGGAGCTTGTTTCTGCCCCTGGGACACGTAAAAGCCCATAGATGGAACGTGAAGAAGAGTCATTTTGATCTCAAACCTCCGTGGATGGTAGATCACCATGTTTGAGTAAATAGCAATATACTGAGTTTTCCTCATTTTTACACCTTTTTTAACATGTCATTGTGCTCTACAATTTCTTAGCAGAAGTTTCTTTCACAGTACCCACAGAGGTTCAGCAGTGAGGCAAAGGTTGATATTCCTTCTGACAAACATCTGTGCAGTGCCTGCTGTGAGATTTACAGCTCCAGGAGGCCTGTGCACTAATCCTTCACCTGGCAGAATTTCATCTGTACTGTGTGTTACAAATGAGAGAAGAAAACCACTGTTCTCAATTTTTCTTCCAGGCTGATACAGCAAAAGAACGATGACCATGAAGGACATACAGAACAGTGTTTCACCAGCTTGGAGTGAGGTGCAAGAAAACCCTATGACTAAGGGCCTCATTGAACACAAGAGGCCCTACAAAAAATGGATCAAACACAGAACAGAACTGACGTATGTAGTTAAATGAAGGAACCCTTTTCACTGTGGGAGAAGGAATAAATGAACTAGAATATGTTCATCCTACACAAAAGAGATTTTGAGTACAATTAAGCAATGAGAACGGCTTTGTCCAATTCTTCAATTTATTTAATAGTCTCTTTATGTGGATTTCTCAGAGATATTTTATAGTAAAAAATGATGCTGATACATAAAACTGGAGAAATGTCTTTGCATAATGAAGGCATGTCACTGTCATTTACGTTATATAAAAAGCACACCGTGCAGCAATACTTTATATTGTCTATAGGTGGCAGCAGAAGACTAAATCTCATGAACAAATTTTAAATGGAACAGTGTTTAAAGTTAGTTATTTGTACACTAAAGATGAACATTCTCTTAATAATATATGAACATTATTTGACAGGAACTATAGAGTCAATAGAATGTGAACAATGACTCCCCCTCTCCAAAAAAAAGCCATTGCAGCCAGAACTAGTCCTTTTCTTCAATGAAGTGAAAAGCTCCTTCAATTTGCTCAGCGTGGGAGTCTTTGTCATTTTAACTGGATGGCACAATAGATATTGATAAAAATAAAAGTCTTTTAACATAATAGCAATGCAATACAATACCAACAAAGTGTCTTGTCTGTCAGCAATGGCCATTAAAAATGTATTAAAACGTGCATTCAGCTCTTTTATTTCCTAAAAACAAAAAGGGTTGATAAGTGCTTACATGCAAAAACCTTCTCACAAGGAAAGAAAGAAAGAGAGACAGGGAGCTTAGGAAGGAGGCCACCAGACCTAGGCATGGAAAACAAAAGCAAAGTTAAGGAAAAGGGCCCATGAGACAGAAAAAAAAAGAAGAAAAAAAAAAAAAGCCCCTCAGTGACTACATTAAGCCAGAGAGAAACATCATAACTCTAAACAATGCAATAGTTTTCATATATGCCTGAGCATAATACCATTTATAGCTTCTGTCTCTAGAATTACAAGGTGTTGTTCACTAGAAGGAATTATCAGTATTTTAAGTAAAGACTGCATTTGTGCAAAACTGTGAGCCTTGTAACTGCATAGTAGTAAACAAAGAGGGGGGGGGGGAATCCTTCATGAAAGCATTGCCTTGCTTTCACTTACTGACCTTGCTAAACTGTTTTGTACATAAGTGAAGTATACATCGTGGATTGTCTAGTAAACAAAAAGAATAGCTTTCACTGTAGGATAATGGTGGGGAGAGAAGATGAAAGGATCCAGTGCAATCCATGGCAAGATTTTCCGATGAAACAGCTAGTGTGGAAGGAACTGTTGTTTTACAGTGCCTCACAAGGTTCAAAGCATACATATTAAAACAACTTGCAGATGTAGGTTGTGCAAAATATTAGGGACAGTACTTGCTAAACTCAGTTTGCTCAGCTATTTTCTTCTCTTTCAAAAATTCATAAGTCCTGTAAATCCTCAGAGCCCACTGTCTAATTATACTGGGCATCTTGTATACCTTCTCATTAAAAACTAACCTCCTATTTTAATGATTTGGTTGAAATCCTTTGAAGATCAGACTGTTAGTGACTGAATGTTGTACTCTGAATACCCCTTCATGTTGCCCTCCTCCTTTTATTCCTTTCTAAGCTTCGGTCATTTCTTTTCTTCTTTTTCTTTAAACCATTTTCCGATGCCTTACCTGACACCAAGTGAAAAATACTGAGATGCTTTATTTGAAGGCCACTTCTGCACCTTGACAGAATGGGTTGGTCTGAGTTAAGTGTTTAGGTTGCTTTTAGCTAATGGGAAAGAATCTTGTATCTGCTTAGCTGAAGCAGTTGCTGAACAGATGTATCTCTAACACAGTGCAGTATTTACAGTACCGTATCTTTAACAAATTGGGTTATATTAATTCCTGGGATAATTCCAACTGACTTCATTCAAATTACACAAATGATTAATTTGTGCTCTGTGTTTCAGATGATAAACCCTCTCCCAGTTTTATATTGAGGGTGTATTTTCTTTATCATCAGTTACTGGCTAGGATCACTATGGTTTGGACAACCATTTAAATCTACCATTTGAATCTTTGGCTTTTGTCACACATCCAAAGATCTTGGACAGTCTCGGTTTTAGTAAGGGGTTTAGAAATCAGGAAATTGATACTTTTTTTCTTTAATTTGCTTCTTTCAAAACTTTGTTGTTTCAGATTCTTTACAAGCACTTTTAATGTCCTTCTGTTTATTTTCCACAAGTACTGTTACCATAACTGCTACACACTTCAATTAGAATGTTTTCTTTCTGTACTTTGGATTTTTTTTAATGGCAACAGAATGAAGAGAGCGTTCTTCATTCCACATGGACACCTCTGGGGTCTCTCTCAAACAAGGACGTAGAATTCTAGCACTGAAATAAACAATAAAACACTGTTTCTGTTGGAGGTAAATTTATTCTTTTTCTGCTTTTTGCCATCATAAATCAAAATACAGGCTTTGCATGAAGTTTCTCTTACAAACCCAAATATATTGACTCTAGCGTTTAAAGAAGTGAGGAAGTGTAATTAATATGAAAGTTTTTTTCACCTGCAAAATGTATATCAGTAATAATTTTTGCATTACTCAGTGGATATTATGTACCTTCCTGTAGCAAAATTCGGAGAGGCCATAGTGTGATACTTTTACTTGCAACAAATGGTACTTTAGTCCATAAGCTTTCTCATTTATTCCAGTCAAAACATGTTTTATATCCAAAGAAAAACACACATGAATCTTCCTTATTTCTACATTGAAAAAATGAAAACAACCTGCTAAGAAAACCCCAAAGTTTAAAATTCATTACATATTATCCTGGAAATTATATTTTGTTTATTTTGACAGGTGCAGAGAAAAATTCATAAAATATTTCATCTCCATATTGAACATAATGGGAAATAGGGACATTATTTTGATACATGGTTTTACTAACAAGTTTCAAGATGAAATATTGCCTATCATAGAAAATACACCTATTCACAAGCAAAAAAATAATAATAATACAAAAATTGCTAGCTTTAATAAAAGCCGGGACTTACTGATTAAATAACATTTTATATTCAAGAGATTCTCTAACATAAAGGCTTTTATTGAAAAGGTCTGATGGGCTTCAAGAGAAGTTTTATTTATTTTATAGGTGCTTTTCTTAAGTACAATTCCCTCATACCTAGAATAAACCTGGAGTTAGGAAAGCGTGAGTAGAGCTCTTATTGAAACAACTCTGCATCAAAACACAAATAACTTTCTATTAGCCATGTCACTAGGTTTAAGAATAGGTAGGTGGAATCCAAGCAATTATCAGGGAAACATTGGAACATTATTCAAAATAACCCTGACCTTAACAACTTATTTAAAGATCTTCTTCTGATGGCTTATGGAAGAAGCCTAACTTAAAAGACAAAAGTGTACTCTTAAAAGTGCATTGTTCATCACCTCAGTGGCACAGCTACCCAATGGCAATTACTTTTGTGATGACTGTGACCATATAATTCAACCCCCAAATGTAAGTGTTTTATTTTATCACCCTATTAGAGGGGAAAAAAATATCCTCTCCTATTTAATGAAAAATAACATGCACTACAAAGAATGTTTCAGTAGTGTATCCAGCCAAATGTCCTTGCACTCTAGATAGTGGGTGGATTAGACCACAGAAATTATGATGGAACAAATGTGTAAAGAAGCTGCTTTTCGTTAGTGGAAATGAAGCTTCTTGGCAAGCTGAATAAGCTAACGCTGGGGGAGATTCTAATCTGAGGTACTCAGCATACAAAGCCTCTTAGTTCAACAGAAAATGCGTTTATGAGCTTCTGAAGCCACCTATTCAACAGCTTTCAGGTGCAAGGATTCATCCTTCTAAAATGATGAAGTTTGTAAAGGAACAAAGAGGATCTTCAATCAATTTCTTTTGACTTTCCACAGGACAGGCAGAAGCAAAACTGCCACTACCACCAAAAGTTAAGTTCATATATTTAATGTATAAATACAGATAATTTACATCATTTAAATATTATTAAGGAAGTTCAAGTTCATTTATTTCTTCAGATTTCAGTAGTGCAATACAGTAAGAGATTGTTACATATGTTACATGTAATACTCAGCTGTGGAAATACAAAGCCAAGGTAGAAATTTTTAGAACAGTGACAGATCATTCTTCTAGCACAATATCTTGTTGTGATACTTGGCCAGAAGATTTAGAGACACTTCTTGTTTTATCTGACAGAGTGCAGTTACTCTTTCTTCCAATCTTTTCTATTTTTCTTCCTTTTTCTCTGCTATGAAGTACTCGGATTTACTGGCTCCCAGAGGAAGGAGGAGCTTCAGTCTTTGCATAGGTGTCTCATTCTCCCAGAGTAAGAGGAATTTTTGCTTTCCTCTGGACTGCTGTAAGGTCCTAGCATTTTTGTGACTCTCTTGATGGTTGTATTGACTACCCCACGCCTAAATTTTAACGTTAAGTATGGTTATAGGTGGGAGCATTCATGTGAGAGGTATTAAAATGCCTTTGGCTCAGCCACAAGGAAATGCTGTTTAGTTCTGAATGTTTCTCTCTAAATCTCCTGCTATCTCTATAGCCACAAAGATGTAGTTATAGATTAGATTTACATATTAGATAACAGCATTTTACATAAATAGTGGCCATTATGGTTACATCACAATGTAGAGATAGAAAAATATCACATCTTCTATGAAAAGATAACTTTTGATTCTTGCATTTTTTATAGAAATAACCATTTAAAGTTAAAGTGCAAAGCAAATTGTTCCAGTGCTGCATTATTCAGAGTGCTAAAACTTGGCCTGCACTTCTAAACAGGATTTACCTTCCTTAACCTTTTAACCTCTGAATTTTGTATAACTGGTGGGTTAATAAATTGTTCCTTGTCAGACTTTTCTTCCCAGGCAGGTGTCTACAAGCTATATGAATCTAGCTTTTTGTGAAAATGCTGAATGAATTCAGCTTCTCAGTAAAGCAGATTTCCAGTTCTTTACTCACAGAACCACAAAATGACTGAGGTCAGAAGGGACCTCTTGAGATCATCTAGTCCAAGGCCCCTGCTCAAGCAGACCTGCTAGAGCTAGTTGTCTACAACTGTAGACTCACAGAATCATAGAACAGTTTGGGTTGGAAGGGAATTTTAAAGGTCTTCTAGTCCAACCTCCCTGCAATGAGCAGGGACATCTCCAACCAGATCAGGTTGTTCAGAACCCTGTCCAGCCTGACCCTGAATGTTTCCAGGGATGGGGCATCTACCACAGCTCTGGGCAACCTCTTCCAGTGTTTCACAACCCTCACTGTAAAAAATACCTTCTTTATATCTAGCCTGAATCTACTATCTTTTAGTTTAAAACCATTGTCTTGTCCTATCACAACAGGCCCTGCTAAAACATCTGTCCCCATCTTTCCTTTAAGCATTCTTTAAGTACTGAAAGGCTGAAATAAGGTCTCCCCAGAGCCTTCTCTTCTCCAGGCTGAACAATCCCAACTCTCTCAGCCTTTTCTCATAGGAGAGATGTTCCAGCCATCACCAAATCCTTCTCGGCAGGGCTGCTCTCAACCTCTTCATCACCCAGCCTGTATTGATACTGGGGGTTAGGCCAGGTGCAGGACCTTGCACTTGGCCTTGTTGAACCTCATGAGGTTCACATGGGCTCACTTCTCAAGCTTTTCCAGGTCCCTCTGGATGCCATCCCATCCCTTGGTCATGTCAACTTGCACCACTCTGCTTGGTGTTGTCTGCAAACTTGCTGAGGGTGCACTGAATCCTACTGTCTATGTTGTTGATGAAGATATGAAATAGAACTGATCCTGATATGGACGCCTGAGGGACACTACTTGTCACTGACCACTACCTGGTCATTGATCCATTGATCACAACCCTCTGGATGTGATTGTGTCCGGTTGGGTCTTGATCACCTCCACACATGGAGATTTCATAACCTGAGAAACCTGTTACAGTGTTTAACTACTCTCAGAGCAAAAAACAAAATAAATGTATGTGTTCACATATAATTTTGTGTGTTTAATATGTGCCTATTGTTCTGCCATTGGACACTACTGAGATGATCCGGCTCCTTTCTTCACTCCCTCCCATCAGGCTTATATACATTGAAAAGACACCCCTGAGCCTTCTCTTTTTCAGGCTGAAGAGTCGCAGCTGTCTTATCATTTCCTCACTGGAGAGATGGTCATGGTTTAACCCCAGATAAAAACTAAGCACCACACAGCTGCTCAATCACTCCCCCCACAGTGAGATGGGGGAGAAAATCAGAAGGGTAAAAGTGAGAAAACTTGTGGGTTGAGATAAAGACAGCTCAATAGGTAAAGCAAAAGCTGTGCACACAAGCAAAGCAAAATAATGAATTCATTCATCTCTTCCCATTGGCAGGCACGTGTTCAATCATCTCCAGGAAAGCAGGGCTCCATCATGTATAATAGCTACTTGGGAAGACAAACAACATAATGCTAGATGTTCCCCGCTTCCTTCTTCTTCCACCAGTTTATATACACAGCGTGACATCCCACGGTATGGAATATCCCTTTGGCTAGTTTGGGTCAGCTGTCTTGGCTGTGTTCCTGCCCAGATTCTTGTGCTCCTCCAGTTTTCTCACTGGCAGGTCATGAGAAGCTGAAAAGTCCTCAACTTAGTATAAACAAAAAAAAAATAATTGGCAAGAACTAAAAACATCAGTGTGTTATCAACATTATTCTCACACTAAATCCAAACCCCAGCATTGTACCAGCTACTGAGAAGAAAATTAATTCTATTCTAGCTGAAACCAGGACAGAAATGCTCCAGTCCCTTCATCATCTTCATGACCCTTTGCTGGGCTCTCTCCAGTATGTCTATGTCTCATTTGTACTGAGGGGCCCAGAAGTGGACACAATACTCCAGGTATGACCTCACCAGTGCTGAGTGGAGGTGAAGAATCACATCTCAACCTGCTGGCGATGTTCTTGTTAATGCAGCCCGGAACAGTGTCGGTCTTTTTCACTGTGAGGTTGCATGGCTGACTCAAGATCAGCTTGCTGTCAGCCAGGCTCCTGAGGTCCTTCTCTGCAGAGCTACTTATCAGCTGGTCGGCCTCTGGCATGTATTGGTACATAGGATTGTTATTCCCTAGGTGCAGGCGTCTTTCTCTTCATTCAAGTGTGTGAGATTCCTGTCAGCCCCTTTTGTCCAACTTGTTTAAGGTCCCTCTGAATGGCAGCATAACCACCCTCTGAATGGCAGCATAACCACCTGGTTCTTCAGCTAGTCCTTCTGGTTTTGTATCATCTGCAGACTTGCTATGGGTGCACTCTATCCTAGTACCCAGGTCATCAATGAAGATGTAGAGCCAAGTATTGGCTCCGATGTTGCCACCTGGGTAATACCACTAGTGTCTGTCTTCCAGCTAGACTTTGTGCTGCTGGTCTCAGCTCTCTGGGTCCAATTGTTCATCTAGTTTTCAATCCACTTCACTGTTCACTTTTCTAACCTGTATTTTCTCAGTCTTTTTATGAAGTTGTTATGCGAGACAGTGTCAAAGGCTTTACTAAAGTTGAGGTAAATAAAACTGATTGCTCTCTTTGCCCACCAAGCTAGTCACTTAATTGTAGAATGCTATCAGGTTGATTAAACATGATTACCCTCTTATAAACCCAGGCTGACTACAGTCTTCTTGTCCTTCACATCTCTGGATGTTTTCCAGGAGGATTTTCTCCATCACCTTCCCAGGGACTGAGGTGAGACTGGCCTACCTGTAGTTGCCCTGGGCTTTCTTTTCACCCTTCTTGAAGGCCAGAGCAATGTTCTTTCTCTTCCAGTCTTCAGGAACCTTTCCTGGTCACCATGACTATTCAAAGGCAATTGAGAGGGGCCTCACAATGACATCAGCCTGTTCCCCCAGGACCCATGGGTGCAACCTATAAGGGCCCATGGACGTGTGTGTCTTATTTGTTCAAGTGATCCCTAACTAGTTTGGGAGGGTAAGTCTACCCAAAAAGGGGAAGTTTGCCTTCTTGCAAAATTCTGTCTGGTCTGAGGGGCCTCAGATATATACAGATTATTTTTTTTTTTGGTTGGTTGGGTTTTTTTGTTTGTTTTTGTTGACCCATGTGTGTTGGTGTGCCTTTCTGCACGTCCCCAGTACCTTGCTGTGCCTCTTTGTGCATCCCACGTTCTTTGACGTGCCTTTCTGCATGGCCAAACTGTCTCAATGTGTCACACTCATTCCTGTTGTTTATTAATTGCTGCACACAATGAGACAATGATTTTGTATCATGCTTATTTTTTAACAGCTGAACACATGGAATTCAGTCATATGACTTAATATACTGTAGCGACAGTTACCTTTATCAACTAAAACTCTACTTTCATAAAAAAAAATCGTTTGAAATGAAGTCGTATGAAAATGAATAACTTCTTTGTAATAAGTTGCATGAAAATATATAAAAGTGCTTTTGTTCTGAATGCTTCCTTTGTAACAACTACATTTTTATATTTATTGTTGCTGATACCCACAGTATATTTCCTTTATTTGGCAAGAAATAGGTGTTTTCATCTTAGGATGGAGAAAATTAATTATTTCTGGTATAATCATTGTACTCAGGAATAAAGGTTTTGTAGCAGAAATTTTAGCAACTCTTTCTTACCTGCTTTAGGACTGCAATACTTAGAAGAGCAAAGTGAGTTAATTAGTTTATTCTATGCTACATGACAACATATATCTAAATATATAAAAGGATCCTTTACTGTTGAATCTACAGATAGATATTATGCCATAAAATTGGATGGAGCTTGGACTTAGTTTTGATGAAATGTGAATCTGGCACTTAGTTTTACAGCAACAGAATTCTTTACTGAATTTTAATAAGAATTCAAAACTTAACAGATGCAAAGTTAATAAATGTTCTTAGATCTCTTACAGGAACTCAGGTTTCAGTATCTTGCTCCTTGAGGTATTTATTTTCTAAAGGAATGAACACTTAATTAAAGCAACAAGACAACAACAGAAAAGCCCTTTCCTTTTCTCAGAGTTATGTTACTCATAACTCAGAATTCAAGATTCTGCAGAGATTTATTATTTTTTTTTAAAAAAGGTAAGATTTAGAAATTATTTCATATTGCTTTTGCCTATGAATTGATTGTTTAGCTGTCTACATCTATAATACATATGAAACCCTGACAAAAGAGATAGATTAGAAGGGAAAATTTTTATGCTGAAATTCCTTGAAGGCTGGATTTTCCACTTTTTTAAGGGAATCATCTACTAGTACTACTGAGAAATTTTTTCTCTTACAATTTAGAGTGAAATGAAGTATTTTAGTTCACGTTTATGTATTTTTCATCAAAACAATGTTAAATGAAACAAACAAACAAACAAACAAACAAATAATTCAAATCCATTTGATGGAAAACTAAATTTAATTTGATGGCACTGGATTTTTTTTTTTAAATTAGTTAATATTTTTCCCTATCCCTCTACCATCAAAGAAATAGAAGAGCAAGATACTGAACATGAAAATCTCAATTTCCTCATTTGTCTATAACACAAATTGAAAGGAATTCTAAAAAAAGTTCTCTCGGTTACAGCCCATATTACTATGCAAAAGATGGCTAGGGATTAAGCTTGAACACTAAAATTCTTGACTGTTTACCCCATTGAATTGTCAGCTCTGAACTGCTTCAGCCAACATTCTCTGAGATAAATCTCCAACAGAGGTGCTATCCTTAATAAGGTGGAATTTGACCTACCGGTGCCACTGGGCCTCAGGGGGAGGGACTGGTCTCTTGTTCTTTTTTATTAGTAGTGTAGTCATAACCTTTGAATTGAAGCATTTGTTTATTTTCAAAGCGTTTTACCATAGTTTGAAACATTTCAAAAAATACCAAAAGCTGTTCAGAAATGTTTTGCTGGATTAAAACAAAAGAAAAAAGAAAATCAAAATCCTGTTAGCATTTTTGAGTGACTTGTATTATTTCAGCACACCACAGTGTTTTAGTGCAAAAGGTCACTTTTTTACTGTCTCCTCTAAAACGCCTATACAGCTTGCTGATATGACTTCAAAAACTACCTTCTTAACAGTCTCCTTTGAGACCAAAGTAGAAGCAGTCAAATCAAAAGGAGTTTTTCTCCCTTTTCCTCAAAGCCTGCTGGCACCAGTGAGCTGGCACATCTTTGTATCACTAGTTCTGCCTTGACCTAAGCCAGCCACGGTACTGTCTCCTTTCTGCCAGAGCTCACAGCCCCGTACAGGCTGATAAAGGGGCAGTGACAACTCTGTGGATGTTACCATCACAGAAGAAGTGTTTGCGTGGGAGGGGACAACGTGCTCATGACTTTCTCTTTTTATGCAACTGTCAGGCCCTACACAGGTTTGGAATAACCTTACAGTACAAAAAGCTAGTAATTAAAGTGTTAGAATTCTCTCTTTCTCAGAAGTGGAGTTTTAAACAAAACTGCATGAACAGTGTGATTCTAGTGATAAAGTAATATTTCTGTCTCTCTCAATAAATAAATAAAACCAAAGTTCCTTCCCCTGGCTGAGGAAACTTGGAAACACTATCAACATTTCTTCTAAAGAAACCAGATGGCTTGTTGCTAACTGATATGAGTCAGTCCCTCCCTCAAGGTACGGACATGCTGACTCCATGGGATTTCTAATTAAATTTGAAAAAAAGGTAATCATAATTTCTCTCCCTTGTTTCAAGTCACTTTCTGATTAAGTACTAATTTAAACCAAAATGTTCACATCTAACCAATAACTGACTCCTGAAGAAGAGTATGAGGAGTATGATCACTTAATTCTAGTACAGACCAAACTATTCTTTGTATCATCAGTATACAAAAAGCACTTGAACTACAGGGAGCTGCTTTTAAGGGAGGTCTTACACAAACTTTCTAGAATTAATTTTTATGTTTACGTTGTACAGTTTGGGTGACTTTGAATAAATAGACAGAACATGGATTTTACCTATAAATGTTAAGTGGTGTGATTCAGGTTCCAAAGCATACATACTGAGAACTATCTGAGATGCCAGAAGACATCGGAGGTGTTCTACACACAGCTGATATATATGACACAGCATCTATGGGAAACCCATGGGCTTCTGGTGAGGAACTGCATGTCAGGTTATATACACTCAGATATCTCATACATCCCTAGATACTTGTGTTTAAGCAATCGATTGCTTATATTTATATTTCAAGAAATATAAATCTCATCCCAATTTACTTTTGTAGGCCCAGGATGTTACTCCCAGTTTGTCAGCTTCTTATTGCTTATAACTACACTGGAAGAATATTGGCTTAATATCAGCAGTTAGGCAACATCTAAGAATCAATTGTAAAATAAAAAGTAAAGAAGGGATACCAGAAACTGAGTCCAGCCTTTAGTTGGCATAGCCAAATAACCTGACCAAAGGTAGATGCCAATTTGGAGCAGATGTTTGGAGTACAAACTTTATAAAGCAGCCTAGAAATATGTGTCCGAATATGTGGAAAAATGTCTGAGACTTTTGCACCAGACTGAAAATATGACACAAGAGCTGTGTGACCAGCGTGGGACTACACAGGATACTTTCTGCTGATTTCAAACAGCAGTTCATGCTGAAGTGTGAGCAACTGTACCATGTCTTGCCTGTGCATAAAAAAAAAAAAAAAAAAAAAAAAGAAAAGAAAAGAAAAAAGAAGCTTCTTCAAGAGGATATTTATCTCATCTACCTCAAACATATTTTATGAGAATATGAGCTGTCCTTAGGAGGACCCACAGTCAGACCTTTGTAAGAGTACCTGGCTTTGAGTAATTGTTAACACTGTAGCTGGAGTACTGTGAACTAAGAAAATTACCTTGAGATGTATGAAGCAGTTACCTCATAAAGAGAACAATGGGAAGTCATTTAGAAAACACTTCACTCACTATACAAAAACAATTATACAAAACAGCTAAAAAGAAGATAAAACCCACTTTTATTTTAAAAAATATTTCATACTGAACCTATTGAGTATTTTAATAGTTTTTTGTTTGATGAGACAAAGGAAGCTAATGAAAACTGTATTCCTAAAATAAAAGGAAAGGGGAGAAATGTTTTACAAGGGAAAGTGTAACAAGTAATATGGTTTTAAGTAGAGAATAAAGAAAAAATAGAAACATTGAAATAGTAAAACATGTTTGAGGCCAAAGCATAATGAAATTTTGATAGGTTAATTGAGAAAAAATTATAGAGATCTGAAATAAAGAATAAAACAGAAAGAGTAGAGCAGATTAATTATATAAGATGGCCACTGATTATACCTGGATAGTCAGTTAAGAATTATTTTGAAGTTAGCATTAAATGCAGCATTAGAAAACCAGATAGTCGTGCTTAAAATATTGGGTAAAATTCATTAGTTTCAACATCTATGCAGTATTTGTGATAACTCTAAAAAATAAACTGGTTACTTGTTTCCTTATAGTCATGTGAATTTTACAAAAATTTGTGAAAGGGAATTACTCTTCTGGAGACTGAAACAACAAGCAATTATTACAGTGATTGAAATATGGTATTGCTAAGGTACATTTCTAGTTTTTTCACTTGCTTTATTGGCAAGACAAAATTTTATTTTAAATCTTAAATGCCTTTTAGAAAGAAATACAATAAATCTTAGAGGGTTAAAAACTCAAGAACAAAATATGTAAAAAAAGTAATTCTTCCAGCTGCAGTTTTGTAAAAATGATAATCAAAAACATTCCTGTTTGATTTGAGCTGAACCAATATTTTTCCTCTTCTGAATTGCCATTGAGGGAATAAATTACATTTCTGGGTAAATAACAAAGTGACAAGCCTACAATATGTAACTGTGTGAAAGAAATAAATCTATTACTTGATTAAAAAAATATTTTACCTCTACTTCCAGAAAAAAAATGTTGTGGCTGAAGATGCTGGGAACAAAATACTTAGGAAAACTTTGAAGCACCAGAACACAAAAAAGACTTGAAAGCACCCAGTTTGTCCCATAATTCCCACTTCTTTCAGAATGATTTTTTTTATTTGAAGTATATGTTGGGTAAGCTCATGGCTATCAATATATTGGGAAGAAAACTTACTATAGAGTACAGACTAGTGGAACGCTTTCCATATGGATACTTCTGAGTAACTATGTAATTAAAATAGTGCATGGGCAGGATTCAGCTATCTAAATAACATCTAGCATCACATTGCATCTGAGGAGAAGCAGAAAGAAAGTAAAACAAGTTTATGTAGGTTGCTGGTAAGTAGTCTTTCTCATAAAGTGAGAAATAGAGGCTTCATTTGCTACTTGGCCTGTGGGGGTTTAAACCAATAGCTCTAATAGCACAAAAGAGTTTCCTACCTACCATCACACACTGTGGGTATTATGGAGGGGAGATGTGAAGCACTGTGACCACATCACTCCTGATGAAAGCTGTACTGCTCTGTAGGGAAAAATGAAAGTCTCATAGAGATTGGGGCATGATCCTTATTTTAGTAGTTAAGGCACACACCTCAGAGAAATATACAAGGGTTTTGTTATTTTTTCTGGAGTGTTTATACATTTTATACAGAATGTTAGTCACAAAACAGAAATACTCCTTCAAATTCAAAAGCATTCAATGGAGACCACAAAGTTTGGAAAAGTCTTTTTTGCAAAGTGTATAAGCCATCCTTTGCCAGATTGGAAAGTTTGCTCTGGGTAAATAATGTTCCTTGTGTGATACTTGGAATAATTTAAAGGACTGACTAGAACCTTTGCACTTATCATATGGAAGTAATTCATTATTAAATGACATGGACTATTTTTCATATTCAGTGTGGAACCATGAGATCCATATGGTTTGAAACACCTTTCTACGGAATCACATTCCCTTTTTATTGCCTATTGAACTAATTCTCTTTCTGGGCCTTTCTTCTAAGGACCATTCCCACAAGCCCTTCAAACATGCAGAGTCCCACTAGGCATCCTTGGTCTGTATCTAAAGCCTGCCAAAGCCAATGGGAATGTTCTTACTGATTTCAGTGGCTTTTTTACAAAGGAAATGTAAGTTAAGTCCACCATTCATTGTCACCTGTCAATACAGGGATATTTCCTTGGAAATGTAGATAGATTCAGATATTTTAAGGCCAGTAGACTGTGCTAAATTAATCTCATCTCTCCTACATATTACAAGACATACAATTTCATCATCAAATCACATGTGCATCCATCACAAAACATTCTTCATTGTCCTTATATGATGTGTGTAAGACTAAAAAATGTATTTGTTCCTTTTTATTTTCCTTTTTCTTCTGATGAACTGGATTTTGTTTTAATGCCTACCGAGTCCTAAACTGAGGAATTATCCTCTAAGTTACTATAGACTAGCTTTGTCTCTTAAACTCTCAGACTCTTTGTTTAGTAACACAGGAATAAAACCTGCATACCATCCCCTTCTTAGCTCAGCCTTGTCTCTTTGCACAGCTGATTAAGCCTGAGTAGGTCTGCTAATTTGTTAGAGGATGTAGCTCACAAAAGAGTTAGGAAGACTTCCATCTACAGTCTGGACCAATACACAGTGAAAATCTTTTCCATATCCTATGTGAAAATCTGTGCTGTGGACTTGCATGCTCAGAAGAGTATTTGTTCATCTCAAAAGGAGTGCAGACATAAAAAAAAATGTTCAGCAATTATGTTTAGAAGGATGTATGTATCTATAAGTTTGTAGATTCGTATGTGTGTGTGACTTTTGCAGGATCAGGACCCATGAATTTGTTATTAGAACTAAAGTATATTTTCATAATATTTTACCAAAATTTTGCAAATTTAAGGGATCTTCATGTTACTTGAAAAAGAAACTCAAACTGCACACAGAAACTAATCAAATTTGTAAGCTAATGCATTCTACTTTAAATAAATGTGATTAAATAAAACACAGATCCATACAGAACCAGTAGAAGTTAGACGGCAAAGCACTCCCTTGAAATAAATACCCTTTGATAAGTATGCTGGTAGCTATTTAGTTATTGAAACCTATTCATTCTGCTTTTGCAATTGCAATTGCTTTGGAACATGAGTCATTGAAACATGGGAAGGCCAGCCATCAAGACCCATTAATTTCAAAACCAGATTTGGTTAGCTATCAAATCCCATCTCACTCAATTTAGCTTATACTGTTAATGGCATCATTGCCATTAACTTCCAGGGATACTTAAAAAAAAAAAAAAAAAAAAAAAAAAAAAAGGAAAAAGAAAGTGAAAATATAAGAAAGAGAAAAGATAAAAGAAAATAAAAGACAGAGGAAAAAAGAAAAAAAAATTGTTTGGCAAGATACATTGAAAGACGTTCAGGATATAAAAAAATACTAACTTCTGCTTCCTGTTCTGTCAGGCTACACTTAACATTACTAAATAAAATATGTCAGAGGTCGTTCTTTGGCTCTGAAGACAAGACAAGAAATGGCTCAGAGATGAATTTTCTTCCATGCAAAACATGATGTCTATAACAAAACTGCCTACTGTGAATGGTCACTGGGACATGTTTTCTTCTGAGATGCACCTGAGCAATGACTGGGAGAGTGTTAGATGCCATGGCCTGAAACTGTGCTTAGGAACCTGTTAACAAGTAAGCAGCCTGGACAGTCATGCACCTGTACCCATGCGCTGGCCTTGTGTTACTTAATGTAAGCACAGTCTTTTGCTTAAACATTTTTATAATGATTCAGTTGATTTCATATATCAAAATCTGCTTACCATCATGGTAAAGATAAGTCACTACTGCATTGCTAACAGTAAAATATTCTCATATCCACAGCAAAATAATGACACCTGTTGCTTAAACCACTGTGAGTAGCACACTTATTTGTCTTCCTATTCTGAACAAAATACACAATATCCTCTGTCTACAGCCATTCTGAAAATTCACAGAGGGAGAGATGAGGCTGAGTTCACCAGAGAGTATGAATAGCAACAACTGCAGAGTAGTCATGCCTATATCCACCGGACAGCAGGCTTGATTTCCATAAACTGTTAGGATGCTGAGAAGATCTATTCTGCCTCTTTGATCCTCACAGGAAAATCAAGAAGCCTTCAGCTGTCAGAGGATACCTGTACCAACCAAGCTACCTTATGCAACATGAAAGATGTAGTCCATATGTTGATAATCACCCATTAACATAACCAGCCATTTCCAAGAAAAAAAAATTATTGCAGAATGAGTCCAAGACAGTTTCAAACTAGCCAACATTTACCATAGCTACAAGAAGAATCTACCAGCAGGAAAATACTGGTAAAAGTGGTAATGAGGCAAAGCAGTTAGAAAAAATCTCATTTAGAAAAACTGCACATGGTTTCATGGATCTGGGGAAGAAAAAGAATTCATTTTGGAGGCAATAATCTTTGATAAATTGTGTGTTTTCTTGGTGAAATTAGAACAATAATTTGAGGACTTTTTTGTTGTATTTTTTTTCAGTCGAAGAAAATGTTCTGCTCAATCTGAATGCTCAACCCGAAAAAAAATTATCATTTCAGCTTTCTTCCACCCCCCCCCCCCCCCCCCCCCCCCCCCTTTATATTTTTTAACCACTTAAAAGGATGAATGAAAGGAAAGGAATAAAAAAACCAAACATAATGCTTGGTAAGGACAAGTCCCTGGGAGAAAATAATTTATTGAGAACCAAAATAAAGTATGTGAAAACAAGAGGAAAAAAAAAGTTTCAGCTGTGAGAAAAGCGGGAAATTATCTATGGGAAATATTTTTAGAAGGAGATGCATGAATTTAGTGCGGTGCTCAGGTGCTGGTAGTAGGTGGCTGCAGGGGTGGCCTCTGTGAGGAGCTGCCAGGGCTGCCCCATGCTGAACACTGCTAGTTACAGCCAGCTCCAATGGACTTACTGTGGGACATGGCTGAGCCCAGCAGTCAAGATGGTGGTGCCTCAGGGAAAATGTATTTAAGGAAGTTTTTGTTTCTCACAATTGTATTCTAATTTTGATTGTTAATAAGTTAAATTCATTTTCCCCAAGTCAAGTCTGTTTTGCCTGTGACATTAATTGGTAACTGATCTTGACCCATGAGCTCTTCCATCTTACATTTTCTCCGTCTGTGCTTGTCAGGAAGGGGAGCAAGATAGCAGCTGGGTAAGGTTCTGTCAGCCAGCCAAGGTCAACCCACCACAATGTACAAAGTTGTCTTCACTCAAAAATAATGTTCAAAACATTGTTCTCCCAATACTCCCAGTTAACCAACAGAAATAAATTTAAAAACCCTAACAATCAGTCAGTGAAAAAAAACCCAAACCAAACAAACAGCAAACTCCTAGAGACTGTAAAAGGCTAACTAAGAAAAAATTTTTTTTTGGAGACATCTTGCTAAGTGTTAGTATATCACTGATAAAAACACTGATCAATGAACTAATCCAGGAAGTAATGAAGTTGGTTCATGGCAAGCAACTGTTACCCCAGTGATTTAGCATTTGAAGCACAAGATGATTAAAACTCTATTCAAACAATTGGTGTAGTAGAAAGACAGGATGGGATTAATCTGACCTAACTGTAGCCATCCGAATGTTAGCTGCTAGTATAAAAGACTTGGCATCTCTCATTCTATGTGAAAGAAGAAAGATAGATGTTTCCAGAAGGTGGCTTAGTTCATCCTGAAATAAGTTTGTAACAGGAGGAAAGACCTGACAGAGGGTCTTGTCTAATTTAACAGTCTTTTTTTTCAATCCAGAAGAAATAGGAAATCATCCATTCTACTGCACTACCTCAAACTGATTTATTTTAAAAATTCAATATGTATTTTCATATTCAAGTTCTCTATGGCATGCTTCCTTATAGACTTGTCTTATTTATGTTTGTATCAATATTTTTCTCCTTTTTACACATTATATCATTATGTTTAGGTTTTGAATTACTGTGTGGGGTTTTTTTTCCCCAATAATATTTAAGTTTTTAGGTAATTTAAATTAATCTGAAATTTTTTTGGATTCAAGTGTACATTCAAAACCTCTAAATTTAGTATTTACAATATAGCTGTCTACATATGACATATCTACATGTCTACAGGTTCAAGCTCCCTTATACTTAGGAGAGACAGCATACTTAGTACCTGGTATAATTTGATATGTTCAAATATATCAAGACTTCTAGGACAGTCAGATATGACACAGGATGTACTGGAAGTAAATACCCTTCTGAAGCTAAAGGTCATATGTCATACCCTGATTTTGCTATTTCAGATGGTATTATATATGTATGGTTAGGCAAAGAGGTTGGGTTTTCTGCTGATAAGTAGACATCTACTCTGTAAACCCCTAAATTTAGGTGCTGAAATATGATGCTTTAAAACAAACAAAAAAAAATATTAAAAAATATTATGCCCAAATGTTACAGTGTCTGTTCTTCTCCAAAATATTCCTGAGGAAAATATAACAGTTAGCATGTTTAATAATGTTGCTGTGTATAGTGCTGCATTTATAGAGAGAGTAGCCTTACTCATAATTCCTTGTAGTAATATGATTTGGAGCCTGATAAGAACATCTGGTTACAGCCACAGTGTAAATAAAACAATTGGGCTAAAATCCAGACACATACAAAATCATCATAACATTAAGGTGACAAGAAAAAAATCTACATATTTATGTTTAAACAACATAATATTTCTCATTTTCCAAGACAGCAGGCTTTGTGAGAAGTAAAAAGCAGTGAATGCCACAAATTTTGAGCTGCTGACATGATCCCATTTTATATTTTCCTATGGCAAATATGGTCTATTTGGAAAAATGAGACCTAGTGACCTGGGTCTGTCTCTTATTTCCATTACTGATTTTGATAGTTAAAGAGCACATATTCTTAACGGGTGTTACCCTATAAAAGATACCAAGCTGCAGAGGGAAGGGATGCAAGGAGCTTTTGGGATTAGAATTCAAATATATTTAAGCAAATTAGATAAACTGTCTTAAGGAAAAAGCATGAATGCAAAGTACTCTTCTTAAACAAAAATTACTACGCAAATACAAGATAAGTGAAAGTACTACAAGGTATTACTTCAGCAGAAAAAATCTGGAAGTGACATGAATGGAAAGCTAAATGAGGCAGTACAGGATCCCATGAACACGTGATACCCAGCCCTGCTTGGGCTGTCTGCTTATGTTCCTTACGGGCTTATTGTCTTTCCAGAATGGATCTACTTGCAGTATGGCTGGGAGGGGGAGAACCCTGTTCCTCCGGTTATCTCATTTGTTCTTGTGGGATGCAGTAAGATCTGAAAGAAAAGAGAAGTTGATTCCCCTCCACAGACACTCTAGAGTTTTTCACAGAAAGCTCAGACATGATCTGCCACAGGACAGACAAGATGTGTAAACAGCTTGCACTCGCATTGTGTGTTTGAGCAGCACTGTGTATTGGAAGCAACCAGAGATTCAGACTGCTCTCAGGTACACTCCCTCAGCTATGATGAAGATTCAGCTGTTTGACCAATGTTATGTTCCTGACAGGACTTTGTCTTTGTAGTTAATTTTGTGACTGTGACAGCATTTTTACTTATGTGGCTATTGTGTCAAGAGTAACATATTTTAGAAATTCTCAATAATGAGTCTGGTTACATTTCTGGAAACATCAAATAAATAAAAATAAAATACTAAGTTAATGCAGGAGTAGATACAACCCTAAATGTATTGGCTTCCTGATTTATAGTTTCCTGGGACTTCTTCATTTCTGAAAATTCAGTCTATTCAAACTTTTCTCACATTTAATTTCAGTGTAGCTGAGCAGCTGTCATCCTGCATAGTTATTTTATAACCAGCATTTGCTGTCTACACCTATGTATGTTTAGCTGCTAAATACCTGTTATGTTTCAACTTCAGTTTTCTGCTTTTTGTGTATGCGGACATTTTCATTATCAAAGAAATACAAAACAACACAGAGCCCTGTTATGTACACGTACGTCAGACGTGTGTAATTTTCCATAACCATAAATAAGAGCTTGAATAACCTTGATCTTCTATTCTGTCATATTGTTTTTAAGCTGATGTAACACCATTGACATCAATGGACTTACCCCAGTATGAAATTGGTGTAATGGAGTGGAAAATCATTGCCGAAATCTCTAAGGGGATATTCAGAGTTCCCTTTAGTGTAAGCTGTGTATTAGACTGGAAGATCCATAGTTTGTATTTCCATGTTTTGATGTGTATATCAAATGATGAAGAACTGTAAAACACTCAAAATGGGAAGCTATTCATAACCTTTCTTAATTAAGCATGAAATATTTCATCTTAAAATTGTCATTTTTACTGTATATTTAAGTATCTACTCATTGTCACAATTAATTTTAACTTTGGAGAAAAATGTGATGTGCAGCAATTTAATTTGATACTATGCACTACCAGAGTCAACATAATTTGTTGAAATTTAAATGAAATGAGTTGGTTTGTCTTTTTCAACTAAATGATATATGGAAAAGATGCTCCATTTTTTGCTACCTCTTAAAAAGCTATACTTAGCAGATGAGATCAAGATTTCATAAGCTGAGTGTTCATGTAAGTACTGGTCACAGTTAACTCTTAAATTAGTAACTGTATGGAGGTCTTTGTATTTTTCAAGTAATTTTCCTGAGAGAAGCCAGATTAAATTGTCTTGATTTTCTTTACCTTATTATGAGATCAACATGGAAATACCAAGTAGAAAATAAGGATATTATGTATCTGTTCAGTTTCATACTTTATTTCCTACGAATTTCTGTTACAAGATGATGAAAATATGAACCACAAATCACTTTTTTTTGGCAGTGACACACATGGCTTCATTTTCCTTTCACCTCTGCAAAAAGTGAATCTAGCTTTCAAAGCAAAAATGATAATTCAGCAGAATTGTGTTGGTGGGAAGTGTTGATAACAATGTGGTTTTTAACCACTTTGTGAAATTTTATTGCAGTTAGGAAGAGCTTTGTCAAATCAGTTGTATATAATTTATTTTATTCTTCCATTACTTCATATTGAAAAGAGGCAAAAGCCTGTTTTTTTGTCTATCAGTGAATAAAACATTTCCTGAAGACTTTAACTTCCCTAAGAAGGCAATTTTTTTTTTTTTTTTTTTTTTCTGCCAGCATTCATTCTCGTACAGAAAGTACTGTTTATAGTCTTGGTCACTTTCATTTTTTTTTCACTTTTGTTTCTTATACACTGTACTTTTAAACTATTGGTGAGAACATTCTCTCTTAAGCAAAAGAAAGATGTAGTTGAAAGAAAGGAAACAGTGTCAAACCAAAAATCCTGTGTGATTTCCTTTTTAAAAATGTCATACAGAAACATGAATCTGAAAGTGTTCCACAGACAGCAGTAGTGGTTTTGTGGATATTTTTCACTTGACATGGGGTACTTTGCATGTCCTAAATATGGAAGGCTTAATTCCCAGTCTCCTGTGCTTTGTCATGTCATTTTCCCCTGGGAAATGTGCTATCACATCAGAATTATCCATTCATTTGTAGTCACACTTTTATGTTTGTTTCATGGAGGAGAGTGAGGACATAATGGGCAAGGCAGCAGAGACTGGTGTTAACAAGGTCCTAATTTGCTTTCTCAGCATTATAAATGACTCTGAGGAAAAGTTTCTAGTGCAGCTCTGTAGAGAATTACGGCAAATTATTTACTTTTTGCCAACCATTCACACTGATGTATCTCTGTTGACTCTGTTTCAGATAGTATTTATGGCTGATAATCAAACTGGGTGTTTTCTATTCTTCCACCTTGCTTCCAGAGCAACCCAAAGCCAGATTTCAATAGAGATTGTGGTCCTCTGTATGAATTGCACTGATCTGGGATCATCCTATTCCTAATTGTATGTGCATCTGAAAACCTCAGTAATTTCAGCTGGCATTTTGGTTGCCTAGAGATTTAGGCCTGGGTCCTAATTAACTATTTCAATTTAGGTTTTGTGTCTGATTTTGATTAAGAATATCTGGAAGAGAAAGGTTTGTTTTCTCCAGATACATTTTTTTTATTTTATCTTCACATTCTTTGTATTTAATTCATTTCCTCACTAATCTTTATTTAATGACCATCTTCTTTTGTCAATATCTACAAAATATCTTTATTAAATTAAAATGACATTTGTAGTAATTCTACACTTTTTATCACTCTCATGAGTGTAAATATCAGTCATAAAAATATATAAAATCATAATTCCTTAAATATAATCACCTTTGAAACCAGGTTTTCTGCTCTGTGTTTGTAAGATGATGGTAGCTATTGTCAACTACTTCTGAAAAAAATAGGTAGGATGAAGATTTTGAAGTGATGCTTGAATATTTCCTAATGCTATGCACGTCTGGCAGTCTCTCAGAACATTAGTGTTTATTTACTCTGCTAGCAGGGTTCTTTGTTTGTTGGTTTCAATTTGTTTTGATTAATCTGACAAAACTATTCTGAACACAGCTTTACTGCTTCGTTAAGATAAACTAGGGCTGTTCTGAATTGTTCCAGCAGCAAAGAACAGTTAAAGAATGCCTCCAGATATTTCTCAATGAATTTTAGTCTGCATGTGCTAGCCTAACCCTACATACCTTTGAGACTTAAACACACAACCTCTTCTCACTCAGGCTGTGCTGGAATGGAAATTTTTATCACTCAGTTTCTTCCCGCTGCCCACTGGTGCCAGTCATCCTGCAGCTTTTCAGTCACTGGCATTGTTCATGTGAGTGTTCCCTAGTATAGCATGAGCATAATCAGTTATATTGGTGCAAATTTCTTATTTAAACTGTTCATTCTAGCCTGCAATAGAGCTCTCACACAGTGCTGCTAGCAAAAGTGGAATTACCTCTAGCCAGGGACTGGTGATGTGCAGGTGGGGATGCAATTATATTCCCACGATTCTACTCGGTTTCACACTGGTCAAACCTTGGTTTTATATTAGTAACCTTTCTGAGTTAGTCTAATCTTAATTAGTACAATTCTAGAATTCCCCATCATTGTACTGTACAAGGACTAATTGACTTCAGCTGGGCTATTTGCAAACACAGATATCTACTTATGCAGCTGAGTAAGAGCTTGCATAACTGAGCTTTGACAGATGTCCAGATTTCAGCACTCTGGTCCTAAATTTTGCCCTGCACTGGAATGTCACTGAAATAAAAACTAGTACAACTGGAAATAAGTCTGACCTTCTTATCACAAGGTATTTAGAAAAATGTACTTTTTTTTATTTTGCTATGGTTCTGATCATAGAGTTTCTTTCAACAGAGTGACCAAGACCTTCCTTTACAGATCTATGAACATCAAGGTGTAAGGAAAACATTTGTTAAAAAAAAATGTTGCTAACTTTTAGAACTGCCATTAACTGATTATAAGTAAATACTTTTCTGAAGGAGTTGATTCGATCATGTATTATTAGAGGACTGTAAATGTATCATAAGGAGAAAAAAACCTTAATAACAGACAGACGTCACAGTTACATATAAAAAATTGTAAAATGCAAGAATATAAGAAAGAAAGAGCCACATGCAATCATGGAGGAGACGTACATCAGTGCAAAGTTGTCACAGTTCAGCTCAGGATCAGGCTGGCTGTAGGAATTGTTGTAAAAACCTGACACGTTTAGGTTAAAGAAAGTGTCTGAGCATTAAAATGATTTGCTAATAGAATTAGGTTTCAGTGTACAGATTTGCTGAACATTTAGAACTCCTGTGCTTTTCCAATTAATTGATAATTATTAACAGTTCACTTTTTTTTTTCTAATTTACTCTAGAGAGGATAGGGCTTTAAAATTATTTCATTCTTAATTTAATTTTGTTAGTGGATTTTGAAAAGGATGGCTAGTTTTAAGGAGGAGTTTGATTCAATGTTGTGACTTAATAACATAATGCATCATCTAACATTTAAAGATCAAAATTATCTTGGAAGATTTTAAGTTAATAAATTTTGCTTATGGAAATTCTTAATCCAGTCTGTTTTCTATGAATGTAGTATGATGGTAATATGAAAATACATTCAAAAATGAAAAAAGCAATTTAAAATATTTCCTTTGCAAATGTAAGATAGTGTAATGTCAGCACAAGATACCTGTTAATGTACATTAAGGCTCTGTAAATCATGGTTTCTCTGAAATCTGAAGTTCTCACAATGGAAAGAAATGCATCAACTTATATATTGAAAGGGATTTTCTTATTGTTTCTGCTGATCCGTAAATTCAAAAAATTGTTTAAGGTTATAAATGTCTTTATTAAAATTACAATTTCAGCCTAATTTATTTTAACAAGAATTGTAATGTATTCTGCCCTTTGATCTCTTAGCTTGAAACGTTGCCTGTTGTTCCATTATTCCACCATCCATTTGCAGATAACAATACATCAGAACCTTTTTCTTGCTGCAGAAACAATGCCCTTTATTTGAGAAAGGACATTGTTTTGACAGATAAAGTAGGCATTTGATAAATTGGAACAGGTTCTGAATTATTTTGAGGGGAATGTGTGCTACATCTGTCTGCTGATTTTCCACTGAAGCAGTGCTTAACTTTCTTGTCTGTTTGTGATTTATTGAGCTGCAGAAAAGGTTAGGAAAATTTCATGGCTCTTCTCTTATAATTTGTAAGTGAATCAAAAAGCATTTGTTACTGTTTATGATGCTCAAAAGACAGAATTACCCCAAAACATTTATCCATAACAAAGACTGTAGTGACAACAACAACAAAGGTAAACAAAATAATGATCTTCTACATTATTAATAATACAAATGCAACACACACACACAAGAATAAGCTGTTGAAATGCATGGAATGTTAATAAAGTTTTGAATGCCTACTTAGACACATTTTAAAAGGGTAAATTAATGTAAAAATGGCCACTATTAAGGAGGTAATTACAAGATATCCGATTACATAAGTTTCCAAAACACTTTTATGGTTTAGTAATACTTATCAAGAACTCACAAATTGATGTAAAATCCTGGCCACAAAGAAGTCAAAACATTTATATTACTCAGCATTTAGATCTAAACTTAATTGCTGGAACAGCAATCCTAACATTTAGGAGTTTTAATGTAGGTGTTCACCTATCAGCCAAGTTTTTAAGCTCTTATTACAGTTAAGGAGAGTTTACCAATATATCCAGTGTAATCTGGTGACCACTGTAAGCCAGAGATTCAAGGGTTCCATACAGTCATCTGAATATTGCTGTTTAGTGTTATTTGAAACTTTTTAGGATATAAGTAATACCTGTATTAGACAAGGGAAGAGAAAAAGAAAAGGAAATACACTCTGTTCTGAACCAGAGCCTCAAGCCAGGTGGAATAACGTAGGGTATTTTAGATGACACTGTATGCTTGCCCTGTCAGCCCTGTGCATATGCCTTTGACAACTCCATGGTTTGTAAATGGCATGAGACACCTCTGCATAGCATGTAGTTGAATGAAGCATGATTAACTCCTGTGAAAAAAACAAGGTGAGTGTCATCTGACTAAACACAGGAGTCCAGTAATAACTGAGATCACCATTGTTCTGTGTGGCATCCAGTTCCTGCTTCAGAGGAACATGTATCTCCTGTAGGTCCTTTATCTCTACCCTTCTTACACAGATGTCTTACTTCCTTAGGGCACTAGGTACCTAACCAAGCAACTACATTCAATTCCTAGATTTCCCTTTGTGGAGGAAAAAGTGCCTCTCCAGAGGGACAACTCACCCCACACAGCCAAGCACTTATTTTAAGATAGGATTAGTAAAACTTTGGAGTACAGAGTAAGCTTTCATTACTATTATGCTAATTATCTACCTTACTGATTACTGAAGCTGAAGGAAACCACTAGTTTTATAATTTCACTTGTATGAAAATAATTTTGATATTTTATATTTCTCTCATTTTCTCTTTTTTTTCCTTCACTCTTCTTTAGATGGAACAGAGCTACATCACAATGAATATTAGACATCTACAAGAATACAGAATAGGTGAGACATCTCTGCATGTTCACAAAGCGTATCCCCTTCATTCACTGAAACACAGCTCTGCATATGGCCTTTCTTTTGACACTTAACCCTCAGAAGTTAAACTTGCTTGTTTGCTTTCTTCTTCTATTAACTTTCTACTGTTGATATAACTCCCATGCTATATATATTTTAAAATTTGTCACATCGTTATCTTGATGATATCAGGTTTACTTTGATGAAAATATAAATTTAACTTGTTGAATTATTCATTATGCAGAATTTCCAGAATTTTCCTACTAGATCAGAAAACATGTCTTTTCTGAGTTCTCTCTTGAAATCTGGGACAGACATTTATTTAGCTTAATGTTCATATTACTGACTTTACCTAAAACAGCTAATGTAAGCTTATTGTACTTGCTATCTCTATCTTTAGCAGAAACAGACTAGTACTCCTAAAGTATGATACATACCAGACTGAGACTTGTTTAGGACACAGAAGATGTATCAGTGTCTGCAAATATCTGCATTTACTGACCATTAGGACAACCTCAGAATTACTAGTTTCTTATTTTAGCATGAACAAAGAACTTCTAGGCAGCTCATAAATCTCAGACATATGGGCCATTTTATTAATTTGCAACTCAAAATTTGTTTTAAGTTTTGAATGCTATCAGGTTTTTATCTCAGGCTTTTAAAAAGAAGTTGGATAAAAATAAAAATACAACATTAGCTAATCTTTACCATTGCTCACTGGTAGTCCCGCTGCTTTTCTAAGGAAGCTACATATTTTGGTATTACTCAAAATGTACATTGGCATTGTGTCCTCATCTTGTACCATAATATAAGCTCATAAAACTGCAAATTTTCAGCAAATGTCTGGGTGGATGTGTAAGTTTATGAAGTTTGTGGCCTTCTAAGTTTGATGAACTCTCTGTGATGAAGATATTTTGCTAGAAATAAGTCTGGATAGCTGGAGAGGTTTCAGCTGACCTGAGGTTAGAAAATATGATGTTCCTCTACAAGAAGGGCTGGAAGGAGGATCCAGGGAGCTAGAGGCCTTCCAGTCTGACCTCGGTGCCAGGGAAGGTTATAGAGCAGATTATCTTGAGTGCCATCATTTGGCACATGCAAGACAACTGGGGTAGCAGGCCCAGACAGCATGGGTTTATGAAAGGCAGATCCTGCTTGATGAACCTCATGTCCTTCTACAATAGAATGACCCACCTAGTGGAGGAGCGAAAGTCTGTGGATACTGTCTACCTGGACCTTACTAAAGCCTTTGACACCATCTCTCACAGAATCTTCCTGGAGAAACTGGCTGCTCATGGCTTGGATGGGTTTACTGCATGCTGGCTAAAAAGCTGGATGGACAGCCAAGCTCAAAGAATGGTAGTGAATGGAGTTACATCCAGTTGGCAGCTGGTCAAAAATGGTGTTTCCCAGGGCTTGATATTGGGGCCAGTTCTGTTTAATATCTTTATCAATGATCTGGATAAGGGGATTGAGTGTGCCCTCAGTAAGGCTGTAGACAACACCAAGTTGGGTGGGAGTGCTGATCTGCTTGAAGGTAGGAAGTCTTGACAGAAGAACCTGGATAGGTTCAATCAATGGACTGAGGAAAATTATATGAGGGTCAACAAGGCTAGGCACCTGGTTCTTCACTTGGGTCACAACAACCCCACAGAACGTTACAGGCTTGGGAAAGAGTGTCTTGAATCTGCCTGAAAGAAAAGGACCTGGGAGTGTTGGTCAACAGCCATCTGAATATGAGCCAGCAGTGTGCCCAGGTGGCCTAGAAGGCCAATAGCATCCTTGCTTGTATTAGACAATGTCGCCAGCAGGACCAGGGAAGTGATTTTCCCTTGGACTCAGCACTGGTGAGGCTGCACCTCAAATACTGCATTCAGTTTTGGGCCCCTCACTTCAAGAGGGAAGTTGAGGTGCTGGAGTGTTTCCAGAGAAGGGCAACAAAGCTGGTGAAGGCTTTAGAGACTAAGTCTTATGAGAAGCAGCTGAGGGACCTGGGGTAATTTATCCTGGAGAAAAGGAGGCTCAGGGGAGACCTTATTGCCCTCTACAACTCCCTGAAAGAAGGCTGTAGGCAGGTGGAGGTCAGTCTCTTCTCTCATATAACTAGTGACAGGACAAGAGGCAACGGCCTCAAGTTGCACCAGGGGAGGTTTGGATTAGGTATTAGGAAAAATTTCTTCACAGCAAGGGTGGTCAAGCATTGGAACAGGCTGTCCAGGGAGGTAGTTGAGTCCCCATCCCTGGAGGTATATAAAAGATGTGTAGATATGGCATTTCAGGACATGGTTTAGTGGTGGACTTGGTGGTGCTCGGTTAACAGTTGGACTCAATGATCTTAAGGGTCTTTTCCAGCCTAAATGATTCTATGATTCCTAAATATGGCCTTCTAAGTTCAGTGGGAATGACCGAGCCACTAACATTTCCATTCCCGATTCTTGTCACAAGTGTAGCTTTTTCTTCCCAAAGAAGTCATACATGAAGCACACTGTTACATTAAACTTCTCACTGAGTAGGTTTTGTTGTGTGGGGTTTTCTTCCTGCAGAAAGGGCCAACATAGCCATATCTTATATGGAAAGCATAGTGAAATTGTTTTCACTGATGGATGTAAATTCAGTAGTTATTATCCATCTGGGATTTGGTTTTGCCACCAGTTTATTTTTCTGTTTCAGAATGATTGCAAACAAATGGCAAAGTGATGTGATGCACCTCACAGGTTTAAGATATACAGTTACTCTGTAAATGCCTTATCCCATTTTCATTATAAATTATTTATTTATTGTTTGACATCAAAAATCAAGTGTATTCAGTTGTTCCCAAATGATGACAGCTGCTATGGAACAGATAAGATACATTGGCAAACCATGCTCCACAGAAACAGGAAAATATTTCTAAAGTTTCATGACATCCAGCTGTCCCTAGGCAACCAAAAATGCATGCACAATAAGAAGGTGCAGTGTAATAACACTTCCTGAAATGTTAAAAATTTTTTTTGGTCCAATTCTATAACTCAGAATTGTCCAGGACTTTTTTTTATTTGGTTGGTTTTGGTTTTTTTAGTGAGGGCACCCAATAGCATTCTCTTTATAACATAATGGCCAATATGTATAATATGAAAATTAAAGTTGTATTGACAATAAAAAAAAAGGTAATAAGACATTGGTGAGTCAGAGAAAGATACAAATACTGTCACCAATGAAAGAAATGTGAGAAAGAAGAATTCTTTTCAAATTACAGGAGAGGGATACAACATGATAGTAATCAAGGTAAAAAAAGTAACAGAAATGAACAGCAACAAAGGACTTTGCATTGGGTTTACCTGACAAAATTTTAGTAGTGGGAGGGCTGCAAGTATGTCTTCTGTGAGAAGAGATAAGGAGCTTCCCCCATCTCTGTCAGAGCCAGTTTCAGCTGACTCCAAAGTGGTCCCACCACTGCTCGAAACTGAGCAATTCAGCAATGCTGGTGGCACCTCTATGATAACATGTTTATGAAAGGGTAAAAAATGCTTCATATCAGGTGTGAGTGAGTGGATTAAGAAAATGTGCAAGAAACAGCCCTGCAGACACCAAGGTGAGAGAAGCAGGAGGGGTAGGAGCTGCTCCAGGCACCTGAGCACAGATTCCCCTGCAACCCATGAAGGACCATGTCAGAGCAAGTATCCCTACTGCAACTCATGGAGGACTCCACACTGGAGCAGGTGGATGTGTGCTGAAGGAAGCTGCAGCCTGTGGAATAATGAAGTGGCTTGGTGGGCATCTGTCAGCCAGCCAAGGTTAACCCACCACAAACTTCCAAATCAAAAGGAAAGTTCTCTGTTTTGAATAATCCAAACAAGTTGTCAAGGTTTTCTGCAGGTGTGGGTGTAATTATCAAGAGCAGCATTACTGCATGTTCTGGAGCTCAGAAACATAAATTACAGGGAAAAAAATTGAACTGTATTGCACTCCAGGAATATGTTCTAATCAAACACTTAAAATAGCTACAGTACTAAGTTGTGTACATGTTTACTTGAAGTATATTCTAGGTGATAGACTTCCAGTTCATATTATATTTTTAAGGTTTTGAGGTGACAACCACAGAAAAAGTAAAAAAGAAGAGAAAGAGCAATGCATTCTCAAGTAAATATAGTCCCTACTCTGGATCAAGTTCTGTGCATGGCTGTAGTTAAGAAGCATTCGTCGCTAGGACTTTAAGGGAAATATTTCTCCCACCATTGCTGTTTGGCTGACAAAAAAGTTACTGAAGCTTTTGAAGGGTACTGCGGTAGTGGTTCCCTGAATAATCACATGCCATTGAAAATCAACAAAAAGTTCAAAGCAGTGAACTGTAAATGTATAAATAAATTCATTAAATTCTTGATATTTAAAAGTAGGACCTGGGTAAAGAAACCCCACTATGTTAAATGCAGGATATTTACTAATTGTTCAATAATCCTCTACCTACTAATTACAGAGTAGGGATTCTGAAAGACAGTTTAATTGAAGACTTCAAATATTTCTTTCAAAAAGCTGAAGACAAGTATTTCAACTTTTCATTTTCATTTTCCTCTGTTTTTATTCCCCCTAACCGCAGCTGTTAGCTGAATTCTTCTTGAATTTGAGAATTATTTTGTTTGACAAAAATTTTATTTGGAGAGGAGGGAGGAACAAACTGCAGTAACCATTTCATTGTGTTCAAACCAAACCAAAATAAAACATATCCTTTAATAAGGAAATTAAAGTTCTTTCTCTAGCTATATTTACTTACATTTCTGGTGGAAATTGCCATCCTCTGGCAGCTGTGGTTTTCTATTTCTTAGGCGTTCCTAAATATAGCACCAGAGATGCAAAAATGCACACCATGTTAGCAGGCATGCTGCAAAGAAACAAGAACAGGAATGGATAACACCTGGATACACTGTCCATTCTCTGTTGCTAATGCAATAAAAATTGTAACTGCTGTCAGTAGAAAGGAAAACCGTTAAGACAATAACATTTCAAATTTGTCAAAACTATTTGTAATATTTGTGTCCTTAACTCTATGTGAGCAGGTGTAAAGCTAGAGTGAAAAAGGAAAAAAAACCACCCCAAAGCCACCTGAAGACTACTAAAACAACCACCCCCCTCCCCACGCACCCCCAGCCAAAAAAATCCATACCTTACTTGCTTTCTTCAACTGTCCCAATAGACAGACTCATACACCAATATAATGCATGAAGCATACTAGTAAAATTAATCTTGAAAATATACATGCTACTCTCCTGGGGCTGTGGATGGCTGAGGCACAGGCACCTTTTTCTGCCATTTGGGGGTTGTCCTAACACACGCTCAAACTGCCTGCTCACATTCCTTTGTGCTGGTCTTCTGAATGTGTACTGAAATAGTGAAGGTCAAACCTTGTTTTTTACTTTCAGTGACCTCTGTACTTAATTTATAACCAAGTGGTATTGAGGTGACTTATTTATTGTTTAAAATCCTTACTCCTCCTTGTATTTTAGCAAACATCCCGGGAAGGCTGCTGACTGCATAATAAAAGACTTATGTTCAAAGGCAGAGGGATATTCAGGAGGAAGCAAGTGACTGTAGAGCTGGTAATGTGATGTTATGGGTAGGGTTGGAATGGCATTTTCATTCTAAGCAGCATTTTTCAAATGCTTTTCATTTCACTGTCTGTCAGGAGGATATTTTTCATGCTTGTTCCCTCCCTCAACACAGTATTTTGGAAAGATGAGTAAAATGCCATTAAGCTTCATTTGAGAATTTAATATTGAAAATGTATTTTCACTAGATAGGGAATTATTCAGAGTTCTCTCTCATTCTCAGATAGTTCAGTGTGTTTTATTTGGAATACTGTAAAGACTGGTTCTACAAAACCAGTCAGCTTTTAATGAGGTTGATATTAGTAGACGTGTGCACAGTATTTCAGAATAAGTTTGTCAAGGGCTCAGAACAAATCCCCATGCCTTATTTTCTGACTTTTATTTTTGGAAATACATTTATTTTTATCTAAGAAAGAAATATCATTAACATTCTTAAGGTTCTCTTGTCTCCCTGAATATCACTGTGCAGTTTATATAGGAGAACAAACATCTAACATTTGGCATCAAACAGGGATACCAAACTACATTTTACAAACTCATTAAATACTAAACCTTTTCATAGCTCAGGTCATGGCAGTGGGATATATCCTTCCATTACCAACTTCTCTATTAACAGAGGATTAATACTTTTTCAGTATCAGTATGGTTTTTTGGCTTGGTTTGTTGTTTGTTTCGGTTTTAAATTTTCTTTTTTATTTCTCAGTTTGTTTTGTAACCCAGAGAAGGTTAGACAGGTGAACAATGCAGACCTGTGAGGAAGAGTAACCTTCTACCCCTATCAGCTGCAAGTAGATTTTCTTCTAAAACAGACTTCATGTCAGAAGGAAAAAACTGCAGCATGTATAAACTGGGACAGTTGACTGCCTCCACCCCCTAGCTGCCTATCCAACTTGTGGAAGACGCCACCACAGGAACAGGGAGACCTGAGTTTTTGTTTTCTTCAGCATTTTCTTGAACTTAAAGCCAGTCATATTAAGGTAAGCTAATGCTGATTTCAGTTTCCTTAACACATTAGCCTTGATTAAGAAATATTTTTTCATTCATCTGCCCTTGCCATAGGGACAGCAGCTTCTGATAACAGGCTGGGGCAGATATATGAGATGAAAAATGCCTTAGTTTAATCCACAGCCAAATATGTGTCAACACTGTTAATGTAAATTGGCATAACTCCATTCAGGTCACCAGCAGAGGGTCTAAATACACAGATTTTAAAACAAAACAAAACAAAACACAAAAGACAAAAAATGAAACCAAAATGAAAATCTAGGAACATTTTGTGTCATCCATTAAGCGTAAAGCTCTTTAAAACCAGATCACTCCACTATAGTCAATGATGCTGAAAGAAAAAAAAGAAAAAAAAAAAGTTTGAGACCTATCTGATTTTTAGAATCTTTTTATTATTATTATTTTCAGCACTGTGTAAGCTGTAATATGATAAAAATCTATTGTCTATTTGTCTATTACAAGAAGAAATATTTCTCTTGCAAACTTGCCATCAGACACTGTGGAAATCTCAGGAGACATTAACTGCTCAAAAGAAAATAATTTTAAATCATCTCACTCTGAAGACTGATAGTGAAGCTATGATTGTGATTATAAATTACTGATAATGATTAGGTTTTCAGCACTTATCTCATAGTTACTTTAAACCAGATAATCATTTAGAAAAGAAAGATTTGGGTTTAGTCATATATCTCTGCAACATTATCTTGGCTTTCTTTTTCCAGACTTTATCTCTGTTCAAAAACAACTTTTATATGCACACAAAAATGAAAGGGCATACTGCATGACAATAGAAAGCTCAAGGCTTAATTTTCACCAGTTATACTGAGAATACTCTAACCAAAACTTTATTGTCTAATAGTAAATACAGTCTAGGGGAAAACGTGATGAGGGTAAAGGGAAGAGAACACAATAATAATATAAAGATACAGAGTAAAGAATACCAGTCTCTCAAATAAAATTGTTCAGCCTTTTACAACTTTACAACCTTGTTTGTTAGTTGAGAGAAGAGTTGCCATTAAATAAATGTATACACATATATGTGTACAAGAATTAGAAATTGATAATGATAACATAAGATTGATAAATCAAGAGATGTTGAAACTTTAAACTTTACTAAATTCATTCATGAACAATGTACTTCTTGTTAATGATTACTTCTCATACCTTATTAATCATCACCATTACTGAACACAAAACCTTTAGTTTTTTAGACTTGCTTCTTAAATTAGATCCAAGTATATAGCACTGTAAAGCTGATATTTTTACACTTATTTAGCACTGATGGCTGTGGTCCTTGGTGGTTCACTGAGCGGACAGCGATCAGGCTTCAGAGCTCTTTAAGGCAAGCTGCAGCTGAAGTTGTCTTACATTCTCTCTTCTGCTGTTTTCATTACTGACATCCAATGTTTGCATGCAATTGCCCCTGCTCCCCTCAAAAAGGGGGCTCTCCTCTGCTTCCATTGCCGCTTACATTGGTTTTGGTTGGTTTGGCAGGATGTTCTGCCTATTTGCAGTCCTTTGGGCTTATCTTGCCCAAGGATTTTTTATATACATGCTTGCTATATAAAGATCAGATTGATCATATACTTTGGTAAAATGCTTATACATTATAGCTGGATGTGTGTAAGTTTTACAATATTATATACTATTGTTAGTTCACTATTTTAGTATGCTTTTGTTTGAGTTCAAAGCAAAAGAATATTAATTACATCCTGATAAATCTACTTTCTATTTTAGTTACAGAGACCAAACTCTCTCCATAAAAAAGGGATCCCCCAAAGTCACTTAAAGGAGAACAAACGACTATGAAGTCATAACCAGAACCTTCAATTTTAGTCTCCTTATATGGAACATGAAAGCATGGTCTCCTGATATGACTTCTTAGTTACTTATTCTTGCAAGTGGAGTTGCTCTGCACATGTGACAGAAAAAACTCAATATGCATTCTGCAAAAGAATCAATAAAAATGGATTCCATATCTTTGTCTTTCTTCCTTGTAGGAAGCAACCTAAATATTTGGAACTACGGATACATGAATTTCCACTACTTACTCAAGAGGCTGCAGTCAATGCACTTCAGAAATGTTTTCCAAGCATATTCATCTTAAAATTTGCCAATAATTCAAGGATTTAAAAAAATATTATTTATTTTAAGTATTTGCCAATCTCTAAAAAATCTTGGGGTTTATTACTGAGATTTATTTATATTAGTTTCCATCCAGATGTCATTTATACAGACATTTGGTTGGGATTTTAAGGGTATTCTTTTTGCAGCCAGATATAGAAAGGGAACTTGGAGGCATTGCAAACTGCTGTGTCTATGTACCATGCTCAGTTTAAGAGTTTAACCAGTAAGGTTCACCAAAGTTAAAGTCAATCTGTTTCCTTTGGGAAGGAGAAGAGAAGAGGCAGGTGCCTTCTTAGTGTTAAGAGAAGCTGTTGATTCCTAATGATTCTAATAGGAATATGACAACAGGATATTCAGCAGCCAGGAAGGATATACAAATCAGGAGAAAGCTGAGAAAAATGGTGTGTCTGAATCAGTTTCTCACTTTGATTAAGAAGCCTTAGGGAAGGTGCTTCTGTGAAACTGTCTGCAGTTAGACATGGCAATTTCTGTCTTGAGCACCAAATACACTTTCTCTGCACACATTTAGATTGTCTTACAAAACAGCTTACCTGCTTCCCAGTGAGATTTCTGGACTCTGCTCATTTCTAAGCATGAAAGGATGAAACCTGCTGCATCCTTGGAATACTGAAGAAATAGACTTGAATTAGTTGGGAGTACTTTGTAATCTGTCTATTAAGCTGAAGCTACTATTCAGCCAGGAACGTAAGTGTAATGTATATCAAATATTGCCACATATCTGATTTTCATTTATACAATTTTTAATATTTTAAGCAGCAAACCAGACATTTACTCAGTAAGTAGAATGCCTGAATTTCTCCCTCAGCTATTGGGAAAACATGATTTCAAGGCTATCACTTGTTCTCAGTTAGGACATCTTTCTTAATTACATGGGCATGAACATCACATTACAGGAGTTATGAAGTCAGCAGCAGTACAAGAAGGAGCTTGGCTATTAGTGTACACGTGGAAATGATAGCTCAGCTTCCTGTTTTCAAGATTTTTATTTCGTATCACTGAATTTCATTTTTATCCAAAGACTATCTGAAGCTCAATTTATAAGAATACTTGGAGGCAACAAAATAGTTCTATTACTCCACCTCAAGTGAATACGTTTACCACTAAGTTATAGTTATGCCTAATGGCATTCTACAGATTCTTGCATTGGGTCTGTGGCTGAGCCCCACAGCAGCCTTTAACAGCCATAGTGCTGTGCTTTGTATTGGTCGCTAGAAAGGTGCTGGTAACACACCAGTGTTTTGGCTGCTGGTGAGCAGCATTCACACAGCATCAGGGCTGCCTCTCCAACTTTCCCCCCCTCCCCACCCCCAGTAGGCTGGGGTTGGGCAAGATCTTGGGAGGGGACATAGCCAGGACAGCTGACCCAAACCAACCAAGGGGATATGCCATGCCATGTGACGTCTGCTCAGATATAAATGCTAAGAGAAAGGAGGAGGAAGGGGAGGAGGGGAGGCATTTGTTATTTACATTTGTCTTTCAGAGCAACCGCTATGCATACTGAAGCCCTGCTTCCTGGGAAGTGGTCAAACATCATGTGCTGATGGGAAGTAGAGAATAACACCTTCTGTTTTCCTTTGCTTTCAGGTGCATGACCTTTTCTATTGCTTCATTAAACTGCTATTACCTCAACCCACAAATTTTTTTTCATCTTATTTTCTTCCCCCACATTCTGCTGAGGAGAGGAGTGTTGGAGTGGCTTGGTGGGCACCTGGCATCTAGCCAAGGTCAACCCACCACGTACATAATGGTGCATTTTTTCATAGTTTGGATGTTTTGGAACTAAATTACTGTGATGAGTAAACTCACTGTCAGTCACAGTGATAAAAGGTAATATGGTGTTTGTAGAAGGAGTTGATACATTTTACTTAAGTAGCACAGGTGGAAAAAAAATAAAACAAGCCTTACAACCTTTCTGTATTCTTTAACAGAAGCAGCAACCTTCACAGCTAAATATGATCTGAGAAAAATTCCTCTGAGTTTAATTAGATCTACATTGGCTAGACCAAATGGAAGGAAAGGTATCCATCTCCTGTGCAATAGAGGTGATGTTAGCAGGGAGTGAGGCAATAAAAAGATAAGGTTCTTAAATTATTTTTTTCTCAGAATGAGGTACATAAAGCTATGTTTATATGATCAGATTCAGGATTCTGAGTTCCTGGATTACATTGTCCACATGTTAGAATACACATCTTGTGCGGTGTACAGCTCTGATAGCTTTTTTATCCTTATTAGTCAATTGGAGCAATCCAATCATATTTTTAGACTATAAAGAACTTAAATTTTTATAGTCTCTAAGGCAATGATAATTTTCATCCATTGTCACCCTGATTTTCATAGCTGTAGCGGTAGGTTGTTGGGCCAGTGAGAGAACAGTGTGGGACAGTGTCTCCCTGGTTGTGATATAAGTCTTCTGCATTTGAAGTGAACTGCACTTTTAATACATTTATCCAAAATCTAGAAGATGCTGTACAAAAAGAAACACAAAAAAGAGAAGAGAAGAGAGGAGAGGAGAGAGGAGAGGAGAGGAGAGGAGAGGAGAGGAGAGGAGAGGAGAGAAAAAGAATTCATAACTGGTCATACTATGACCATTATCATGCTTTAAATTGTCTTAATATTCTTGATTTCCAGTTTTATTTTTCTGTTTTATTTAATATCTGTATTTTAAATATATTAACTTTCATTCTTAGGATTGTATATCGGTTTTTAAAGTCTTGCTTATGTTTCTAACCTTTTCTAGGTCACTTTGGTTTACATCTTTTCTCAATGGTGTTTGCAACACATTCCAATTTGGTATCATCTGCAAATTTAATTAATGTGCTGTTTACTTCATCTTCCAGATAAATTACAGATACATATTCTCAGTTCAACAGTCAAACACCATCTGCAGCATCTCTCTCTCTCTCTCAGGCACACCCTGCACTTGCCCTCCTACACATGTACATATTCCAGTCCATCTGGATTTCTTTATACAAAACTCATACTCATGAATTGGGATAACCCTATCAGTTCCATTCCCTTCATGCAAGGGTGATACCATTGCAGGTGTGCATTATTAAAGTTTTTCAAGAGATCTGCTAATTAGAGATTCTTGTCCATGATACCTAGACAATAGCTGAGATGACAAATATTTAGGGGAATATTTTCCATACCAGCTTTTAAACTTCTGGTATTAGAATTGGAATTGAAAGCACCCTGCTTTGATTATTCGGATCTTGGGTTCTCATACCCAAGCCGCTGAACGTTACTGGGGCCCCTTTACTGTGGATACTGGGAATACTGAACAACTGAACGGCAAATGGAATCCTGAATATACAGCCTTGTGGGTCAGGGCAAGTCAATTCTGAATAAAAATTTTATACACAGCATTCTGTGATTCAGTTTAGTAATATCACTGCTATACTATTTCTGACACAGCCAGGCTGCCTTTATAATCACTGGACAGAACAGGGAATGTTAGGGTTTTATTCAGTTCTCTCATTGTAAATGGCAATTTTAAAATGGGATTAATTGCTCTTGAAAATGGCTACAGTCACTTGTTCAGCTACAGACTTTACATATAGTTCAGTCTACATGCCAGGCTTTTGAGAAGGTCATATAAAAATGTTGCATATAAGAGAATTATAATTACTGTATGTCACTAACAAGATCAAAATTATGTAGCATAAGAAATAAAGAATGAAAAGACAAAAATAATTTAAATATGGAATGTTGTCTTAATTTTAAATTCATTACAACAAAATAGGTGTACATATTGAATAAAATATAAACTTAACATATGAAATGTTGATCTATATAATGTCCAGCTGACATCTTCATTAGTTTATTTAGTATAGTTAAGGCAAATAGAGCATGCTGTTTTCCAGGTGGCAACCCAAAAGCCTGAGTAACAAATGCATCCTAGAAGGCTTCTGAATAAGGTCTAAATGCTAAAACTCAAAAGATTCCGATAAGTTCACATTCTTCATCTTCATTCTTAAAAAGCCAGAGTCTGTAATCTACTGAATTGGGTAGCTCTTACTGGGAAGCATTTCCTAACTTCCTTCTCTAACTTGATAGTCTACATAAAAGGGGACAAAAGGGGGGATCAATCAAGACCATGGAAACTGTGACTGTCACACCTTATATGTAGCAAAGAGGTGTAACAGATCACAGTAGCAGCTGAAAGAGATTTGGAAAAGTGAAAAAGAGATTTGGAAAGTGAAAAATGGGTTTAAACATAAATAAAAACATTATATTAACAGAGTACTAGGTGCTATACCTATCTGGGGAACTAGGGACATATTTGAGATCCTGGAACTTCTTTGATGCATACAGAAATACACTAGTTCTGCAGAAATCAAAACTTTATCGGGCATGCATCATCAATAAGCATTTATTTCAGAAGAAAAGTTAAACCCTATGTACAGGACTTTCATTTGGCCCACTGCATGTGTGTTACTTGTAAATAAAAAAACTTCTTGCCCATTTATCTCACAGCGATTAGGTATTTTGTTATCTTGTTAATTTCTTATTCTTTTCCAATAGTGCTGTAATAAAAATTTCCACATTTGCATTCCCCTGGGAAAGCAAGTCGTTCGCATTTGGCAAATACCATGAATAATTTGGATAGAACATATTTTGATTTTTAGGGGTTCATGTATTCCAGAGGATGAACACACTTTTCTCCAGCAATATATCTTTTTGTCATAGAAATAACAAATTGTAGTATGTAGCTCTTTGTGACTGAAGAAAAAAGTCTAAATTGCCTATGTTGACAAAGAGCAACAAAATGTTAGAAACCAGGCAAACTGTGGGCATCTGTGGGAACGATAGTAATGTAACACAGGTGCCCTTAATGCCTGGTACCTAGGAAGAGATACAAGCTATCATTTAAAGAGAATGTGCATGTTATGCATCTAAAATAAAGTATTGAAATACAGTTTTAATGATAGCAACCACAAAAACACTTAGCATGTTCACTCAAACACAAATATTTAATCCTCTGAATTCTTTAAATCTCTGGTCTCCTTTGGGAATGAAATAACTGCAGGGCTCAATTTGTACTGGTAGCTTAATGATTAAAGATGAAAAATTCTTTGCCTATGCATCTGATTTTTATGTGCCTGGTTTTACTGCAAATCCTATTAAAATAAACTCCGTTTTTTTGCTGGGAGTAATTGGATCCAATACTTCACAACTGCAAAAAATGTTAGCTCCTGTTTTGAAGGTCGGTTGCTGTAAGGGAATTGACAGAAGGGGAAAAAAAAGAAAAAAAGAAAAAAAAAGAAGAATAAGTAGGACTCCATTATGTGAAGGCATGCAAGCAAAAAGAAACTTGCCATCTGGGTGTAGCTTTGAGAATATTCAATCTCTAAATGAACTTGCTTATAATAAAAATAAAACTGTGACTTTGTCACTTAGTTTGGGCATTTCTTTTAGAATTGCCCACCTAGCATGAAATATAAGTCCTCTAAAACATTTAATACTGGACTGAGTGGACATTTAGGAATTATGAAAACGGCTTGCAGACTGGAAATTCTCTGGTATGGTCTGTCTAGCCTGTAGTGAGAATAACAAGTTTTTTACCACAGTTGTCTTCTGCAGTAAAACATTGATAAACATAGTTATTATGTATGGCTTTCTCTACAACAAATGCTGTATTTTATTTATTCTATTAAAAAGTATAAAATAACTCTAAAATAAGAATACTAAAGTTCTGTGTGGAATATTGAACTGAAATGCTGTAAGACCTACATGTTTCATTGACACAAAACAACCATATAAATCTTACATACACAGCTGCAATTTAGTGAAATATGCAGTTTTCTGTTTTCCATTACTATATACAGTATAAATTCTTCCTGCTGGAAGACAGATTGTGACAAATTTGCAAACAGCATCTGTATTCATACTTTTGAAACACTAATTTATCTGGCAATAAAAACTTTGATTTCCCAAAAGGAGTGCCAGGCCTCAGAACTAATGCCTATTTTTGAGACTTAACTGAGTTTTCAGTGTTAGTCGTTTTCTTATGAGTTACAGTGCTCCTATGGAAAAATATACAATTTAACAGCAAGTACAGATAGTTAAAAGGGTTGCACAAGACATAAATCTGTATGCTTAGTTTATGTGTGTATATAATTTATATAAACAAAACTCCGACTAGGTACACTTTCCATTGTGGAAAAAGCTTTTGTTAACAGCACTACCCAAGAGAATAACAAGGGATATCTGTACAGTATTCCGTATAAAGTCATTACTTAACTGGAAAACTATTTTTATATAATGGTGAGGAAATTAAATCAGAAAGCAAACCTATGTTATTCCTAAAATACAATTAAAGTCTACTTTTATTTGGTATCTGTATCTTCTCATACCAAATGTCTTATAAGCTCCTGAAAACAACTTTCACTATTATTAGCAGAGAATTATTTTAGATACATCTTTGCAAGGTACTTACATCTATCAGTTGGTGGAGGCATGTGACATAAGAAGTTTGTATGCAGTTCTATATGTTAGAAATAATTCTGTTAAAGCTGTTCTTTAAAACAGAACAATTTCTCCAAGGAAAATTATCATCAGAATTTCACTTGGAACCATCATAATGGAAATGACTGTTAGATATTTAAAAACCCAGAGAAACTTAATAATCCAAAATTTTAAATTCATAAAGTTATATATAAATCAAAATATGTGGTTTATCAGTAAAAAGTTTATTTTTCTATTGTGATAGCCACCCAGTAAATGCAAATAAGTTTTATAACACCTCCAAAACCCAATACACCCATATGCTGGGCGTAGGTGTTGACTTTACCTACATTAGTCAAAGGTTTTTCTTAAATTGACACTTTATATCTTTCCCCATTTTGTATTTTTTTTTAGGTTAGGTTTGAGATACAAAACATTAGCACAGAACCAACAATTTTTTTTTTTCAGTAAAATATTTTTTCAAACAAGATATTTGACCCACAAGATAGTCATACAGAAAGGGTTATGGTGGTCTTATAACTTCCACTATTTTTAAGAAAACCAACAGTTGTTGCAGAAGGCAAGGAGCTATAGAGTTTTATGGAAAAGATTTAGACATAGGTGCTGAGCAGAACTTTAGAAAATAAAAATGCAGGGAGAAAGGTACCAGACAAAATGAGAGTTGGAAACAGTCCAAGAAAATGGTGAGCTGTGTGGATGAATGGTTTTCCTCTACTTCGAATAGCACCTAAAAGAAACTAAATCTTTCTAGTTCTCTTCAGAATAAGGATTGCTGGATCTGGAACGCAACAAAACAAGTACATAAGAGACCCTCAACTGGACATTCAGCCTCGTCTACAAGATCAGATTTTGAGTTTTATGTTTTCTTGTAAACTTGATCCCATAAATTATAAGCACAAGGAAATATACAGGTATCAGAATAACTGTATATGAGAGCTGATGTGCCACAAGTATTGGTGGAACTTTTTTCTGTGTTTCTTGGGAAGTTCTCAAGTCCACATGAGGGAGATTATTTTTAGTGGTCACCAAAACAACTCTAGTTTTGGCTATCTAATGTTATCAAATATATAACACAGTTTCATTATGAACATAAAATAATTATTAATAGAATCCTGTAATTATTATCACTACATAGATAAAAGTTGTAAAAACATATATTTAGCCAAACTGGCTATGTGTACTTGTATATGAATATTGATGTTCATATACATATATGAATATACTTAAATATTTTACTTGCATGGCAGATAATCTGCCATCATTTCTTTGAACAGAAACCTATGTCTTTATCATGCTCTTTTTCAGCAGAAGGTATGATAGGTATGAAATGAAAGCCAAATATCTCAAGCCAGACTAATTATCTGTATGAGGCAACTGATTTCTAGATCCCTAATATTCTTTGATGACAATGGGAGCTCAGTCTTTAGATGACTTGCAACAGCTGTATGAGACTTTTAGATGTGTTAAAAGACATGTGTCTTCCTCAAGTAGCACATGGCAGCCAGGAAATAGAGGTTTCAAAGGGTATTTGATGCCTATGTCTAGACTCTTAGTCTGAACTAATCAGAAGGGATTCACAGCTGGTGAAAAGTCTAGAGCACAAGTCTTATGAAAAGCAGCTGAGGGAATGGGGGTTGTTTAGCCTGAAGAAAAGGAGGCTCAAGGGAGACCTTAGCAGTCTCTAAAACTGCCTGAAAAGAGGTTGTACTGAGGTAGGTGTTGGTCTCTTCTCTCCAGTAATAAGCAAGAGGACAAGAGGAAATGGCTCCAAGTTGCACCAGGGGAGGTTTAGATTGGATATTAGGAAAAATTTCTTCATGGAAAGGGTTGTCAAGCACTGGAACTGGATGCCTAGATAGATGTGTAGATGTGGCACTTAGGGACATGGTTTAGTGATGGACTTGGCAGTGCTGGGTTAATGGCTGTACTCTATGGTCTTTTCCAACCTAGATGATTCTATGATTTTATGACTTTGCAATCAAAGGAGAGAGACAGGTACCTCAAGAAACTTCAGCTATGTCTAGATCACATGGGTGATGTGGATTTAATGCCAAAAATGTGGGTGTGTGACTTGATATCTTGACCCACTAAATGTCCAGGTGAGGGCCTTAGTCCTTTCCATAGCTCCCTTCAAATTCATGCATTTGATGCTTGTTTCTATAAAAACATAAGAAAGTAAGGAACTCAAAGAAGATTGGTGCACGATCAGACTTAATTTTAACATGGAGTCAAGACACATCTGGGGCACAAACTCAGACATGTGCAAGGTCTTAAAGGTGTTCCCAGAAGCTGAAATTTAAACATAGGGTTAGACTCTGAAATAACTTTCCTACCCACAAGTTTGCATCCCTGACTACTTTAAATGTAGCGTACATGACTGGTTCAGAAATAGAAGTCTAACTTTTAAATGTCAAAAATAGGACTAATGAATCCATCTTAAGAGTGTAATTCATGTAAAGAAAATACTTGGGAAGTACAGTGAGTTGTAAATTTTTCCAAGTAATGTTCTTCTTTTATGCATACTTCATGGATACTTCTGGTTTTGCTTTTATTGTCTTTTAGTAGCAGGAAAGTAAGTCTTTCCTTTTTCCTTGTATTACCTTATTATGTGAACTTTTAAAAATGCTTGACCTTTGCCACTGATGGTATTCCAGTTTTGTATTTAGTTTCTGTGGTTTTTAAGTAGGTGTCACATCTTCATACATCCAAAGGTAAGCACAAACTGATGTTTTGTTTGAAAAGAAAGGAGAAAAAGAAAAAAAAATCTTTTTAACTTCTATACCTCCAGGCTCTAGAAGTCAGAGTTAACGAAGCTTTTATCCATTGCACAAATGCATAGTGCCTCACAAACAGAAAAGATGTCAATTAAGTGCTCATATGCCTCTAGTAACCATATTAAACTGAGAAAGGAAAAATAATCTTTACAGAAAATGTGTATATATATATATATTTAACATGTACCCTTGGCTACAGCATATCTTGATGGAACTCTATTTACACAAATGTATTATATGAATACAAATTTGATCATCCCTGAATGCAGAGCAAAAGTGTGGCAAAAGGGCATGAAGAACTGCTTACACAGAAATAGAGCTTAAGGGTCAGACACATGGCCCCTCTGTGACCTTTTCTCTCTGTTCCTGTTTTATGATAGAGCTATAAGAATATAGAAGTATCCAGCTGCACATCTCCTGAGTAAGACAGAAATGTGTCTGGCCACGCTCAGGTGAGTGGCAGAAAAATTGCAGGGATCTGGACACCCTTGGTCACTGTGAATTACAGCAGATGTGTGTAGCAGGAGCTACCTTTCCTCACCCCTCAGATAAGAAAACAGGTGTTTGCTTTCAAAGTTTGATCCAGGAGGAGTCATTGCATCTTTTCAATACCCCTTCTTCAGTTCTGTCATGATGTACTTCAGGTTTCACTTGACTCATAAATTCTGGTCAATCGTATTATAAACAGTATTAAGACTGTGATAACAAAAGTCTTTTTTTAATGAAATACTTTATAAGATTTTAAAATTCAAACAGCTATCTCAGCTATTTGAATAGTGAAGATCTAAAACCTGTATCCATGCTGCTTTTTTAATTAAAATTTTACCCAAAGGAAAACAGTATTCAACAGTATGCCAGTTTCCTCTCTCCAGAAATTGTATAGTGAATTGTTTGCACATACCATAAGGTGCCCCAGCGTCTTGGGTTTTCATATGGTAACTGGCTGATCTCTTTTTCCTGCTGTTATGCTTTTGACCTGATTTAATTGATATTAGCAATAGCATTCAGACTGTACTGATTACCTAAACAGGTAGTAAAAACAAAAATGTGAAGGACAAAGCTATCATGTTCATTGACTTGCAGACAGTATGTCATTGGCATCATGTCACTCATGAGAAAACTCGCTGGATTCTAAAGTAAAGAAATAATTTCTGGGAACTCTAAAACTTTGGGGTTGTGTTTGTGTGGCATGTTAAACCAAAATTAGTTCAAGACTGACAATTGTTATCCAAACACAAAGGACAAAATACAGTTTTAATTTTGAAAAGACTGAATAACTCTTTCTTTATGTCTCTGTAAGTCATAAAACTTATGTGGTATAACGTCTAAAGAATCTTCATTTTAATATACATAAAGGTTGAAGAAGTAAAACTACCAGGAAATGAGAGAGATTTTGTTTAAAAATTGGCTTATTGCACTCAGTATTTGCTGTCCTTACAGGTATTACACATGTCATGATCTTGGCCAAATCTCAGTCTGCCATTTTTATTTTAATGTTACACATTGCTTTCTTCACATAATTTTAAATACTCTTAATCTATTTCTCTCTGTAGACTGTTTTTCCAGTATAACTAAAAGAAAAGTTCTAGTAAAGACGTTTCTAGAATGATCAATAACTAGGTAAGAAGAGGATGAATATGGGACTAAAGTTAAAGGCCAATAAACAATGAGAAAAAAGTGCAGAGTAGAAACAAATAGGACAAGAGGAAAGCAAGCAAATGAAAAAAAAAAACATGAAAAGCTAAAATGTTTAGAAAAACAATGAAGATGACATCAGTTAATAAAATAAATAATAAGAATGTTATTTTGTCATGTAAAAAAGTGATAACATAGCTGTTAAAATAGCCACCTTCTCCTCAAGCCTTTCTTTTGCCCAATCCTTTACCATGTTTTGGCTTTTTTTTTTTTCCCCTTTACATTTCCACTAAAAATTCTACCCTTTTCTGTTTATATTAATTCTTACATGAACTTTTTACATCTGCAGTACTTCCCTCTTCATTCTTTATATTTCTTTCATTTTCTGCTCTCTAATTTTCCTTGTGTAAAATGCAATATAATTTAGGTTTTTTTAATAATATAAATCAAACTTTCATTTCCGTTCCACTTCCTTCTATTTCAATAAGGAACAATTATATTCATTAGAAGAGCAAATTTGGATCTTAAACCTCTATTCGTCTTGCATTTTTTATTTTTTCATCCAGTTTTACATCTTAGGCACTTGACATTATTAAGTCAGAATTACAAAGATATATAGACGTCACTATACAAAACTTTTTTTAAAATAATAGTAATAACATTATGCAGTTTTCCTTCCAGAACACTCATTTCTTAATCTGCCTGAGAACTATGTTACTTGTTTTCTGAATCCTGCCTTCCGTACACTATAATGAATTATGTCTATAATCAGGCTCTCTAAACATTTGTGTTCCAAACTACTGACTGCTGGAAAACACACGGACTTTAAGAAGCATAGAAAGTCTTGGCTGCTAATCAAAAAGCTGGAACAGGAGTTATTGGACTTTTATTACAAATCTCTTTATATTTTTAGAAAAATCACAAATGAGTTAAAAAAAAAGGGGGGGGGGTGGGGTGTAAGACCTGAAAAAAACAGCTTATTATAATTAACTTTTCAGAAAAATAAAACTCCCAAATGATTAGGTTTCATAACCTTTAGGAATACTCATAATAAAAGTCTGATAGTGAATAAGATTTACCATCACTAACTTCAGCAATGCATGGATTTGTCACCTAGATTTTATTTATTTTATTTAGTTTCTCACATATAGGCAACTGGTGCAATTTAAGATACTTCAGGGTAAGAAGTCACGGGAGTAGCAGGTCACACCTACCATCTCCACTGTGGAGAAGCAGGAGACCTCTGCTCTTCTGGATGAATAGGTAAGAGGCCTGACTGGATGCCCTTGCTCACTGCAAATGGCACTGGAATGACTGAAGGCTGAACTGATCCCCAAACTACCTAGATTTAGAGAACAGAGGTCCATTTTTTTTTCTGTTTTCCCTTCCTTTCCTTTCCACTTTAAGGGAAATCTAATTGATGGTGGTAAAAAACACGTGGAAGACAAAACCAGGGCAAATTTCAGAAGAAACGAGAGCAAATGTGTAGCACAATGCTAAAGGTCTTTGATGCTTCATAGGTAGCTACAGGGCAAGGGAGGGGAAATCTTCACTTACTACACCTCAAACTGCAGTGCTAATTACTGATCTGATAGATTGTATCTGCTCATTATTGCACAGAATATCTTTCACCACTGAACTCATAAAAACATAGACACGTCCAGGACACATCACAGCAAATCCTGCTGTCCTAACAAAAGTTTGCAAGCATATGTGAAGAATAACATGCTTGACATTTACAATGACTTGAAAGATCTTATGAAACCAAGCTATATTTTAAAAAACCAACAACTTAATAAGAGAACTTCAGTTTGCCAGCGGACACAATTGCTTATAATCATTTTTTTATATAGCTATAGAAAGGGGGAAAAAAGCTATGAAAATATGATTGGGCTGGTTTCATGGGGAAAATGGAATTCTTATGGTATTTGAGACAAAGATCTATGCCTGCTGTTCCCAAAGAAGGTGCAACTTGGGAATAAACATATAGAAGCAACATTTTGTTTCAATATTCTTAGTTTTTACAGAACTTTTGCGGTAGTGAACAGCCATTCCATTAAAGACAAAATCCTTTGGTTCATACAGGGTAATCTAGAAAAAGTCCTAACAAAATCAGAAGTTAAGAGAGTTCTGAAAGTAGTTTTGAAGTTTCACCATACCTTTAATGTCCTGTGACTGTGTAATTAGGATTCCAAGGGAAATACTGACAGAAGATTAATTTATTTACTAGGTCACAGTAATAGTGAAAGGAGTTTGTAAGTCCAGATGGAGGTTGTTCCTGCTCACTTTGACAGTTCATACTATCAAGATCAAATACACAGGTCTATCATTATCAAATATCAAATTGCACACAAAGTCCAAACAAAACTCTAAGATATGTAGGTCTAATTAAAAGACTAGAATAATACTGATATAATATATGTGTGGACATTGTGGCTAATATAACTAACAGGCAGATGAGGATTCAATCTCTCAGATTCATTGACACTCACTGGCTCACATGTGTGCTGCTAAGGGCCTGGCCCTCTATAGCAAATTTATGCTGGAAAGGAACAGTCCAAGACAGAAACTGAGCTCATGGTTGAGCAGGGAGATAATCAGAGATCATATGTTAAAGCTTATTTTGTGTCTCTCTTTATTAAAGCAGAAAAAAACACGCTTTCTAATTCCAGCAAAAATATTTTTTCTCTGTGCAGCTTTTAAGCCAATGATGTAGCCTTAAAGGGTGCATCAGAAATACCAGTGTGAATTAATCTTAATTAAGCCTGGAACACACAGCTTTTATAGTTTTGTTTATTTGCTTACTTTTGTTTTTTGCAGGGTGGGATGAGGGCACTAGGGTGTTCTCAAGGGAGTTTTTTTTTCATATAAAACCACTTAAATAGGAGAACAATGATAGAGCATACATCACTGTATATATACCAGGGTAAGCGTACCAACTTTAGGAAAAGTTACCTAGTGCTACCTGTAGAGTTGAAATAGTATTTTGTTCTGATATAAACCATAAACCTTTATTTAACCCATATCCCCCTGGAATTGTCTTTTAAAGTGATATTCTGCTATTCATTTTAGTTGAAAATAGACACCCAGATCATAAAATGCATGCGTAATTTATTGTCTTGTGAGTGTATACTTCCAAAATATACATTCAAAAAGATTTTTTTTCCTCTGTTCAATTATATTTGTTTAAAATACTGTGTTTTTCCAGGCAGAATAAATTAATTTACCCTTTTGTAGTTTTAAGGACACTCATTTTCTCTGAAATTACAAGAACTGTCAAAGGTAAAACTTGTACAACACCAAGTATGCTGCATACAGTATACTGACTCAACAGAAATAAATATTTTTAGTCCAGGACATCTTAAGATGTAGGTAGCAATTCTGAAATCTAGTTTCTTAATTAATAGGGTAAATTTTCAACACGGTGTATGTGACTTTGGTCAGGCAACTCCTGTAAACATCAACAGAAGTAAAACATCTCTGCACTGCTTTGAAATCTTACCTTTAAGTAATATCAAAAGAGCTTTATTCCTCAATGATCAGATACTGCATAGCATGTATATGATCAGATTAATTGAAATATTCTTTCTTAATCAAAGTTTTAATCATGCATTGCTTGCACTAGAACAATTAGAAAAATTTTCTTATAAACAGTTTTGAGCCATTAAATTACCTTACTATGCATCTTTTTTTCTTTTTCAGGATAAAGAACATAATAAGCAATGCATAACATTTTGCTAAGTATTACCTGGAAAAGTAGGAGCTGTAAGAGCAAAGCTTGTGGTCAATGAAAAGGGTGTATGTGTTGCAAGTATAGGTGAAAATGTTTGTGAGTATAATATATCTGAAAAAGTTATAGGGTTAAATTAAATCTACACCATCTAAGAAGTTACACAAATTTTTTAGAGTCAGTTATTTTTAATAATTAGTTATCATGACCTTTCAACAATCGAGGCTTAGCTTCAGACACCATTGAAAAGTTATTTCTGGAGGGAATTCTGAATGTCCATTCTGAAAATTCAGCTATTCTAAGGCATTTTGGTTTGGGCAAATTGATCCAGTCACTGAAAATTGCCAATTGAACATATAGATTAACTAATATTCTATCTCCTAATTACCAGTCAATTTTGGTTTAACAATTGAGAGCTAAGGGAAATATTCATTATGTGCATGTGCTAAAATCCTCTTCCACTGATCTTTCAGCAACCAAGGTTAAACATGGATAAAGGCATTTTTTGTAAGCGATTTATTATATTATGATATTTCTTGACATTTCTGAAAATTATGTCTTCTAAGATGGAGTTATTAATTTATTCAGGTAAGGCTGAAAAAAATAGGTAAATTTTTGGTGGAAAAATGATCAGGACAAGGAAGTTCTACTGCTTTGAAGAAATTTGGAATATTTTTTTTTTCCCATTGGATTATAATAGAATGTGAGTCTCAGATGTCTGCTGTTTAACAGCAAGCATGATTCACAGATAATGGTTGATGACAAGAGGCAACCTGCTGCAATCACATAGAAAAATTCTCCCAAATTTACTTGAACATAATTAGATTCTTTCCTTTGACTTTGATAGGCTTTGAATCAAGGCTATACAGATGAAATTATAAACAAATTTCCCATATTTATTAACATTTTGTTTTGTACAGGTAGTCCATACATATGGTATACAGTTTTAGAAACCTGTTACTTGAGTAAAAAAGCTTGGCAAAAAAAACAAACCACCAACAAAGAGGTAAAATAAACCAACAACTATTAGGTCACTGAAACACTTTATAAATGCTAAAACTTACTCACCTTACCTTAAATGTTCTTAGGCAGAAGCAATTCTGTCTTCCTGATACTGATGGCACTGAGGAGTCAAATCTTTATGGGGTGAACTGTTTATGATACTCTCAGACAAAGCATTAGACATTAATGTGATCCCACTTAATTACAGGAATATGTATTGTCTTCCATGTTATGGATTTAGATGTACATGACACCTTGAACGTACTTTTAAAAAGTATTATATAAAGGACATCTTTCTTTATTCATGTTTAATCCCTTTTGTTTTTATATCAAGCCCCATACTTTGTCCTACTTCTCAATGTAATTTACCTGACTCTTAACATAGTGAAATTGAGGAAAATCACTTAAATACAATATCTCTAAATTGCGGACAGTACCTTCCTCTACTCTCATGACTTTACTTGGGATTTGGTTGGGATTTTTTTCCATTTAACATTAATTATACTTCTAAATATAGAGTTTAACAGTTGCATAGTAGTAACACCCATCCATCCTTCCTTCCAGTCTTTCTTTACTCGTATGTGTACATACACACACACAAATATATACTTTTATATATTGTACTTCATACATAGAATAATATACTTTATATACTTTGTATACTTTACATATATAAGTATGTATTGGCTGCATGTGGCAAGTGGAGGGGGGCGGAGCCTGCAGGGCCTCTGTGAGGTGGCCAGGACTGCCCCAGGCCGGGCACAGCTGGTTCCAGCCGGCTCCAGCCCACCCACCACAGAGCACAGCATGGTGCTGTGGCCATCATGGGGCTGCCCTGGGGAAAAGAGGTTTCAGAAAGGGCAAAAAACCACAGGGCAGAAAGAAGAGTGAGGAAAATTGTGTGAGAACTGAGAAAATTAATTTAATATATTGCTATTTAAAATTAATTCTGAATGTGAGAAAGACAAAAACTACAAATATTTACATGAACCAATTAATATGGGGAATTTGCAGAAGTTAAATAATTTGAAATATGCATTTTTAAGGATTTTTTTTCTAAAAATCTATACATTTAAAAAAGGGGTGTAATCCCTCACTTCAGGTTAGTTGGCTAGTTATCTATATCTTCCAGTCATTGCATTTATTCTTATCAGGGGGAAAAAAAAAAAGAGAGAAAAAAAAAAGAAAGAACAATTGGGGAAAAAAATATGCCACAGTCCCTTCTGTAACATGTGCCTCTTCCTCAGGGTGTGAGAAAAGTTATTTGGTCTGATGTCTGCGTTATTTTGATAAAAGTTTAGAATCAACTTGCTTTTTCATGCACTGATATGAAGTGAAATAGCAAGTTGGAGTGATAGATGGCTTTCATTTTCCTATTTTTTCATTTTCCTATTTCCACTTACGGAAATCTTCAGAGCTACAATATTTCCAAACCAGTTCTGTCTTTCTCCATATGATCATTTCAGTTGCACCTCCTAGTGTAACCAGACACCGATGTGTTTCCACACAAATAAAAGGAAAAGTCATTATATGTCAGCAGAACATTGTTAGATAAACAAAAAAAACCATTAGTAATTCAGGTGATGATATTTTTTTCCTCATCATCTGTACAGTTAAATATGTGTAAAAAGAATCCAAATACCTAAAAATGAACACCACTTACTTTGGACTAGTTGTAATTTTGCCTAGATAAATATTATAGAGCAAGGAGTCCTAATCATTCCAGTAACATAATCTATTAACAAGGAATCTCATTGTTATTCACCTCAGCTCTCTTAATAGGCACAGATTAATTGGAATAACTAAAAGAATTAACATTTTTTGTTTCCATTCAAAAATAACCCATTTAACCTGACATACTGAAAACAATCTGTTAGCTTGTCCTATGTTTCATACAAGTATTTTATTTTAGGGGTGGGGGGTGGGGGAAATTTGTTTTTTGTTTAATTGACTGTTTCCACAGATACCAGCGGAACAGCAGGCCTGTAACAAATCACGTCCTTGCTACCAGTTACATTGTTTAGTGGTGCATAGGTTTACACTGCTTGCAAGCAATTGTAAACTTCCATGTTTCTGCCATGCTCCTCTTGCCAGGAGACTAAGCTCTGAAGTAAGCAGCATCTTCCCATAACACTGGCCATGCTATGCATAAAAAAATACTTAATTTGAATTAGAGAAGAAAAAAAAAAAAGATAAGGTGTTTTGAAACAGCAGATAATCAATGTAGAAGTCTCCAATTCTCTCTGGATTGTATAACATTGTATTATATTATCAGCCTCACTTAGCTATTTATTCTTCCCCAGAGTATTTAAAGTCCTGATTAATTTAGAAGTACCGTTAAAGTTACAGTTACCAAAATAACATGTGCTTAATATCTGACTTACCTGCTTTAAGATTGTTACAAGAGACAAGAGTGTAAAGGAAAGCAATGTATATAGCATTAAAATAAATGGATTTTTTAGTTTTTTTCTGAAAACCCTAATAAAATACAGATTAAAGATCTATATAGATGGTCTTTTCAGTCCAGTGTCTATACTCCGTGGGGATGGGTAATAATAGAATTGTCTGTTGTGGCAGGATTTAAAGAGATTGACTGAAATCATGGACTAGCTAGACTAGAAGTAATACAGACATGTAAACCAAAAATCTCTCCTATGAAGATTTAACTTTTCCAAAGACATATAGGTGGATTCAAGTTACCACTGTTAGTTTGAACATAGCCATCATATACTCCCTCCTCTAGACAGTGGAAGAAAGTCAACATTAAGATGCTAAGCATCTTAAGGTAAGCTAAGGCATCCTTTAAATGCACATTTTCTCAACTTATTACAAAGGAGCCATTGGCATGACTCTATTCCTCATGTTAAGTCTTTAAATTTATGTGGAATTTAGCACATTAGCAGTTACAAAATTCAGGCAACGGAGGCTGAATTTTTCTCATAAAACTTCATATAAAAACCCGACCACTTCCAACCTAACCCAAACCAAAAAGCAGCAGACAAAATTAATGAAAAAAATAATGTTAATTTGTAGAACATTACTTGGAAAGGGACCTTGAGTGGAATAGAAGGAATAACAAATATATGAAAGAAAATAATTTGAATATAAATGCTATCATTTTATTGTGAGAATTGGAAGGCTAGGTAGTCATAAGATTAAGCTTTACAATTCAAGAGTTTAGATTTAACAGCTAAAAGGCAAGAGATTTGAATGCAACAGTAAAAAATATCCAGAATCTCTATAAAACCTAACACATATCAGCCACAGCCTTCCCTTACACTAAGCCAGGTTTTCTGAATTCACACTAGTGAGGTACAGCTCACAGACATTCCTGAAACCTTATAGTCATGTTTCCTGTTGTGGAAGACAAGGACCAATGCACAAGTAACTAGTGTCCTCCAGGGCTACCAGAGTGTAGTGGTTTAATGCAATCCTTGGATGAGAGTTGATTCTGTTGTTTCTTCAGTAACAATGCTGGTGTTAAGTGAATTCCTTTCTAGCCTGGAAATCTGTGATTTTTTTCATTTCATGGATAATAATATTCTTGGTCCCTTCATTCTGAATTAGATGATCTTTGCAACTCCCTTGCATCTCTCAAAAGTTTTTTTGCTGACTTTTATTCAAGATGTAGTAAATGTTCTTCGGTTTATGTTCCAGACTATACATGTATACTCTCTGGAACTATGTGACTATATGTGAAACTGTTCCTGTAAAAAAACCAAACCAAATCAAACAACAAAAAAACCCCTTTCATCCAACTTACTGCAAATTTTATCTAAATCACAGAAAAAATAGCTTATGTGATTATTTTTGTGCATCAGGCCACTAGATATTGTTGAGTTTAAAATTTCTAGATTTATAAAAGCTGTTGACAATGAATTCTTGCTGTTTGGTTTATGATATTGAAAATCATATTTTGTTTATATTTGTGTCTGTAGTAGCTTTCTTCTGATGACAGAAAAAATTCTAAAATGCTAATACATGTGATTGACATTACTATACAGAACACCTTCAAAAATGAAATTAAAAACTCTTCACTGGTTTTGAATATTTCTGCTACTTCTGAAAATTTAGCAGATTGGTTCTGGAGTTATGGAAAATAAAATAAAATAATTGAAGACCATCCATGTCCTGATTTAGACAACCTAATATAAAAATATAATATCTATTCAAGGCATGCTTCTTCTTTCTAAATCTTTAGCTACTAAATCAGAACAGAACAGAAAAGACCTAGCAAGAAAATCTCAACATACTTTTTTGTATTTTATTTAATAGGATTCCCATCATTAGTCACTTAATTCTCTGTTCTGCTGCAGCCCAAGCAAATGAGAGAGCAGAAAGCGTCTAACAGTTTTAAATGACATAGCACAGAGAATCTTCATTCAAAGATAAATATTACATTTCAAAAATTCTTTGCCAGAGCAAAAGAAATAGTTGTCAGTGTGGAAAAAAATAATAAATAAAAAAAAAGACAAAAGGAACAGACTTACTTGCCTTAGTCTGTGTATCTCTTGTCTAGATGTCTATGCCTACGGTAATAATTTAAGTTCCCTTCATAATGAATGGAGAGAAAGAAGAGTTTTTAAGATGTGATTCAGTTACGTATTGTTCAGATGTGTACATAACAGATATCTATATTTTGTTTAGATAAACTACATTCAAGACTTCTCTAGAGGGGTAGATAAGTGATCTGAAGCTTTAAAGACCACAATCAAAAAACATTTCTCTGAAAGTCTAGCTACAACTTTGGCCAAAGCACAATAGTGGTTATTCAAAAACTCAACAAATGGGAAAAGAATACTGACAACATGGGCTTGGGGAGATTTAAGATGTCTTGATGTATTTTATTATTTACAGTGGTATGAGTGTCAAACCTCGCTATAGATAAAATGTGTCTGAATTCCACTGAGCACTGAAACCTTATAGATAATAATTTTAGATTGGTTATTACTTTGCCCAGTATTGGTTCCTTTAGGTTTTTTTTATAAACAAATACCCTCGTCTGAAAGCCTGATGTGAATGGGGAGAGAAAAGAAAAACAAACAACAGAAAAAAGAAAAACAAGAAAACGGTGTCATGGTTTAACCCCAACTGGTAACTTAGTACCATGCAGCCACTCAGTCACTCCCCTCCTGCCCAGAGGGATGGGGAGGAGAATCAGAAAGGAATGTAAAACCTCTGGATTGAGATAAAGACAGTTTAGTATGTAAAGCAAAAGCCTCGCACACAAACAAAGCAAAACAAAGAATTAATTCACCACTTCCCATGGACAGGCAGGGCTCAGCCATCCCCAGGAAAGCTGGGCTCCACACGTGTAATTGTTACTCAAGAAGACAGACGCAGTAATGCTGGATGTTCCCTGCCTTCCTTCTTTAGTCACTGACAGATGCCCAGCCAGTCCCCAGGCAACAATCGGCAGGCCCCAGCCAACCTCCATCAGTTTATATACCAGGCATGACAACCCATGGTATGGAATACCCCTTTGGCTAGTTCAGGTCAGCTGTCCTGGCTGTGTCCCCTCCCAATTTCTTCTGCCTCTCCGGCCGTCTTACTGGCTGAGCCTAAAATACTAGAAAGTCCTCAAATGAGTATAAACATACCCAGCAACAACTAAAAACATCAGTGTGCTATCAACATTGTCCTCATACCAAATCCAAAACACAGCCCTGCACCAGCTGCTGGGAAGGAAATTAGCTCTATCCTAGCTGAAACCAGGACAGAAAATTTTAGAGAAAGTTTGTTTTTTAATAGATGTCAGTTTGTGTTTCTGTGGTTGTCCTGGGTTCAGCTGGTATAGCGTTAATTTTCTCAGTAGCTGGTGGAGGGCTGTGGTTTGGATTTGGTGTAAAGAACAATGCTGAAAGCACATGGATGGTTTTGCTTGTTGCTGGGTCATGTTTATACTCAGTCAAGGACTTTCCAGTTTCTTGGGCCCTGCCAGCGAGAGGGCTGGAGGGGCATGGGACATTGGGAGGGGACACATCCAGGACAGGTGACCCCAACTAGCCAAAGGAATATTCCATACCATATAATGTCATGCTGAGTATATATAAGCTGGGAAAGAAGGAAAGGAGGGACATTTGGCATTATGATGTTTCTCTTCCCAAGTAACTGTTACACATGATGGAGCCCTGCTCTCCTGCGGATGGCTGAACACCTGCCTGCTGATGGGCAGTAGCAAATGAATTCCTTGTTTTGCTTTGCTTGTGTGCACAGCTTTTGCCTTTACCTATTGAACTGTCTTCATCTCAACCCACAGATTTTCTCACTTTTACTCTTCTAATCATCTCCCCCATCCCACTGTGGGGGGAGTGAGTGAGCAGCTGCGTGGGGACTTAGTCACCGGCCAAGTTAAACTGTGACAGTGAGCTTTGTCAGTGCATTGGAGAGTCAGGTGGGACCTTTGGAGCCAGACAGAAGCAGTTATTATGGTACTAGGGAAACCCTTTAAGCCTGATATTTAAACAGACCTGCAGGAGAAGGATTCTTTTCCTGTAAGGTAAATTCCCTCAGATTTTATAAAGTGTGGCAGTCTCCTTAAAGGCCTAGATTAACATTAATGAAGGAAACAGTAAAGAAAGAAATGAGAGAACTGACACCTGGCACACAGACACAGCAGGGTTTTTTTTTTCTTTATTTGCTTGCTTGAATTTTATACCCAGTTGCCTGTGAGTGAGACCCTCAAGTTAACCAGAACATGTAGCTCCAGTTGCCGTCTTTGGGAAGGTGACATCAGCAGGCAACAAAGTAACTGCTGAGGATCTGCAGAACAGGCCAGTCCTCCTTATTTACATTTCCCATATTTCTCTGAAAGCAAGCATAAATCCATTATATACTCCTTGCTCTGTTTCCTGTCACAGGGCACAGTTGTCTTTGTGAGGAGACTTGTTACAGAAGAAGGGTTCTTTTATGTGTGTATGGAAGGAGGGGTAGTCTATAAGGCAACCCATTTATATGGGAATTATTTGTTAAACAAATCTTGAGTTCTCAATCCCCCCAAAAAGCCTCCTTTTTATCACCCCCAACTTACCTTGCCTCTTTAAGGACTGTGATGATTTTCATAATTGTTTGATATATCCCAAATTTTAACTGTTTGTCCTTGTTGTTATAGGACTACTGTTCCTGCTTGGGCAAATATCTTCCATCTAGACCTCATTGTTTAAAGAAACAATGTTGTGTTAAAATAATTTAAACTATTACAAAAGTTGAAGAAATATGAAATAAAGATTTTTTTTTATTATTTTTTTTACAGACATTAAAAAGAGAGCATTGAGCAACTTACAGGGAGCCATAATCCTAAGAGTTTTTTTGCAAAAGTGCAGAAATTGCTGTTGCATAAGGTCAAAGTTCTGAACTAACTTTGTCCAAATGGTAAATGTTTTCTCTTCACTAAGCCAAAAATCATCCCTATACCATCTGGGACTGTATTTTAACTGCTATTTCAAACATAAATCAGGTTCATATAAATAAATCATAGCTTTGTGGTAGGAGATCTAATGAAGAAAGTATTTTATAAGACAGAAGCATTACATATGCACTCATGCCGGGAATGAGACAGGGATCAGTTTTTTTTGAAAAAAAAGATACCTATTTAGTTCATGGGAAGTATAGCTGGACAAAATCAGCCTTGTAATATGCTGAAATCTTTTCATAATAAACATAATTAAATATTTTAATGGTTTACTCGGTAACACACAAGTGCTGTTTAGGGCCTCTGATATAGATTAACATCTTTTAAAAAAATAATAATAAAAACCAAACTCCAGACAGTTTTACATTCAGTGTACTGATGGCTGTATTGGGCCTTCATGATAACGTGTTATAATCATGTCTGTTCTCTTCCATAGATCTGAAAAACAAAAATATTTTTAAATAGCTTTATTCTTGAATTTTTTCCATCCTTATATGATGATAGAGATTATAATCACATCTCATTCATCAGAGCTTTTTCTTTATATACTTTTTTTTTCACTCACAAGGTCTCCTATTGAGATATATTGTCAGATTTAGGGATTGTGCTGGCTGTCATTGAACAACTAGAAATGGACCACTGCAAGACATGGGATGAATCAATGTTCTCTACAAGTAATTTTTTCAATGTGACTTGTATGCAGGTGTAGAAGTATGCTGATCATCACTTTTGGTATCAGAAAGACAGATGGAAAGCAACCTGTAGGGTTTTTTCTTCCTAGTTCTGCAGGGATAGTTTGTTCTTAGTAGGATCATTTAGGCTTCTTGGTCAACTTCCTTGCAGCTAGGCAGTATAGAAGATGTTACGGATATGCTAGGAAATAATTGTGCCTGGGACCAGACTCTGGTACAGACTGGCCCAAATCCACACTACTGAAATCTCTTCTCAAGCACAGAGTGGCCATAGGCAAATTATGTCCTGCTGATTTCTGGCCATAGAAACTCCCAGGTACTGTCTGGGAATTATATAAGAGGTTGCTAAATGTTCTGGAGGAAAACCCGGACCTCCAACCATTCTAATGGTTTGACAGGGTAGGCAACAACATTTTGGTGGATGCAGTTTCATAGTCTCCTGCTACTTCCTGTGATATATAACAATTTGTTTTCTGAACAATGAAGTATGTTATCCTGAAATGAATCGCAGAGACCAACATGAACATAGCTGAGTAAAATGTAGTGGTTTCTGATAGATAACAGGTCAGTGTAGACTTTGTGATCTTTTTTGGCATTAACTACTATGAAATAGGGTACTTCAAGAATTAATCATCACACTTTAGTGCTTTCTGTCACAGATTCAAAGAACATGGATAAATACATTAAAATTCTGTGTCTCAGTTTACCCTTTCCTAAGACAATACTTCCTGACCTCACAAAAGCACTGTGATGTTCATGCCCTGGCTTTTCAGAATTGCAGGAACAAGAGCTTCAAATTAATGACATAGCTGGTCATTTGAATGCAAATTTACCTCAGCTGCATACTCAAAACCTCTCTACAACATCGCTTATCTGCCTGTATTGAGATGAATGTGACACCACTGGTCTTTATATGTGATGATGCATGCTTCTGTTTTGGAATTCTAAAATGATGAAAAAAAATAATATCAGAGATAAACATCCAGGACAAAGCTCATAGTCTTTATATGGGTCAATGCTACATATCAAATCGATGAAATGTTTGCTGGAAAACCATAGTAAATGACAAAATCAATTCACCAATCACTTCAGCAATGTTTTCATTCCAAAACTATGCAGCCAAGTGATTAGGTACATACTAGTTATTTTATGCTTATCATTTCCAGCAGTCAATGAATGATCTCTCTTAATTTGAGAATACAGAAATAAAACTCTAGCCCAAGTCACTCGCCTCTGGCATAAATTATGACTTAAATCCAGGGAGTAGCTTAACCAGGTAGAGGCCATAATGAAATGTATGGTGTAGCTTCTCATATAGAATTATGACTAATATTCACATAACAGTTACTTTCATTCTTTCACAGCATGGTCTGGGACAAAAAAAATTTGAGAACTTCTTAAAAATCTCAGTCTTACCTAGGCACACAAAATGCTTTTAAAACTAACATGAAGAACAGGCAACGTTAAGAATTAAACTGTGTGAATAAGTGAACTGTCATTGCAATGCATTTCAATAATGCTTAGTAACACTTGCTTAGAAATTAATTCTGTCTAAAATAGGTACCTCGGACTGCAAAGGACCTCCTGGGTAATGCAGTTTATCATTGCATGGCAATCCTTCCTTACCTCTTGAAGGATACTTTTACTAAACATGTCAAACTCTATCTTAGAACTGACTAGCTTCTTTTTCCCCACTGTTTTTCATTAGAAAGCAGTTCTAAAATCCTTTTTTACTGAGGAATAAAGCTTCTTGACATTTCCCCCCCTCCCTTTCTTAAATGCATCCTTAATCAATTTGAATGCATTTGTTGTAACAGAATTGTTAATTGTCTAGTATTTTCCAGAGAAAACTGCCATACGCTGTTCAGAGTGGATTTTTAGGCTAAGCTGTACTCCACGTTTACGTCACAAGCACCACAGAACTTAAAATGCAAGGGAGGCAGTTGAAGTATTCCTCCAGCTCCCTGCACCTTGCATTAAGCTCTTTCCTGCAATTTCTGCATTACTTGGCAATCTGAACCTCACTGAAATATGCCTAGAAAATGAACATATCTTTTGTATCCTATCAATATAACAATGGCTGTAAGGACAAGAGCCTTTTCAGCTAATTCAGTGTATTGTCTCCAACAGTGTTCATTGACAGGTGCTGATAAAGCCAGTCTCCACTCTGCTGGTACTCCCTTCCTGAAGCTACTCTAGTTTGGCTTCTTGTTTCCCCAGCATAGAAACTGTGGAGTACTCTAGATGAAGTCTCACCAATGTCTTGTTCAACAGCAATAATACCACACAGAATGCCAGCATATTCTTTGTCTGAAAAGATGACACTGATTTGTTTTGTAGCCAACTCAATGGTCTGGTGTGAAAAAGATGATATTTTAATCAGAAAGACTTAAGTCATAGTGCCCACAGCTGTCAAGAAGAAGCTAATGTCCTCACAGAGCTACTCCCAGGCTGGAGGTACTAAAAGAATATAAAAATAGATCAACATCTGCTACAAATATAGGTAAGTATACATGTTGGAACAGAATATTTTACCAAAAAAATTTCCATACTAACAAGGAAGCAGTCCAACAGTATTTAGGTGTAGCATAGTCCTCAGAATAAATCAACTAAAGGCACAGCACCTCTTACAGAAAAGTTCACATACACGTTTTTCTACAACAGAATATTGGTGTGCTTACTTTTTTCTTTTCTCACATTATTTTAGAATAAGCTCGATGAGTCTTTTATTATCCCTTTCATTTGTGTCTTTTTTGTGTTTTAAAGTTAAACTTATCAAGTCAGACTTCTATGTAAAGCCAAGGACACTGAATGTGATCAATACATTATGTTTTCATTTTGTCAATTTCTTGTGTACAGGTCAGTAATAAATAAGAGTTGCTGCTTCCTCTACAGAACCAAGCTTTTTTTTCTGTATTTTGTCTCTGCATCGCATCTTTCTGTGTAAGATTTAATCAGCCTTTATGGCAATATGGTGGGATTGACCCTGGCCAGCAATTAAGCACCCACCAACCCCTTGCTCACTCCCTGCCCTGTCATAGGATAATAGAGAGAATCAGAAGAGCAAAAGCCAAGAAAACTCATGGGCCCAGATAAAGGCAATTTAATAAGCAAAGCAAAGGGGGGGAAAAAAAGCAAAAAATGCCCAAGTAATGCAAAAGCAATACTCAGTACCCCAGCAAACCAGTGTCCAAAAGTTTTCAAGAAATTACTCCTTTAGAAAAATTACACCTCATTTTTATTGCTGAGCATGATGTCATATGGCATGGAAAATACCCCTCTGGTAAGTTTGTCCCAGCTGTCTCATCTCCTATTATCTTGCCCACCCCTAGACTATTCACTGTGAGAAAAAAGTGACAAACAGGGCATGCTTTGATGCTGTGCCAACACTTTTCAGCATTAGCTAAAACATTGGTGTGTTATGAAGGCTGCTTTAGTCACAAATCTAAAGCACAGTACCATACAGTCTGCTATTAAGAGTTAACTCCACCCCAGCCAGAACCAGTACAGGGGATAATCACGATTTGTCCTCCATTGTGTTCGTTTTCTATATGAAGACATTTCATTGTCTTCATAGTCTATAATTTCTCTCAAAATTTCACTATTTGTAGCACTATCTGGCTTATATAGCTCTTACCAAATTTTTAATACTATCCCTAGAATCTCAAGAAATGCTGCGATCAAGTTCTTTTTTCTATTGGACAGTAATTACTTTATTCCTTAGAAAAAGGATAATTCTGAATTGTAGATTCTGCCAGAGCTGTCAGTTTTTCCTGTTCTTTAGGAATTTTCTTATGAGATTATTCACTTTAAGTGCTAGTAGCCCAAGCCCACCTTGCTTTCAGTTGATTCCATCTTCCTAGCAGGCTACATCTATTAAAAACTGTCTCTTTTTGGTAACAAGCCTAAATGACTCATCACTGCAATGTATTGTCTAAAAAGAGAGAGCATGTGAGTAGTATATGATTCCTCAAAACTTCCTCTCTTTTGTCTAGAAAGGGATGCTGGAGTACTGAACTAGAAATGATAATAAATGTTAGGCAGAGAGAGTCAGATGTTGTGAGATTGTTCCTCAAAAATCTGATTTTTTTGAGTCTTCTAAAAAGCATTTTTCCCACAAAAAAAACCCTTATTTAATTTAATGACCAATATTAGCTAGAAAATATCCTTATGCAAGCAAAGCCCCTACCTGAATTTTTGAATCATAGTAAATTGTTATTTTTCTTTTTCACTTCAACTTCTGGATCTACACTCTCTCATTCTTTTTTAACAGTCATGCACAACTCCTGCTGTTCCATCTCATTGTTTTGGCTCACACAGATTTCTTTCTGGCTTACCTTTTAATGTAATTGGTCCTTTCTTCCCCACCCCTAAAGATAGCATCATTCTTATCTCAATTACAGCAAACTCTTCTGTTTGCTTTTCGGTTTTCTCATTTCAGATATAGTAGGTTGTCTTCCTCTCCACAGTTCCAGTCTTTGTGACCAACATTGAAGTAGTTTTGTATCTACTCATTTTTTGCATGAAATTTAATCTCTTTCAGCTTTGAAGCTGTGTGCAGTCCTGATCTTGCTTTCACCTCTGCACTCATTCTCCCCTAGATCTTTTCACTCCATACAAACAACTTTCTTAAATCCTTCCAGTCTATTCTCCACATAGTGTCTGTATGCCTTTTGTGTCTCATCCCTTAGACACGGAAGAGAAACTACCTTTTAATGAGCCAAGTAGTTCTTTCCGCTCACCTTTCTTTCTAGTCATGGAAAAAACCCCACCATTTTGATGGAAAAAATACACTTTTAATGTCTTAAAACATAATTTAAACACAAAAGCATTTTTGTTGTCACTACTGCAATATGATTACAATAATTGGTATTAAACAAAACATACTAAGCTAAACTAGAAAGTACTGGCTATAAGAATAGGTTTGAAAGGAAAGTTTAAATGCACAAGTCTGCTTAAAACCCCTACTCAGCTGCCACATAACCCTCAAAAGGGCTAATTTTTTTACAAAATACAACAGGAAAATACGGCATATAATTTTAGAATGCAGAAATTATTTCAAGTGCTTGTATCTGGGTACCATCATTAAGTATTTTCCAGTTCCCTATCAGGGTAAAATTTAAGAAAATGTAATCTTCCCCGTTTTTTTGAAAAGATTTTAAACTGTGGCGCACACTGACAAGTTTCCCAGTCTGTATGAAAGAGAATTTAAACCTGTGACACTCAAAAGACAAACCCTGGTGCGAGCAAGCAGTATCCATAAACTTTTCTGGAAATATTCGACCAACTGAATGCCTTCCTTACAGTTAAGCCCTACTAGAATGGAGACATTAAGTATGTCTTAAATAACTTGAAAGATAAATAAACCACCAAAGCCCTTTAGCAATTATTTTTCCTTCCCATTAACAGTCCAACTGTGCAGTAAAGCTGGGTTTGGAAAGCAGCTTCTAGTGGAATAGTTTTATCCTATAACCGCATAGGTTCTTTTCCTTATCAAATGAATCTAACTAAATGAATAATAGGACATCCCAGAGTCCACATCTGAGTATTCTCCTCTCTTTGTCAAGCATCACTGATGTCCTTAAGCTTTTTGGAAATTCTGAACCTTCCTAAAGAGTTTAAGCAAGGTTTCCAAAATTTCAGGTGAATATTTTCAAGGGTAGGAAGCATTATTCTGAAAGAATGAAATAAGTGAAGTTTTGGAAGAGTTTAGATATTGTAGAAGGCGTATGAGGCTGTCAAATCCATAAGGAGTAAAAGCTTCATACAGTTCAGTCAATCAAGCCTGAAAGATGCATGTTTTCCTCTGCATTATTTCCTGCATAATTTAGGCAGTGGTCCACTCAGTATTTTGATTTTTCTAGATGTCTTTATAAAGCATAAAATATTGTAAAGAAAGCATGTCATCTGAGTCTAGACTACAGATAATATTTTAAGGGCCAGCTGACAGAACTCGTTCATAAATCTCACTTAATATCAGCTGTATTTCTGGAACATTTTCGGTAGAAAAGTATACTTTTTGTATTTCCACATGGCTTATATGCAGTAAAAGTTATAATTATAAGTGACTGCTGAGAATTAAAAAATACATATACATTTATAGCCAGAGCACCTACCTGTAGTGAACACATTTTTACTCAAACATTTCCGAAGTTTTAATGCTGCATTAGCATTTTTTCCGCATTTCATATCTATTGAACAGGATTTTATTTTGTTAATTTAATATTTACAGACATTAGTGTAGGAATTGCTCAGCTGAAGTCTTCAGTGAAATCTAAATAGAAAGTCATCCTGGTCCGATATATGGTTAAGCTGTGTCATTCAAAAGATCTCTTTTTTCAGTTGCTCTTACATTTTCATACTTCAGAATGTTCTCTGGATGGAACAAGTTATACTTGCAGATGTTGTTTACCATGTACAACAGGCAACTTTACAATTTAATTATTTTTTTTTTACAAATTAAAGTTTTTTACAATTTTTTACGAATTACAATTGCCTATAAAACAGACAATATGAAAACCTTCTTAAAGAGTTAATATTTGATACCTCAAAGTATACGATCTTGTGATACTACACTTGAGAGGGGAAATGTATTGCATTGTTTCAGAAATGTAAACATTTAGACCAACAAACTCATAGGAAGCAGACTTTTGCCAGTCATGATTTTAACATGCATCCAGGAAAAGGGAAGTACAGAACATTAACATGACTTGGGAAACAATATATGGGGGCAGTTGTTTAGTTGAAAAGGAAAATACTGGTTATTCCTCATTACATTTCAGTTGCAATTCTGATTAAGCTTGAATAAGCCTGTTTCTCCTTTGTCCTTTATATTGTTTTTGATATGACTGAGAATTTAATGAAGTTGGCACACAGCCAGAAACATAATTTGCTATTTTTATTACTCTGTCAATATTGTACATTAAGGCACTCAACAGTCTTCAATGAAAGTAAAATAACTCTAAACAAGCAATGCAGAAATGCAAACAGGAAATGTCTAATGCATGTTTCTTAATACCATAGCCTAAATTAAAGCTTTTGAAGCAGTTTCACTAATTAATTTGAAACTGTGATGAAAACACAAAGTGCCCATAGATGTAAGGTTTCCAAGAATTTCTGAGACCTTTTTAGTTTTTGGCAAATGCTGTATATACTACCATGAATAATAGCCCAGATAGAAGGCCTGGCTTCTGCTCTGCCCCATGAGGGATAGATTAAATCTAAAATTCTGGCTGTTGGACTCATAACTGCAAAACAAAGATTCTGTGGAGGTGGCAGAAATAGGTTTACATCTTACTTTTATACTCTCCTTATAGTCCTGTTTTACAGTTTAGGTATACAGATCAAAAGTTACATATTTGGCCATCAAGACCAGGGTCCTAGATAGAAAATTTCCTTGATCTCCAGTTATGGCATAAGTAGTAAGTTATTTAAACTTTTTTTTTTCTCCTTTTCTTAATTGTAGCACTGAGTGTGAAAAACGCTTCATAAAATCTCAACAGTTTCTACAACATCAGTCATGTAACCTTTTGTAACTACATATTTTTATACAGAAGTTACATCAGCAAATAAATATGTCAAACTAAATAGATGATTCAAAGTGTTGCCTCTACTTTAAACATTGAAATATATTATCTCAATAAGTCTGGCACAGAAAAGAGAGTAACTCTGCTTCAAATTGATCAAAATACCAAGGTTCACTTGAGAACAAATTACACTTCATTTACTGTCAGAAAAAAATGGATATGTAAGCAGATGAATATTCCCTCCACAAAACAGTCTGTATCACAAGTTGTCAATTTTCTGTATGTAATGCTCCATGCAAAGAACTGGAACTGAGCCAATGGATTTGCTCACATTTGTGTGTGTGTCCGTGTGCATGCAGGCGGTGGTGCAGAGAGGGGTATACGAGTGTGCAAGCGAATGACTTTCTCCTAATTACACTGGCAACCTGAAAGTACCTTCTCACTGCTGTTTTGAATCTGACTGCATAAAAAGGAAGAAAGCATTCAGAAACCTTCTAACTGGCTGTTTATGAAAAGAGAGAAAGAGGAACAATACAAATCAGGACAAGAGACAACGGCCTCAGGTTACACCAGGAGAAGTTTAGATTGGATATTAGGAAAAAGTTCTTCACAGAAAGGGTGGTCAAGCACTGGAACAGGCTGCCCAGGGTGGTGGTGGAATCACCATGCCTGGAGGGACTTAAAAAACCCTGTAGATGCAGTGCTTAGCGACATGGTTTAGTGATGGGCTTGGAAGTCCTGCGTTAATGGTTGGACTCAATGATCTCAAAGGTCTTTTCCAACATAAAAAAATTATTTGATTCTGTAATTCTAATACACAAAAATGCTGAAGCAAATCCATCAGAATACCATGGAGAAGGTTGACACATGGAGTATGTGACATATGAAGAAAGGCTAAGTTAAATGGCTTGTCTAGGTGGAAAGGGGAATGCAAAGGGACCTCAGTCACAGTCTTACACTTGCTAAAGCAGTGTTACAGCATACAGAGTCAGGGTCCTTTCAGAGGGGCACCAAGGAAAGATAAGAGTCGATAGTCACAGGTTCAAGCATGACGGGAAAAAAAGCTTCACAATGAGAATGGCTAAACACTGGAACAGGTTGCACATGTAAGCAATCTCTGTTCTTAGAAACAGTCCTAGTTCAGCTGGACAAAACCCTAAACAGCCCAATTTGACTTCAAAGTTTGCTATCTTCTGAGCAGGAGGTTGGGCTAGATGACTTCAAGGTTCCCCTCCAAACTTATTTTTCTGTGATTCTATTACAAAAATGCTTTCTGTACCAACAAGAAAAGTCCTGGTACATGTAAATCCAGTCTTCTTGTCTATTATGTTCATATGTATAGTCTTCATATGTTGTCAGGGATGAGGGAAAAAGGATCTACCTGCAAGGATTTAGTTGTCAATAACTACACAGAGAACAAAATCTGAGGGCAATTAATGAATGTACACTTGCTACAGATGTTCTTTAAAGGTATTGGATGGAACCAGTTGATTTTCTTATACCCTTTACTTAGGAAAATGTACCCTGGACTTAATTCTTATGTTAATCTAAAATACTGTGTGTTCCACACATATGTCACTGCTCTTAAAGGCTTCAGATGAGCTAAACCATCTTTTTTTTTCTTGAAGTCTGCATATAGGCATGTACAAGCTTGGCTAGTCAACTTCCAACTAGGAAGTTTTTTCTAAGATAATTTTGTTTATAGTAGCTTTGCTGACCCCATTTTTCCTGAACAGACTGAGGTTTCACAGGTTTTATGGGAGTATTTGAGCTCTTGAATTGCTGGAAGACTCATTGCACAAAGTAAAATTAAACGCCAGGTTCTTTTATGTATATAACATTCAAGTTTAGCTTTTAAAAAGCCAAAATATCTCTGCATCACAACCCTTGTATTTTATTTTGGTGTATCCTTTACATAAGAGATAAAATAGTTTTAACTATTCAGATGGACTTAGTCCCCAAAAAACTTCTTGTTAGGCCAAAAGCAGATCCTGAAACCCTATTTCACGAGTCTTTCCACTTTTCTCTTTACATTTGGTTAGGATCTTTATTGAAAATAACATGCTTAAATAGCTTAGACAGAAAGAGTCAGTGAAGTCTCAAAGAAGGCTCTGAAACTAAAATATGATTAAGTGCTTTGCTGAATTAAAGCAAAAGACTAATCCTTATACCTCAACTAAGATTCTGGATCCAGCCCTAACAGTTTGAAATACCGTTTCCTCTGTTCATCTTAGTAAACCAAGGTAGGAGATAAAATGCTTCTGTGCATCAGGCAAAAATCAGTTTTTTAAGTGTAATTGATACTGTTTGAATACCTAACTCCCTTTTACATGGGAAAAATATGATAATTACACCACAAAATAGTGACATAAAGGGAGGCCAAACTGTAAAATTTTTCCATTATATATTTACTACTATTTTTACAGATTTACTTATACCTCCTGCAGTTTCCAAATTAATTTTGTAATCAAGTGGCGGAATATCTGATTTATTGAGGTGGTCAGCAAGGTATGAATGTGATTTTTAAATATGGTACCTATGTGACACTTTCTTTTTTAGTTCACAAAGGTATGGTTATATTCTAAGTAACCTGAACTTATGCATAACTTAACTGCAATAACTAATTAATCTGTATCCTCCTACTACAGCAATAGAAGTTGTCTTAAAGAAGAGAGCTGCCATAGTCTGATCACACTACAGCAAGACCAGGCATATTTCTTTTTTTTTTTTTTTAAATAGAAAAAACAAAACCAAAATCAAGAATTGTGCAAAAATGAGGTCACAAAGATTATTTATCTATTTATTTTATTTACAGAGAGAACTGTCTTGTATTTAAATACCCTGTGAGAATCTGTTATATTGATTTTGCATTTGGCTTCCACCACCCTGTTATTTTGTGTTACTTTCAATCTCTTTGTACTGATATGGCTATTAAAAATGCATCAGAGAGATAGAAAAAAATAATAAAATGACTGTGTTGCTGAACAGAATCATGAATAGCTCCAATTTTGTGTCATTGGGCTAAAGTGAATAAAAGAAATATAAGTTTGAATTCTTATAGTTGAAAGAGTCAACTGAAAATGAAAATCCTTCTTTAAGATACAAGACAGAGAAGGAAAATTACTAGATACTGTATGATGGGATATTCTCTATAAAACCCACTCTGTTATTACTCCTAAATGATACCTGCAAGCAGCATTGAAAGGAATTCTGTTTAGGTTGTTGTAAAGATTGCAATGATGTGTAAAATAATCCCTTTTTTATGTAAGATTAGTAGTGCAAAGTAAAAATACCTTAAGCCAATGGAGTGGAGATATTTCCTTCTGCAATACAGTAATTCAGAAAACCATAATTCAAATTAAATATTAGGTTTTTATGTCTATCAAGGAACCATTAAATATCTTATTTTAAACACCTAAAGGCATTTTGAGTGACAGTCATCTTTATTAATATCAGTGGCTCTTTGTGTTCATTCACATTTACGCCTCTTGTTAAATGAGATGACAGAATGTTAACAAAGTGTATCCTAAACAATCCTAGTGAATAAGACATAAGTGACTTTCAAAATGTATCACCATTAGAAAGCAAAATTATTTACAGATATATGTGTGTATATATATTATATATGTATGTGTTGACAAGGCTTTTAAATACTCATTCTGTGTTTGGATTCTACGGAAACATTTTGAAAGCTGTTCTTCACAAATTAAAAGGTATTTTGCTACATATTGGGTTGTTGGTCCAAAGCAAATAAACATAATTGCTGCAGAAGGTTTTAGAATATGTTCCCTAACCTAGTACAGACAAAAATAAAGAGTTTCTATTTCAGCAGAGAGAGAGATTATTAATATTGTCTTTTCACACGGGGGAGGGAGAGGGGGAGGAGAGCAAGGGAAGGGGTGTTTGATTCAGTTAGCCAAAGATAATGGTGGAAGAATGAGAAGCAAAAATAGTGGAACAGAAGGTACCACTCCATCCAATATCCAGTCAGAAAAAGGGCTGACTAAAAGAAAAGAGCAACAAATAAACATGACCAACAAGAAAACAGACTTCCCTCCCCCCAGAAATGCAATAAACAACCCAAACAGTTGCAAAGGGTAATGAGACAACTTGGTGTAAGATGAAGTCTTATTATAACAACTTACGCAAACATAAACCTGTGCAAACATTGCCTTCCTTCAGCAAAGTGTAAAACTACCTTCTTTGACTGTACTGTTCTAGCCTCACTCTTAGCCTCCTTGCCTTCAGGGTATAAGTTTAGTATTCCTACCCTTTTACTCTGGTCCAGTAGGAAAGAAAAAAACCCCAGAGTTTCACCTAAGACAGAAGAGAGACATTTGTTGGATTTTTTCTTAAATTGCTGGGCAATAAAAAAAGTTAGAAAATAATGTTCAAGTTTCAGAATACACTAATTTCTCAGGGCTGGGAGGATGAAAGAGACCTTTCATCAGTGGGAGAGCTGTGGATATTACTTCTGGAGTTGGATGCGTGTTTTCCAAAACCTGTGATTTCTCTGTTCTCTAATTCTGTAAGTTATAGGGATAAAGCTGATGTTGCCACATGACTTCAGTATCAAGATTAAATGTGAAGAATATGAGGCATGAAATTAGATGTGACTGCAAAGATTCAGTTTACTAACCAATGTGAACTGTTGACTTACTTTGTGTTCTTTTTCTGCTTTAGAAGTACTGTACATTGAAGTGCAAACCAGGTTATTTTTTTTCCTAAATAGAATAGAAATTTTCCAGTATAGAAGTGAAATAATTATGCTCATTGAACAGAGAAGAATACATACTGGAAACAAAGAAAATAACCATTAGCATAACATATAATAGCGTAATTGGGGAGGGTGTGTGTGAAACAATAATTATTGGCAGTGTGAGGCACTACTAAAGATATTAATTTAAATCTCTTAAAAATCTCTAGTTCTATCAAGACCTATGGGCTATTCTGATGAACATATGGAGTGATGTTCAGCATAGGCATTCTAATCTCATTGGTTTTTAGGCGCAAATACCATATGGAAGGACCATATTGTGCTTAATCTCCTGAGTGTGATAGTAGGTAAAACCTTCACCCTATTACACAGTCTAATGTAACCAGACAGAGTAGAATCAAAACATATGCCAAGATTCTGCAAGTGTTTCAGAAATGCCTTTCTCTGAAGTTGCTGGTGATCTTGGAGAATATTCCTTTTTAATTAAAAAACAAATAAAAAAGAGGAACTATTTTCACAATTTATAGTAGCTGTTAAGAAATTTAGGGAACAATCTGAGTGGCCCTTCTCATGCTGTATTGGCTTGTTTTTTGTCTAATCAGGTAATATACACCTCACAGCACAGGAGGCTATAAAGTTACAATATGCATGATTTAATTCAATCAAAAATTTCAGACACAGATGGAGTTTTTCAATAAATTGTCAGGTGTTTTGAATAACTTCTGATTAAAATGAATTTATTCATAGCAGTATTTGTGCTACAGCCTTCTGTAATCTCTGTGTATACAGAAGTAGCTACCAAAATTTTTTGAGATTTTGAAATCAAAGCATTGAAACAGAGGTCATTAATACCACAAGCAAGCACAGAAAAGATCACACAAACTTAAGTTCTAGACTGTATGCATTCACTGGTGATCAGTCACTCATACACACATGTTGCTAGCTGTTTAAAATATCTCTTTCTATCTGCAAGCTTTTAAAAAATATCACATGGGCAAGTTTACCTAGTAAACATGAAGTGTATGTATGTAAGTGGCCTGCATGTAGGCCTAGCCTGAATAATCCAGCATACTTGTATAGTGCTGTTGGATCAGGTACCTGTGGCTTTTGAAAATACCTTTATTGGAAGGTTAACAGCTTGGGGAGAAAATAGGAGAAGATCTTGTATTGTTCATGTCCAGCACAGCAAATTGTAAATGTCTTACTCTTTCTTTCAGCTATCAAAGCCGTATTGGTGTCATAGGTTACAAATTAAGAACACTTTTGTCACCAACACACTGGCTCTTACCTCTGGTATACTCTTATGTTTGGACTATATAAATTAGGCTATTAAAATGTGGTTTTGTTCTACACTGCCCTTATATAAAGAAAATACTATCCAGAGCCATTACAGTCCATGTTTATCCCTTGGACTTCTAAAATTGTCAGAAAAGATAACAGTAAGAGCAAGAATCTGATCCTTCAAGCATTACATATCTTAATATAAGGCATAAGAAAGGGGGAAAAAAAAAGCTGTAGGCCTACAAGGTAGCTTCTTATCAGAAGTAAGTGAAAGAAGAGCGCACAGCCTTACAGAAAAGGGAAAAAGTAAAGTATGTGACAAAAATAGACAAAATGAGACTAATTATGTCAAGCTTCAATACTAATACAAACATCAATCTCCATACTGCTGTCCAGGAAAAAAACTATATACCAAATGCTTCATTTCTTTACAGAATTTGCTAAAAAAGTTTGTATAATAATATTTTTGAGCTGGCAACTCTTTTTCTTCTTTTGTTGCTCAATCAACATAGAATCAAATTGACTTCTTTTTCTCTCTGAATAGCCTGACTTAGTATGAATGTATCTGGTAATGTCTTCCCTGATCCATTGGGCTTAGTTATCTCAGGAACTTCTAGTTTGAAGAGATTCATTTTCATTAGTATATTGTATGTCATTTGCTGTAGCTGCTATCCAAAGACTGATGGGATGATGAATATTGTAAAGTTATCTGACTGCATACTTTTATTTTTCCATAGCTTTCTCTTTTTTCTTACTTTCCATCTGTAATTTCCCAGTTTGCCAAGTTAAGTAGGTGCCAAAAAATAGAGGATTTGTCTCTTGTTTAACTTCTCTTCTTGTCCTGTTTGCAAGATTTTACTGTTCTGTTTTTACTTCTGGGCAGTCAGCCAGCTACTGCACTGCTTTGCTCTGGCTTGACAACACTCACTAATTATGTGAAATATTCAACCTTCCACAAACAGCAAAGAAGAAGTTTCAGTACCAAGGAACACTAAAGTACTATAGGGCAAGCTAGCTGGTCATTCATAAAGGCAAACATTTGATATGAACATGCCTTGTGCAATTAAGGTTTATAGAACATATGTCACTGCTTGTTGATTTTATTTTGATCATACCAGATGGTCTTGTAGTCTTTCCTCTGTTCCAAAGTTTAAATAGTCCTGATTTTCTTTCTTATTCTTTTCCCAGTTTGTTTCTGTACCATCCATTACTGCTTTCATTTTCTTGAGGAATCTGTTTCCCTTGTATGTTGTTCCCACTTTCCTGATCTGTCTCTACCTTCTGCAACAGATTTTTAACTACATACTTTTCTTAAATATTTCTCAAGGATGGGAAAAAAACATTTTTCTGATGTGTGTGGGAGTGTTTTGATAGTGGCTTTGTAACCTGTTTCCTTATAGTTATCTAGAACTATCTGAAGGTAAATATATTTAGACAAGTATTGCATGATTTTTTTTTTTTCAGTTATGCTAACCCATCAAATGTCTGAAGACTACTAATACTGGTTTTACACGTGTGTGTGTATGACAGAGAGAGAAAGAGCATGTATGTATGCACATCTGTGATATATGCCTATCAGTGAAACAGCAGTAAATCCTAAAAAAATACCAAACAGGAAAGTGAAGAAGAAACACTGAAATTATATTAACAGAATTATATATTATAACAAAATAATATAGCTACATGATATCAATATTATAAATAGTACATACCATAATATTTATATTATCATATAATATTATATTAAATCAACAATATAATAGAATAATATTTAGAATATTATGAATATAGTATATTTAAAATATTATATTATATTCTGAAATTGGGAAATCATTACCAAATAATTTCTCCTATGTGTACTCCCAGAAATGAGGCAACTCTTTGAACATTAAATTTTCAGGTACCAGCTACTCCAAACCTCTCTGGTGTCCTACAGATGTTTCCCGCTTTTCCAGAATGTTAGCTTTTCTTAGTTAATATTAATATATATTAATCTCTTCTGACTTGTAGCAACATTATCTTGTCCTTTGATCTTGTCATGTCTTAAACTCTGTGCAAGGTTGAATTTTGTCAGTATCTAAACCAAGAAACTTTCTATAATACAACAAACTGTGATTCTGGTGAATCAGTACTTCCAAGTCAGAACTGACTCAGCACAGCGGGTCTTTTTAACTTGTGTATTGTTTAATTCGTCTTCCTGTCCTGGATTTTACCATGCTGATTCTACACCTTGGCAGCCAGCCAAATTAAATCAATGGCAGAAAAAAAAAGGAAAAAAAGCCTTCAATTGCTTTTGTTTCAGATCCAGTGTTAGGGGAAATTGCTAATAAAGGTGCTTCCTGTCCAAGAACTCTTTAATTCAAGGTCCTATCTATTTATGGACATTAAAGATCTAAGAAGGCTTTTGGGTTTGGAATTCTTTCCCCAATTATGATCAATATTTAACTTCATGTTGAAGTAAAAATCAAATACACAACTTCATTGCACTGTAAGCATTTTTTATTTCTCTTCTATGTCAGTGGTATGCTAATTCTATATTATTAATTATTATGATTTTCTACATGGAAATTACAACTTTTGTATTCTGGTATTTCCTGATCGCACACAATATTTTATAAGGCTCCATTAATACAGGCTTAATAATTTATCATTAGATTTGTATGTATAAAAGTGTAACACACCAAGTTAACTAAGTTCTAGATGTTTGTTTTCACCATGTGCTAATGGGTCCCTGATCTCATGCATGGGTAAAACGCAATCAATATTCCTTGTACAGATATAATGAAATGTACTGTTCTGTTTTTAGTCAGGAGGCCTGTGCTTTTGAAAATGTTTAATAGAGCTAAGAACTTTGATATGATGACCATGCCTATGTACCAATGACTTCTAGAACTTGCCTAAAAAACTGAAGCTCATGTACTAGACACACAGATACAGAATAAAAGAGTTCCCCTAACCATAAAAATCATGTGAAGCCTACCATCAAAAGGCACTTTTCCAACTCAATTTTCTGTTTCTTGGAAGGTCATTCACGTAGTATAAGACACCAATGTTCTACCTGAAACAAGAATAACAAGTTTTTTTTCTAGTCAGTCCAGTGGACATAACAGGGTACCATCTAAACAAATACCTTCTAAGTAGTTTTTTTTCTACGGTTAAAAAATTCTGCATAAAGAGATTGTCTTATGAAAAGCAAGCAAGAAAACTAATTTATCTTCAGAATACTCTTTTTGGTGTTGGTTTTTTTTTTGTGTTTTTTTTTTTTCCCCCATAATGCAGGAGGAAACAGAAAATCTGTTCACTTGTAAAAATGTATGTGAACAATGTCACTTAGTGGCCCCCTAATCTATGAGCTGATATTGCATAGTCTCGAATATATACTAAAAGAGTAGTATTTAAACAAACACACACATAAACAACAAATCCAGAAAATATATGAATTCAAACAAACTATGTCTTTTGGATTCTCCCCTGGGTTCCTTCTAAATATTGTGTAATCATTTCATGGAAGGAAGGATTTACATTGTCAGATTAGTCTGTTTCTCAGTAATTTATGTTTTCTCAGGACACTTCTATGTGATTTGTTAGGGAACAGATTTGCAAAGAATCTGGTTCCACTCCAGTACCAGAAAACATATTCCTGGACCACCACAGGAAGAGGAGACAATTACATCAGAATGAGATTTCTGCCTTTACAAATCGTGTGCAAAAATATTTAACATTTAGTTTAAAATGGATTGTAGCCATATGCCTTATTCAAGCATTGCTTCAGGCAATTTTGACCTCAGACAAAGGAGTGAAAGGTTACGTTATTAATCCACAGTCTCTCTCCATTCACACCTGTTTTGGCTCCAATTGGATGCAGTATTATTTTAAATGGAGGCATCGATGAGTTTTCAAATTAGGTTTTGGAACAAAATATCCAGTTGTATTTGCAATGTGTATCCAGGTATACTTATCAATATATTGTGACAGATTTGATTTTGCAGGTCAAAGAAAAAAGTGCTTTACGAATCTTTCTACCACAGAGCTATGAATGAAGATTGATTTCTAGAATCAGCTTTACATAAACATTTTTCTTTAGAAAAAAAAATTAAAACTTCAGTGAGCATGTATCTTAAATGTACCACAAACATCTCTGACTGATGTTTACTCATTATATTTGTCATGAAGTTTGACCTGAAAATTCTGCCAGTAATAAAAATATCGGATTTTGAAGTGTAGTAGAGGATGAAAGCATAAAACAAAACTAGAATTACTAGCATGTCTTTTTAAAATATTTTTTCATTTTGTTCATGTTTTTGCCTGCCAAATTGAGTATCACATTCTTTTTCCTCAGTGAATTAATGAGGTCAGTGAGGTTTCAAAGTTCATAAAGATATTCCAGTTACAGCATTTTTTAAATCTCCCCCAATTCTGGAAAAGACTTTTAGCTCTCAGAAATACTGTTACATGCATTTGGTTTACTCAAGAATTGAATGTCTGTAGCATCAGATTGGTTTTATGTATTAAAGACTCACCAAACTACCCCAAGACTTTAAGGTAAACTCCAGAGTCAAGCAGAACTCTCCCTACCTGGAATTTATGAATGAAATCCTATGAAGTCAGACTGATGAAGACCAGTTAATGTTTCTGAAGATCTTTAAACAAATTCACATTTATAATTTTACCTTAAATCTGCTTTTTAAATTTCATTTTTGCATTCTTCCAGGTACAGTTAACTAAAATTTATTTACACCTTATTATTACTACATTTTGGAATGAAATACATATCACATTCAATAAAAAAATTAAAGGAATCAATAACTGATACATATTTAAATAAGGCAAGTATATATAAAATACATATAAAGTATATACATCTATATTTTTATGCATATAAAATATGTAAGTAAATAATATTCATTCATTTAAAGACAAAATATCTCTTGGATGAAATATTTGTAGTAGTAAATCCATTTTGTTAGGAGTAAATGGTACATTTTCTGAGTTTCCCATTCCATTTATCATATATAAGACTACAGTTACAATGTCTCTTCAAACATACTTTCATTGCTTTGTCTCAAATTTTCTGTATAAATTTGGCAGAAAAGTCTCATTCTACTGGTATTCCAATAACTACCATCAAAGTTAGATCTAATCAATATATAATATATCAAAGAATCATTCAGGTTGGAAAGACCTTTAAGATCAAGTCCAGCCATTAACCTAGCACTGTGAATTCCATCAAATCATGTACTTAAGCACCACATGTACATGCATTTTAAACACTTCCAGGGATGGTGATTCCACCACCTACCTGAGCAGCCTTTTCCAGTATTTTGCCACCTTTGCTGTGAAGAAATTTTCCCTAATATCCAATCTAAACCTCCTCTGACGCAACTTCAGTCTGTTTCCTCTTGTTCTGTCACTGTTATCTGGGAGAAGAGACTGACCCCCACTTGCCTCCAGCCTCCTTTCAGGTGCTTGTGGGGAGTAATAATGTCTCCCCTGAGTCTCCCTTTCTCCAGGCTAAACAACCACAGATCCCTCAGCTGCTCCTCATAAGATTTGAGCTCCAGACCCTTCACCAGCTTTGTTGCCCTTCTCTGGCCATGTTCCAGCACCTCAACATCCCTCTTGTAGTGAGGGGCCCAAAACTGAACACAGTATTTGAGGTGCGGCCTCACCAGTGCCAAGTCCAGGGGGACAATCACTTCCCCAGCCCTGCTGGCCACACTGTTTTGCATGCAAGCCAGGATGCTGCTGGCCTTCTTGGCCACCTGGGCACACTGCTGGCTCATGTTCAGCTGGCCATCAACCAACATCCCCAGGTCCTTTCCCACCAGACAGCTTTCCAGCCACTCTTCCCCAAGCCTATAGTGTTGCCTGGGGTTATTGTGACCTGGCAGGACCCAGCACCTGGCCTTATTAACTTCATACAATTGGCCTCAGCCAATCAATTGCCTGTCCAGGTCCCTCTGTAAAACCTTCCCACCCTCAAGCAGACCAACACCTCCCACCCCCCACCCCAGCTTCGTGTCATTTGCAATCTTACTGAGGGTGCACTTGATCCCCTCGTCCAGACCATTGATAAAGATACTAAAGAGGACTGGCCCCAATACCGAGCCCTGGGGAACAGCACTTGTGACCGTCTGCCAGCTGGATGTAATTCCATTCACTATTGCTCTTTGGCCTTGGCCAACCAGGAGGTTTTTACCAAGCATACATGTCCTGGTTTCAGCTGGGATAGAGTTAATTTTCTTTTCAGTAACTGGTACAGTGCTGTGTTTTGGATTTGGTGGGAGAACAATGCTGACAGCACACTGATGTTTTCAGTTGTTGTTAGGTAATGTTTATATTAAGTCAGGGACTTTTCAGCTCCTCAAGCCCTGCCAGCAAGAGGGCTGGAGGGGCACGGGAAATTGGGTAAATGAGCAGGTGGCTGTGTGGTACTTAGTCTCCAGCTGGGGTTAAACCACAACAGTAAAATACACCCATCCAAGCCAATTTCTCCAGGGGAATGCTGTGGGAGACTGTGTCAAAGCCTTTACTAAGGTCCAGGTACACAACGTCCACAACCTTGCCCTCATCCACTAGGTGGGGCATTTTGTTGTAGAAGGAGATCAGGTTCATCAGGCAGGACCTGCCTTTCATAAAACCATGCTGGCTGGGCCTCGTTTTCCTGCATGTGCCACATGATGGCACTCAAGACGATCTGCTCCATAACCTTCCCTGGCAGCAAGGTCAGACTAACAGGCCTCTAGTTCCCTGGATCCTCCTTCCTGCCCTTCTTATAGACAAGCACTACATTGGCTAGCCTCCAGTCTTCT